>NC_140168.1:134463473-134625973 GCF_963971535.1 Notolepis coatsorum
AATCATTATGCCTCGTTCCCTGAGGAGCGACGGCAATCCACTCCGGTCTCCGGTGGGAGCTAACGTACTATTAGCCGTGTTGTGACTGAGCTCTGATCAATGGCTCATGGCTGAGATTCAGGAAGTAAAAGCACTTCGCGTATCTCTTCTGACCAATCTGTGGTCTCAGGGCTCTACAGTGCGACCAAATTGCTCGCATATGCCCCTAAAAATATTTGTATGCGAACCGTAAAAATCAATTACGCGCACGCTGTGCGAATACAGATTATAGCCTCTCTCGTCTTTTTTTTCCTCCGCTGCGAGATCGTTAAAAAACTACAAGTCCCACATTGCACTCAAGCCAACGGTCCAATCACAGTAGAGTGAAGTGACTGGTTTCATGGGAAATAAAGCAAATGACCAAGATTCGGAAGCTCTCGTTTTGCTTGTTTACTTCCTGAAACTCCGCGATCAGGGCTCTCGTTTTCCGAGACACCAACTTATTATAGTCTCTCTCTTACCAATAGCAATAGATTTTAGAACACCTAGATTTATCGATAGCAATAGTAATATAACGTTAATGCAACAAAACGAATGCCTTGCTTTGTTAATCATAACGTTGATGCAGTAGCGTATGTCGGTGTGTTGGCTGTAACGGACATGACAATAACATAACGTGTACACATTAAAATTGCGATAATCTATTCTAACATTTTCAAATCGATGCAGTTGAATTTCCCCCTTAGGATCGATGCATTGTTACACCCCTACACCAAAGTCACTGGCCCACTGTGTATCTGTGTGTATAATAACTTGGCTAGCGTTATCAACAGCAGAGGTGGGCAATGGGTCCAGCTGCAGCGCCGGAGTGCAAGCGATGTGATGTAATTGGCAGACTCGACTGTCAATCAATGGTCTACCTGACACGCAAACTCAAACAATGTTTCTGTACTGGAGGTGTGATTGATTGAAAACTTTATTAACAGATTGCAGAATGGGTACAATACAGTACAGCTCAATACACACAATTGTTAAGGGGATGCAGACCAGAGAAAGACTTTCGTCTTGTTTACATCAGGGTCCCCCATTTTCAATTAATCAGGAAAGTGTACAGTAGGAAAGTGTACAGTATTTCAATAGGCAACCCTGAAAGGATTATTTTTCTAGAAGAGCAACACAGCCAAAACATAAGCATTGTATGCATAAAAGGGGCTAAAGTTAAGTGACTGAACCTTTTGTAGCAGTAGTTTGATTTGATAGTTTATTTGATAGGGACAGCACATGTTAATGAACATCAAGTGCAAAATACAAAATGTAAACATGCAGGGTTGTAGCAAGAGCTAATTTACACACATGCACGCACAGTACAAATATACATTTATTTAAAAAAAATAAAAATAAACTCTGTTACTTGAAATATTTTCACTGTGCTCCTAAATATTTTTGGGTGCTCCTAAATTTCTTTGTGTGCTCCTAAATTTTTTCATTTAGGAGCACCTGTGCCCCTAGTGAAAAAGGTTAGCGTAGAGCCCTGGGTCTGCAGTGTTTCATGTGACTTTTCTGGTACCCAATAGGGTCGCTTGGAATCTCGACAGAGAAGTAGGGTATATCTGCAGAGCCGCAAGCCCAACGAGAGCGTAATAATAATAATAATATAATAAAAAACAGCGGTGATGCCGGTATTCAGCCCAACGCTGCGGTGGGCATGATGTAACAGCGATACCGCGGTAATACCGATACCGCGGCAGCTCTACATAATACCCCAGTGTACGGTATTTGACGGTATGACTTTCATTTTCATCAGCGGGGGGGGGGGGGGGGGGCAACCCGTGTTACCAAGTAAACAAATCATCGTCAGCTCTCAGAATGGTAGTCCCGCACCGGTAGAAGCCTGCACCGTTTTAGCGTTAGCATCTAGCCTAGCCATGGCAGACTATTTGATTCCTTAAGGGCTAGAAATTGCCTGGGTTTTGGTCATATGCTCCCGAAATGCTCCCGTTGTTTGGCTACTTCTATGTAGAGCTGCCGCGATTACCGCATTACCGCGGTATCGCTGTTACATCACGGCCACCGCAGAGTAGGCTGAATACCGCGTCACCGCTGTTTTTTATAATAATAATAATAAATTACCCGCCTCTCGTTGGGCTTGCGGCTCTGCAGATATACCCTACTCATCTATCGAGGTTCCAAGCGACCCTATTGGGTACCAGAAAAGTCACGTGAAACATTGCAGACCACTGATTGGTCAGAAGAGAGACGCGTCACACGTTGTAGCGTCACCACCAATCGGCAAGCGCGTATTAGGTTTTTACTTCCTGAATGTCAGATCATCACAACACGGCTAATAACGTTAGCTTTAACTCTCCGCCGGAGTGGACTACGATCGCTCCTAAGGAGTACTAAACGAGACATAATGATTTTACTGTCTGCAACGAATGTTATAATAAAAGCCCTTCGTTCTATACACTTGTCTGATTGAAAACTTTATTAACAGACCGCAGAATGGGACATCTCAGCACGCTCTGAGCAAAGAAAGGAACTGAGATATGAATAGAGTATTGCTTGCCTTGCTATTGTCCGGTAAATACGCTGATGTTATTGAACGTATAACTATATAATGTTAATGCCACAAAACGAATGCCTTTATTATAAAGTAGTAACTTTATAGTAATAATAATAAGAAAGGGTCGGGGGGGTTAGGGGTAACCACCCCTGCCCGCGACACCGAGTGAACGGCGCACGACCAGAGGGTAAACTTCGAATCCGTGTTTCACTTTCAATAACTAATGCGTGCTTGCCGAATCCCAAACAATATTCATGCTGCAAAGTCATCCTCTAAAAATAGACATTTAGACTAGAGGCAGGCTATATGCTATAAAGAGTAGACTACTACTAAAAAAAAAATGCATTCAAACTTTTTTTTTAAATTTTTTGTGTGCATGCGGTAATAACCGCGGCGGTAGGAAATATTTAGCAAATTTGTGCGGTAAGGAAATAATCAATACCGCGGCAGCTCTACTTCTATGTGCAGTGAAAACTACTCGAATGCTTTATAACCTAGTCATTGATTTAGTTCAGGGTAATCTAAGATTAGCCGCAGAGTTAACGCTAGTTAACGTGAGCTAACGCTAGTTAATCAAGCTCAGTAGCTCACAGAGAGAGATAAACAGCTGACAGCGGATAGTACAGGACGGTACAAATACAATAAAAAGGCGGGTGGGGGCTGTTGTGTAAACCTTGTACTCTTTAGTTCACATATAATAAGAGACGGATTATTTGCTTGCTCCACCAGTTGCTCCACAACAACACACACCAACTCTCGTCACAACGCTTTACGGTATTTTCACAGCACTGTCGCAACATTACCGTAAAACGTGAACACCGTTGTGACCCACTCGCTCCACTAGACTGGTCTCGCCCTCTGCTGTCGCGTGTGTGCACTACACTCAACTCCGTTTCACTGTTATAGAAACTGAAGCGCATCTGTGATTTTGACGGTGACGGACGGCAGGGGCGTAGCTGGGGGGGGGGGTAGCTTAGGATGATTCCAAGGGCCCAGCACTGGGGGGGGGCCCCAAAAAATTTTTTTTTTTTTTTTTTTACTAGACATCACTCAGGTTGTAACTGAGGGGTACAATTCCCTGACTGTATTACTAGATATGATACTTACTACCACTACCTTTGTACTTAATATTCGGCCACCCAGTACTCGGCATAAATATATTATGATGAACACTGTCACGTAGATGAAACGGATCCAACACAAATGTACGAATTAGAAATAGGTCTTTATTTCTACACAGCGATGGTGTGTAGAGCAAGCACTTAATCAAATCAATCACATTTATGAATGGGAATTAGTATGCACTTTTATGGCAAGAGTATTCGTCGGTATATCAATAGAGAATGTCCAATCTCTGAAGGCGCAGGTGGTACATATACGACCTGGAATAGTTAAGGAATAACAGCAATGATACTTTAATGATTATAGACTGGATACACTAGGGGGGGTTAATCCGGTCGCTTGTAAGCCGACAGGAGTAGGAAGGGGGGGGGGGGGGGTAGAGTCCGGCTGCCTCATCCGGCCAAGGGTATCCCAGGTGAACCCACTGTAGTGCCGTTCAATGCGCCGGCGATCCTTGGACCGCAGATGAAAGCAGATGGACTCTTTGTGGGCCGGCGTCCTCCGGTCCACGGAGGAGAGACGTGAAGCGACCTCGTCTTGCAGAGCGTCTCCTCACCTTGCGTCCTCTCCAGGGGGGGGGGTTCCAACACACGGCAGTGTCGGGGGTCTTTATCCATGGAATAATCAACGTATACAAAGCATAATCCGTGCCTGGGAAGGCGGGCTGTCGTCGGTAGAATAATCCGGTATACAGGTCCACTCGCTCGTCGGCTCTGGGGCTCCTCGGGTGCAATCTCACATGGGGTCGATCATCCTGGATAAGCAGCCAGTTTTCTGCCCGAAACGATGGGGTGCTGACTACGGTAGTATTCTCACCGCACGAAGCACTATATATTAACAGACTATTATTAGCTTAATAGACTACGTCCAACTCGACGATATAGTGCCAAATATGACTATTCAAATATTAATATACACGATGTCTCAATACCGATGGTAGGCCGAACTTGGCCTTACTCCCACACGTGGCGTCGCGGGGAGGCTTTACGTCTGTCACTCTATTGGAGGGTAAGAAACTGGACTGAAAAGGAAGTCCTACTTTAGTAGCGCAGTATATATACGCACTATGAACAAATAGTCCCATTAGTGGTGCGGTAGCCAGATTCCTACGCGGAACTAGGACTTGTTCGTACATGTTGAGCGGTACGTTTGAACTGGGTCTGGGGGGTATGGCAGCCTGGCACCAAGGTCTCGACCAATAGTAGAATGGAGACTATTATGGGATGTTCAGTAGGCTAGAATGGATATTCAATGCATATTGTACAAGGAATATACAAGGGATATCAGGGAATATTAGAGAATATACAAATACAATTAAATATATATATATAATAAATATATATATTCGGTTTAATCTGGCCCTTCACAACAGCCACCCCCTGATTGGTCCCAGACCTAATCAGTTAAGCAGAGACAGATTAATCGCGTTGTCTATTTATACATAAGGGTTTGCTGTAGGGGTCAGTCAACTTCACAAAGTCATAGGGTTATAGGGTCATGGTCATCATCGATTGTGTCTGGGAGTCGGGGCAGTTCTATGAGCCTCGCCACGGGACGGGTGTAAGTGCGACCCTGGACAAGCACTTCAGCTGCTCGGACCTTGCCGTCGGCACCGGTGATCACTTTGCTTACGCGGCCGGCCGGCCACATAGCTCTGGGCAGTGATTGATCAATAATCATGACGACTGTTCCTTCTGTCAAATTGTCTCTCTCCTTTACCCACTTCTGGCGGGTCTGTAGAGACGGTAGGTAGTGCAGTAGGAAACTGCTCCAAAACTTGTCGGCTAATACTTGGCTGTACCTCCACATTCGTCGGCCGTTCGCTTCTTCAGGCCGGTACATTGTCTGGGGTAATGCAGGATCTAGCCGCCCCATCAGGAGTGTGTTGGGGTCTGCGGAGATAACAGTGCTCAATCCACAGAACACAGGCTTCTTATTCTCAGCCTCCTCCTGACTGGCTTCCCTCGGGATAGGCGTGGGCCACTCTCCTTCCGGGAGCTTTAGGAATGCTGGGCCGTCACTGTAGACATTGCGACGGGTGAGGTCATCTAGGGGCATTCCCCGGGTGATGACGTCAGCTGGGTTCTGTTTTGTATCAACGTAGCGCCACTCTGTTTCTCCGGTTAACTCTTCGGTTAAGTCTTGAATCTCGGTGACTCTGACTCCCACGAAGACTTTGTACTTGCATGAGTCCGATTTGATCCAGGCGAGTACTGTCGTGGAATCTGACCACAGGATTGTTCTAGACACCGGTATGGTGAGCTCACGTTGGATGAGCGTGGCTAGGTGCGCTCCGGCTAGGGCTGCGCAGAGCTCTAGGCGTGGGATAGATTGTTGCTTGCGTGGGGCTATTCTCGAGCGGGCGAGGACAAATGCTGTGTAGATCTCTCCCCCCTTTTCTTGGGCCCGCAAGTCGGCTACTGATCCGTATGCGACCTCTGAGGCGTCACTGAAGACGTGTAAGTCCATTTTACATGTCTCTGGCCTCACCGTGGGTGGGAAGTAGCTTCGGCGCATATTAACGCCTGGGAGTGAGTGGAGCTCCATCTCCCACTCTCTCCAGGTGGATGCAAGGTGTGCGGGAATGGGGTCGTCCCAGCCCTGGTCCTTGTCCCACAATGCTCGTACAATCATTTTTGCCCTGGTGGTGTACGGTAGAATACATCCTAGCGCGTCATATTGTCGGGCGAGTGTTGTGTACACACTCCGTCTGGTGGTCGGCGCCGCCGCCGGCCTTCCCTGCTCCGTAGTCAGGGGCTTGTGTCTGTAGTGAAGCGAATCTGTTTTGAATCGCCACACCAATCCCAGGGTCATCTCCTGGGCTTCTCCCGGGATTGTAGCCATCCAGGTCTCGCTGCTGGCTGCCTTGTCCTCGGAGGAGAGGCTGCGCAGTACTTGCGGATCGCTGCTGGCCCACTGCCTGAGATCAAAGCCGCCTTTGATCAATGAGGCGCGGAGTTTAATCAGGAGAGCCTCGGCTTCTTCCTGGGTTGAAAGGCTTTGTAGACAGTTGTCTACGTAGAAGCTGTTCTTTACGCTGTGTCGGACCTCTTCGTCCGCTGCTGGGTCCTCTGCTACATGTTTCTGTAGTGCAAATGTAGCACAGCAGGGGCTGCACGTCGTTCCGAAGGGGAGGACTTCCCATTGGTAGATGGCTGGGTGCTCATCTCCTGGCTTCTCTCTCCATAGGAACCGTAACAGGGGCTTGTCCTCCTCTACTAATCTCACCTGCAGGAACATTCCTTTAATGTCCCCGCTGATGGCCACCTTTTCCTGGCGGAAGCGGAGTAGAACGCAGAGTAGGGAGGGGCCGAGTGTGGGACCGGGCAGTAACTCTTTATTCAGATTTTGGGATCCGATCTGGTAGCTGCAGTTAAATACTATGCGGTCTTTACCGTTGTGATGGACCTTGTGGTGAGGCACGTACCACGATTCAGTGGTCTGGTCAGCCTCTTTAATGTCCATCTTGGTGACGTGTCCCGCTGTGATGAGCTTCTCAATCTCAGCGCGGTATACACTCTCTTGGGCGGGGTTCTTGGCTAAGCGCCGCTCCGTGTTCAGCAGGTACCGTTCTGTGGCGTCTGTCTTGGCGTGGAAAGTAGGCATTCCTTCTCGCCGCAGGAGTGGCGTGGCGTATCTCAACACGCCGTTGACCGGGACTCTCTTGGTCCCTGTCTCGAGGAGGTGAATGGCGTAAATGTCATCTTCAGAGCGAATGTCTTTCTTTCCGTTCTTAAAGGGCATTTGTTCCAAGGTCCATAACCGCTCTACGTGTTGCAGGAGTGCGGTTTCTCCCTCTGTGACTCGGGAGTGGAGACATCTAGTGGCTGTACTTCGGTTGAGAGATTTGGCGAGCGGGCCTTGGAGAGTCCATCCCAAACGGGTCTCGACTGCTGCAGGACAGCCTCGGGGTCCGGTATGAACCCGGTCTATCGGGACAATGAGGTCTGCATGGTCGGAGCCTATCAACAGGGTCGGCATAGCATTGTCTATGAGCGGGATCGGTAACTTGCGCAGATGTGCATATTTCTCCATCAGCTTGGCGACGGGGTATGTGTACCGCGACAGTCCTATTTCTTGGCTGGTGAAAGCGTCTGTAATCTGGTACCGTCGCTCAGGCTGGCCGCTTGCTGCGATAGAGAATGAGACATTCTCGCCCTTTATCGTCTTCAAATCTCGTCTTATTGTCCGAATTGTCATTTGGGTTTCGCTTCCCCGCAGCCCTAGCTGGGCCGCAGCGGAGGCGAGCAGCAGGGTCTTCTCTGACCCGTCATCGAGGGCGGCGTAAGTGTCCAGGACTTTATTCTGGTAGCTTAGTGTCACACGCACTACTTTTAGGAGTACTCAGGCTCCACTGCTGCTGGCGGGATCGATGTACATGACGCTCGCTTTGCTGCTGGATGGTGCGGGTGAAGGGCGCCGTCTGTTACTGTCGTGAAGTATGTCCAGATGGGCTCCATCGCACTTGGTGCACCTTTTCTTTAAGCGGCATTCGGCTGCCATGTGTGAGCGCGCACAGCGAAAACAGCGCTTGTTGGACTTTATCCATTGACTTGCTTCCTCCGCGTTCAGCTTGGGGAAGGAGTCACATTGCGCTAGCCAGTGTTCTTTCTCACAGTAGGGGCACACTATCTTCCACTTCTCCGTTCTGGAGGGGGTACTGTGGCTCCTGCTGCTCGGTACTGACTCCGATTGGTGCATCACAGTCACCGATCTTCTTCCATCATTTAGTCGTCTGGTTCCTTCTCTGGAGCCAGGGGTGCTCCGTCCGAATGTATCTAGCCGTAGGCTGCTGACTTCTCTCGCCAGGAAGTCTGCTAGATCGAGGAGGTTCGGTTCGGGGCCATTCGGGTCTCGGTGGTCTCTCTGCCGCCTAAAACGCTCCTGTCGAGCGGGCGGCAGCTTCTCCAAGATCCTTTCCACGTTTGAGTTGGCGTAAAGTTCATGCCTCCCCTTCTCTCTCTGCGCTCCCAACATCCCTACCAGGGACTGCACTCTGATGGACAGGTCGTCCAGTGCTCGATTGTCTATTGCTGGGGGTAAGCGGTCGATGTGTCGGATCTCCTGGATCACGTAATCCCATATGCGCCCATACCTCTGGTCCAATGCTACCAGCGCTGCTGTGTATGGGGTGGTGGAAGTCGCGTAGGCGAGCGCTATATTATGTGCGCGGGGTACCTTTAAGTGCTTCAGTAGGATGGCGTATTTATGGCGTTCATCCAATACATCCACCAACATGGTCTCCAGACACATGCGGAGTTCTGTATACTGGGCCCGGTTCTCTTGGGTGAAGTCGGGTACCATAGGCGTGCCAATGTATGACGCTGACTGTGGATACATCGGCGAGCGTTGGGGGAGAGGCCTCCTAGGCGAGTCTCCTCCCGCTCCTTGGTATGGGCTGGTACCGGCAGTGTACCATGGCCCGCTTGTCCAGGTGCTGTTCCTCGGTGCGGGTCGTGCGTCGTGCTCACCCGTGTATAGAGTCGGGGGTCTGTAGCGCAGCTCCGCGGGAGTATAGCCTGGGCTGTACCGGACCTCCTGGTCCGGTAGAGTACTGTGCTGTCGTCGGGCGTGGTTCTCCTCCTCTTCCTCTTCGTCTTCAGTTAGGTCATCCAGTGCTTGTAGTCTCTGGTTTAGCCTCTCCACAGGATATGCTGCTCCTTCCCGGTTGCTAGGTCTCGCTTGGACCGGTGGGGGGAGGTGGTCTGTGGGGGGTATAGACCTCGTCTGTTGGTCAAGTTCAGGGTTGTTTACTCGGCTAGGGGATGCCGCCCTGGAGGTGTGTCTAGACGAGTTCCTGGAGCCTCTGGCGGAGGGAGAGGGTGTTGTCCGTCTGATCAGCTGTTCTATTAGTTGCGCTTGCTGTCTGTCGCGCTCTGCGTCCCGTAGAGCACCAGCAGCTGCTCGCTGGCTGTCTGCTCGGTCTCGGGCCACATTCTCTTCCCTCTGAATGCGTCTTATTTCTAGACGTATATGCTCTTCTTCGCTCCGCTGCTGGATCTGCAGTCGGTCGCGTTCAGCAGCGGCGTTCAGGCTGATGAGGAAGGCCTGCTGTAGGGTCCTCTCTGCCTCGCTGGGAGAAGGCGGTTGTATAGGGGAGCCTTCCCTCGGGGTACTCCTTGCGGAGCCTTGGAGCTCTATCTCCACGGTGCTCTCCCCGTCTTCTTCCGTGCCGAGTTCTCTCTCGGTAGCGCTGTATTCCTCCCGGGACTCATCGGGGACTACTTCTTCAGTACTGGCGGGGTGTGAAGTCATGTCTGGTTCCCACTGGTCCCCACCGTGAACTTGGTCAGTTACATTAGAACCCGTAGGGGCCTCTATGGTCGGGGTAGTCTGGGCGTTGGGGTTAGACATACTTTTACTTTCTAGTTTTACCGCGTTTACTGTTAGTAGAAGACTAGGTTGTTGACTGACAGCGTAAGCCTCTAAGTACTGAGGGAGCCGTCGTTCGCGCTGCGGGCGTTGGTTAGGAGGATCGTTTCGTGGAGTGTTCATCATAGGCCATTTCAATATTAATAACACTATATTAATATTACACTAATTACCATCCGGCTCGAAGGACCAATTGTAACTGAGGGGTACAATTCCCTGACTGTATTACTAGATATGATACTTACTACCACTACCTTTGTACTTAATATTCGGCCACCCAGTACTCGGCATAAATATATTATGATGAACACTGTCACGTAGATGAAACGGATCCAACACAAATGTACGAATTAGAAATAGGTCTTTATTTCTACACAGCGATGGTGTGTAGAGCAAGCACTTAATCAAATCAATCACATTTATGAATGGGAATTAGTATGCACTTTTATGGCAAGAGTATTCGTCGGTATATCAATAGAGAATGTCCAATCTCTGAAGGCGCAGGTGGTACATATACAACCTGGAATAGTTAAGGAATAACAGCAATGATACTTTAATGATTATAGACTGGATACACTAGGGGGGGTTAATCCGGTCGCTTGTAAGCCGACAGGAGTAGGAAGGGGGGGGGGGGTAGAGTCCGGCTGCCTCATCCGGCCAAGGGTATCCCAGGTGAACCCACTGTAGTGCCGTTCAATGCGCCGGCGATCCTTGGACCGCAGATGAAAGCAGATGGACTCTTTGTGGGCCGGCGTCCTCCGGTCCACGGAGGAGAGACGTGAAGCGACCTCGTCTTGCAGAGCGTCTCCTCACCTTGCGTCCTCTCCAGGGGGGGGGGTTCCAACACACGGCAGTGTCGGGGGTCTTTATCCATGGAATAATCAACGTATACAAAGCATAATCCGTGCCTGGGAAGGCGGGCTGTCGTCGGTAGAATAATCCGGTATACAGGTCCACTCGCTCGTCGGCTCTGGGGCTCCTCGGGTGCAATCTCACATGGGGTCGATCATCCTGGATAAGCAGCCAGTTTTCTGCCCGAAACGATGGGGTGCTGACTACGGTAGTATTCTCACCGCACGAAGCACTATATATTAACAGACTATTATTAGCTTAATAGACTACGTCCAACTCGACGATATAGTGCCAAATATGACTATTCAAATATTAATATACACGATGTCTCAATACCGATGGTAGGCCGAACTTGGCCTTACTCCCACACGTGGCGTCGCGGGGAGGCTTTACGTCTGTCACTCTATTGGAGGGTAAGAAACTGGACTGAAAAGGAAGTCCTACTTTAGTAGCGCAGTATATATACGCACTATGAACAAATAGTCCCATTAGTGGTGCGGTAGCCAGATTCCTACGCGGAACTAGGACTTGTTCGTACATGTTGAGCGGTATGTTTGAACTGGGTCTGGGGGGTATGGCAGCCTGGCACCAAGGTCTCGACCAATAGTAGAATGGAGACTATTATGGGATGTTCAGTAGGCTAGAATGGATATTCAATGCATATTGTACAAGGAATATACAAGGGATATCAGGGAATATTAGAGAATATACAAATACAATTAAATATATATATATAATAAATATATATATTCGGTTTAATCTGGCCCTTCACAACACAGGTGTATTATTGATGCTCTCATTGATACTATGTTTGTTTCTGAAGTGTGTGTGTGTGTGTGTGTGTGTGTGTGTGTGTGTGAGATATATAGAGAGAGAGGGGGGGGCTTTGGTAGACTATTGCATTGGTCCATTCATTGAAGATGAACGCAATGCGACATCCTTTACTAGGCTCACCCACCAACAGTGCAGGTGCTGAACTGCTGATCCGAATGTATAGGTAAAAACCATATTATGCGTTTTCATCAATAAAAAAATGGCACAAAAAATTTCCGCTCGCGCGCTTACGCGCGCTCGCATTCACTGAGGGCCTACAAATACATTCTTTCAGGGGGCCCAGAATCTGGAGCTACACCCCTGACGGACGGTATTGATTTTCAATACCGTCGGGATTTCTAAATACCCTGGTATACCGTCATACCACCCAAGCCTATTGGAAACCCATTCAAACTATGGGGGGCTATTCCTCTATTCTGTCCATGTCCAATCTCAAAACCGCAATAATATCGCTTATCGCTAGGGATGGGTACCTTTCACATTTGAACCGATACCGGTACCCAACGGTACCTTTTTTCGGTACTTTAAAAAAAAGTAAAAAAAAAATAAAAAAAAATATTTTTTATTAATTTTTTATTTTCCTTTTTTTTTTTTTTTTTTACTTTTTTTTTTTCATGTCAACGTTCACACGCACAATATATGCTTACCTAGGATTTGACTTGATTCAACAACAAAGCAGTCGGAGCAATGACAAGCCGAAAACTGTCGAAATTTAATTTACCTACCTCAGCCGTAAAAAAAAATCCAAACTTCAAATAACTACAATTTCGACAGTTTTCGGCTTGTCATTGCTCCGACTGCTTTGTTGTTGAATCAAGTCAAATCCTAGGTAAGCATATATTGTGCGTGTGAACGTTGACATGAAAATAAAAAAGTAAAAAAAAATAAAAAATAAAAAAAAATGTATACAAAATATATTTTTTTATTTTTTTTTTATTTTTTTTTCGGTTTCTCACTTGATTCGATACTCGGTAGTACCAACGTGTTTCGGTTCGGTACCTCAAAAGTACCGAATTCGGTACCCATCCCTACTTATCGCAATATTTTCTGGGACAATTAATCGCCCAGCAAAATGTGTTATCGTGACAGGCCTACTCCCGTGCTTTCCTGAGCTTGGGCTTGGAGCCCAATAGTACTGCCTCTGTCTTACCTAGGTGAAGAGAAAGCCTGTTGTCCGAAAGCCAACTGCTGACCCCTGCAAGTTCTTCTCCTAGCATCTGTTCTAGTGTGTTCTGATCCTTGTCTGAGACTAGCAGGGCTGAGTTGTCTGCAAATAAAAACAAGTTACATGAGCATGCTGCTGACATGTCATTTATGTACAGTAAAAAAAGGAGCGGTCCTAGCACGCTTCCTTGTGGGACCCCACATACAATGGGCTTGACCTCTGACATAGTGCCACTGACATCAACCCGCTGCACCCTATCAGAAAGGTAGGAAGAGAACCATCTGACCACTGTCTCAGACATACCCAAGGCCTTAAGCTTGGAGAGCAGTAGGTCATGGTTCACTGTGTCGAAAGCCTTCTGTAGGTCTAGAAGAACTAGCCCACACAGCTTACCTGAATCTATCTCCCTCCTGATACTGTCTGTAAGATAAAGAAGACATGTTTCAATAGAGTAGGACTTCCTAAAGCCGGATTGGAGATCGTACAGGAGGTCATGGCTGCTTGCATATTCCTGGACTTGTTCATGGACTATCTTCTCTAGGACTTTGGATAACACACTTAAAATTGAGACTGGTCTATAATTGCTGGGGTCAGATTTGCTCCCTTTTTTATATATAGGGTGATGATTAGAGTTGTTCCGATACCGATACTGGTATCGGAAATGCCGCCGATACTGCCTAAAATGCTGGTATCGGTATCGGCGAGTACACGTAAATTCTAGCCTCCGATCCCATGATGTAATTTATCTCCTGCCGAGTCCTGCGGAGAGTGAGGATTATAAAATGAACATGTTTTAAAGTGTGATGCTGTGTCATTTTAACAGCAGATACACTTTCTTAAATTCCATTGTCCCCGACAGTGCGGTGTGACGGGGAGCTCGGACGGGAATCGGGATGTGTTTGGCTGGTGTTATGATAGCATTAGCTGGAAAGATAGCTAGTTGGAACAACATCCGCTTTTAACGTTACATCAAATCAGATGATCGCCTGTCCTTTCTCCAGGACCTAACACTGTCCGTGACCGTCTATCAACAATAATGCACCCACGGTGAATTGTATTTAAGTTAAGTAGCTACGGACTAGCGTTAGCTGACTATTACTAACGTTATCTTAATGCCAATGCGGGAAGACGAGCTAGGTCAGTTAGCTTAGCTTGATAACGTTACCGTGTCTAAAGTTGGTGCTATTCACATAATCCAGCAATAATGGCTGCAGACCTGCAAGCAAAGTACAGCAAGTGCCAAAGGATAAGAGTCTGAGGCGGAGTTTCAAAAGAGAATGTTGAATATTTATTTTGCATCAAAAATCACAACATGAACGTTCTATCTGCCACTAGCTTACAGACTGAATAGGGTATATCTGCAGAGCCACTGAGTAGCGAGTGCAACACCGTTTAATGTCCGTGTGGATCATTGGAGTAGGGTATATCTGCAGTGCTGCAGCCCATACTCATTGATTAATGATACTAATACAAATCTATACAATCACCTGTTGTTGAATAAATACTATACGTTCTAGTTATTACTAAAAAACAGTATAACAGTATCTAAAAAAAAAAAAAAAAGTATAATTTATATAATAAAAAAAAAAAAAAAATTATGCACTGGTATCGGATAAATATCGGTATCGGCCGATACCCAAAGCTTAGGTATCGGAATCGGATCGGAAAGGGAAAAATGGTATCGGAACATCTCTAGTGATGATCACACAATTAACTAACGTGAATGAATAAGCTTCTATCCTCAGGCCATCAGAATGCTAAATGACAATAACACTATGTATAACAACCATCAAATACACTCACAGCACACACATCCACACGCACACACTCACTTTAAACAAACAACTCACTGCAGAACCCACTTTACCCACTTTAGACACCTAAACACACTTTATATTTATTGGTAAATAATTTGCACTACAACCCATACCTCATTACACCTTACTGTAAATTGTACCTAAATTTTACCTCATCCCATTTCTGCATTGTACTGTATAGTAGGGGTGGACGGTAGAGCTGCCGCGGTATTGATATTTTCCTTACCGCACGAATTTGCGAAATATTTCCTACCGCCGCGGTAATAACCGCACAGTGCGCACAAAAAAAAAAAGTTTGAATGCATTTTTATTTTTTTTAGTAGTCTACTCTTATAGCCTGCCTCTAGTCTAATGGCGCTTTTCCACTGCATAGTACCTACTCGACTCGACCCGCTTTAGGCACCTGGTACTTCGTTCCTTTTCCACTGCAGCCAGGTACTACTCCGTTTGTCTCCGTGTGGGGATACAGGCGGGGCCGCTCGCTAGCTCCGTGGGCATAGATGTCCGAGGGCTTGCAGCAAGCCAGAGTTTAACACAGTTTCAATCAATCAATCAATCAATAACAACATTAACCAGACTCTCGTTGCGTCTATTCTGCCAAAGCTAACGTTACCTCTCATTGTGTATTCTACCAAGCAAACCCGGGTTTAACGTTACCTCTCGTGTATATCGGCTGACGGTAGTATTAAGCTAATAACAACAACAAACTTAACACATCAGCGATCTTGTTGTGACACTAAACTCTCCGCTCGGTGGTAAATTGGGTTGATGTCGGTTTTGTTTCATCAATAAATAAGGCAGAATACACAGTGAATCCATTATTTTTTGTTTATTGCAATTGGTTCTGTCGCAAACAAATCCTGAATGAAATGCATCCTTAGCGAGGCAGTAAAGATGGCGGCGTTCTGTTTTCGTTCAGAGGCTACAAAGTGTGACGCGTCTCTCTTCTGACCAGTCAGTGGTCTGCAATGTTTCACATAACTTTTCTGTACCACTTCTACCCAATAGGGTCGCTTGGAACCGAGTAGGGTATATCTGCAGAGCCGCAAGCCACAAGCCAACTTTATTATTATGATAAAAAACAGCGGTGACGCGGTATTCAGCCTAACTCTGCGGTGAGCGTGATGCAACAGCGATACCGCGGTAATGCGGTTATCGCGGCAGCTCTAGTGGACGGTATAAACGGTATACGGTATAAACGGTATGAATTTGCTCTACGGTATGGATTTTGACTATACCGTGTAACCGGTAGGGCAGCTCTAAAATAGCAATGACGTCATGTAACCACAGCGCGACTATTTCACTCGCATTTGCCCCTAAAAATAGATAGAATTAGTCATAGATAATAGATATGTGCGAACTGGAAAAAGTTATTTAGGAGGCTTCGCGCAGTGGGCGTGCCAGCCCCTACCGCACGCATGTAAACACGGGTCTAGTAGTCTAGTGGGACGGGAATGAATGAATGAATGAATGAAAACTTTATTTAACAGATTGCAGAATGGGTACAATACAGTACGGCTCAATACATACAATTGTTAAGGGGATGCAGACCTGAGAAAGACGTTTGTCTTGTTTCCATCAGGGTCCCCCATTTTCAATTCATATAGTAACGTATAGACACGGGAGGACGGCGGCGTCTCCCTGAGCTAACGTTAGCTTAGCTACCGTTACAAAATGACCCAGTCAACTATTCACTTTTAGTTTAATACATGATGAGGCATTGTCTAACCGAACGGTATCTAGTCGGCCAGCTACCGATAGCTCCTGACATCAACAAACGCTCCACAAAGTCTAGTAGAGAGACGTGTATGCTACCTGTTAGCTCACGTTAGCGCAAGTTAGTTCACCGTTCAAAACGAAATGTCCCATTGAACTAAATAATTCACTGAGGAGGCGTTGTATTAATGTTATATATCCGGCTAGCAGTAGCTACAGATAGCTCCTGATATCAATGTCTTATAACACTGATTCGATGCGTATTCGAGCTGAGGGCTTGCTGAGCACAGTTAAGTAACGTTATGCCAATAGGGTCCAGGTGCAGCGCCGGAGAATCCTGGCCGTAGCTCTGCTCGAGGCTACTCGAGTATAGGTCCAGGTGCAGCTCCAGAGAATCCTGGCCGTAGCTGGAGGCTACTAGAGTACACACAGACAGTGGAGCTTGTTGCGTGGTGTCTCGCAGATAATACAAGTACAAGTCTAATTATATAATATATATATTTTATTAAAAAAAAATAAAAATTATATAATTTTTTTTTTTTTTATCAAAAACGATGATACCGTGATATATACCGTTACCGTCTATGCTTCAAATTATACCGTGATATAAATTTTAGACCATACCGTCCACCCCTACTGTATAGTATATAGTATATTGTATTGTAACTCAGTTACTTTTCTACTCTGCATTGTACATTGTATATGTATATATTGAACACTTTTGTCTACGTACTTTACTTCTATTTTATACTTACTATACTTATTTTATACTTATCTATTTTTATCTAGCACAATCTCTGGAGCAAAACAGAAAGAAGCATTTTATATAAAAGTATTCTGTACTTCTGTATGACAACTAATAAAGAAACTTGAGAAACTTGAGCTCGACGTGTCCTATTAGCTGCAGAGCTAATGTACCTTGTTGTAGTGACGAGCTGGAATTTGTGCTGGATTTCTATTAAACTGCTTTATAGAATGTGCTGATGTTTAGTTTAGTTTAGTTTATTCGGATCCCCATTAGCCATTGCCACAGGCATAGGCTACTATTACTGGGGTCCACACAAATCAATACAATCAAATCAATACAATACAATAAAACAATACAATACACCTCAATAACACATACAAATATTATAATAAAATATCTAAGTTCATCAATCACACATACCCATCTTCTCAATCACCCACTATGTTTACTTAACTGACAGTACCATTCTTTCTTATATGATTTTTTCTTAGGTGTTTTTTAAATGTCTGTTTTTCTTCAATCCTAGTTAGTGCAGGTGGTAAGGAATTCCATGCAGTCATGGCTCTATACATCACAGTCCTTTTCATTGCATTTGTTGATGTGACTGTGATAATCACACAATTAACTAACGTGAATGAATAAGAAAACACAGATGTTCTGGTTTGATAGGCTTGACACGCGAGGCACCAGGCATATTTCCTTCAAACGAATATAACGTAATCAAACCAGTCTAATTGTACAGTTTATACTTGATATTGTTGTTAATGTTTTGGTGGGCACCTATAATTATTATGCCATGAATTCTGTGCTTTGCTCCGGAGAGTCTTCTAGATTATGCCATTCTTGTGTAATCTCATTCTGATCATTGCCCCTTTGACCTGTCAAACCACACTGACAAATCTGCCACTGGCAATAAATCATGTGGACGTCTGATAAGAGATGCTGATATTGTTTTATCACAAGAGCACAGCCCTGCTGTAAAATCTACATGTATTTTTGTTCTCTCGACTTTAAAGTAGGGATGCCCCGATCACGTTTTTTGACACCGATACCGATCCGATACCGATCGTTTTTGATTAAAAGAAATTAAAATTTATTTTATATACATTTTTTTTTTTTTATAAAATATATATATTATATAATTATACTTGTACTTGTATTATCTGCGAGACATCGCCACCACGCAACAAGCTCCACTGTCTGTGTGTACTCTAGTAACCTCCAGCTACAGCCAGGATTCTCCGGAGCTGCAGCTGGACCTATACTCGAGTAGCCTCGAGCTACGGCCAGGATTCTCCGGCGCTGCACCTGGACCCTATTGGTATAACGTTACTTAACTGTGCTCAGCAAGCCCTCAGCTCGAATACGCATCGAATCAGTGTTGTAAGACATTGATATCAGGAGCTATCTGTAGCTACTGCTAGCCGGATATATAACGTTAATACAACGCCTCAGTGAATTATTTAGTTCAATGGGACATTTCGTTTTTAACAGTGAACTAACTTGCGCTAACGTGAGCTAACAGCTAACAGCTAACAGGTATCATACCTACCTACTATACTTGCTAGAGCGTTTGTTGATGTCAGGAGCTATCGGTAGCTGGCCGGCTAGATACCGTTCGGTTAGACAATGTTTCATCATGTATTAAACTAAAAGTGAATAGTTGACTGGGTCATTTTGTAACGGTAGCTAGGCTAACGTTAGCTCAGGGAGACGCCGACACGGCACGCCGTCCTCCCGTGTCTCACTAGACTAGACCCGTGTTTACATGCGTGCGGGAGGGGCTGGACTCGAGAGCAGACGCCGCACCACCGGTGTCTGAGACAGAACTCAGCGACAGCGAGTGATCGGGTTTGACGATCGGTGAAAATAAAACATTATCACCGATCACCGATCGCATATTTATACTGAATATCGGCCGATAACGATCGGTGGCCGATCGATCGGGGCATCCCTACTTTAAACTTTAATACGTGTTTTTTGTGTAATTTCCATGACTATCCATGAAACCTCTTCAAAACCTATTGTAGAAAAGAAATGAAGGCTTGTTTTTCCTCAATTCACATGACTGAAGCACGTTCAGTCACAGACTCCCTGACACTCAACAGTGGCCCTGACACTCAACTAACTGCCTCTGCCAGTCCTTCATACCAGAACCATACCATACCAGTCCTGAATAAATACTGTATACTTCATCAGAGCATATATTTTGCATTTTTAGATTATATATTAGATTATATATTGCATATTTTTTTAGTTTATATATTAGATTAGATTTAGATTATATATTGTAACTATATTTATTGTAGGGCTGGGCAAATATAACTGAGACGGGCATGGGTCAGCGTTTCCGTTAGCCGGTAATTACCGGTATTTGACCGGCAAAATCTGGTGAAGTCCGACATATCTAATCTCTCCGGTCATAATGTCAGGTGAAAATAATTCCCTCTAAACACAATTAGATTATTTGAATTGTATTAAAATAGGCTAAAATTAAATAGCCTATGCGATGAACGAAACAATCATTACATTTGTCGTTGCTTCACCAAGCAGCCGGTCAATGACATCCTGTGTCAGCGAGCTGGCAGCTGATATATTTACGTGAAGCATGGCTTGGCAGGGTGCAGTACTCCAATTCAGCCATTGGCAATTCAGCTGTTGGGTGGGGGCGCTGCTGACACCGCTGCTCTGCTCTGTCTGCTCCTGCTCCATGCTTCACGTAAATATATCAGCTGCCAGCTCGCTGACACAGGATGTCATTGACCGGCTGCTTGGTGAAGCAACGACAAATGTAATGATTGTTTCGTTCATCGCATAGGCTATTTAATTTTAGCCTATTTTAATACAATTCAAATAATCAAATTGTGCTTAGAGGGAATTATTTTCACCGGACATTATGAGCAGCAGCACCAAGTCGTTGGGAGGTGGAGATATACATCACGGCGCAAACCCACGATAATGTTGCCGTCTCTCTGCCAAATTTCTCAGTTCTTCGCTTGATATAATTAATACAAATGTCCAATATAACGGAATTCGTTAGCTCATAAAAATGTGATTATAACAGACTGCTGTTTATTAAGGTCGGGCAGACTGCCCACCGACACCTCAAGTCGGCAGCAGCACGCAGTCTCGAGGGACTTATTTTATTTGGAATATATTAATGACTGTATATACGCAAAAGTAGTCTAGTTTTAAGTTAAAATATTATAAATGCCTTGATGATGTCATTCTTTATATAGGCCTATTAATTGTTTTTAAGCTCAATAAACTCTGACCGGAATTTATCCCATTTGTCCGGTAGATTGAAATCTACCGGACACTCAGACCTGCAAAAAAAAATTCTAACGGAAACCCTGACATACCCTCATCTCACACCTTGTTGCCCATATTCATGTCGACTCCACTCCAGAGTAAATTATATTGTATATTGTTTACACTGCCTTTTTATTCTATTTTTATTTTTACTTCTCCACTGTACTATAATTCTGTGCCCTGTACCTGTATGTCTTCTACTATCTGTATCTCCCCTCCAGTGGCGGACTCAGGCTGTTTGAAGGGCAGGGGCGAAAATAAAAAAAGGGCACTTAAACGCGTGTTTTTCAACCGTGGGGGCACCAATAGGGCACATCCTCGAATTTCTTTCACTCAAAAGGGCACTTTAGCGCGTGTTTTTCAACCGTGGGGGCACCAATAGGGCACATCCTCTAATTTCTTTCACTCAAAAGGGCACTTAAGCACGCGTTTTTCAACCGTGGGGGCACCAATAGGGCACATCCTCTCATTTCTTTCACTCAAAAGGGCACTTTAGCGTGCGTTTTTCAACCGTGGGGGCACCAATAGGGCACATCCTCTAATTTCTTTCACTCAAAAGGGCACTTAAGCGCGCGTTTTTCAACCGTGGGGGCACCAATAGGGCACATCCTCTTATTTCTTTCACTCAAAAGGGCACTTAAGCGTGCGTTTTTCGACCGTGGGGGCACCAGGGGGGGCTGCTATGATGCCTGAATTTCCCCAAGGGGATCAATAAAGGAATATCTTATTTTATCTTATGCATTGCTCTTTTAACTCCACAATGTCTGATTCCCCCCCCCCCCACCAAAAAAGGTCCCATATCTGAATCTTGCATTGGGGGGGCGGTGATGTCGGAGCCCAAGACCCCCACCCCAACTCCGCCCGGCGACACGTACAAAGGCTGGGTGTTCAAATGGACCAATTACATCAAGGGATATCAGCGGCGGTGGTTCGTCCTGAGCAACGGCTTGTTGTCTTACTACAGGTACCATGTGTTTGCAGTCAGGGGGCGGGACTACAGGTACCATGTGTTTGCAGTCAGGGGGCGGAACTACAGGTACCATGTGTTTGCAGTCAGGGGGCGGTACGATACGAGTGACTCACTGACACTGTGACCATATTTGGCCCTCGATAACGATAATATCACGATAATCGATATATTGCAAGGAATTTCATGTCACAATATCTGTAAGAAAAAATACCTGCAAAAAGCAGGAATTATGTATTTGTTCACAGAATTTACATGAAAGCCTATCGGATTCTTTAGTGTGCATCACAAACTGGCCAATTGTACATGAAACAATGTACAACAAATTGCATAGTGTCTCTTTAACACACTGACCACAACTTGATTATTATTAACTATTATTAATTATGTCCCCAACGGAAAGCTTCGTTACCATCTGCAATAACAATATGTACATTATCTGTTTTTATCTAATACGATCAGAGAGACATCACATGACATCACCCCACTGAGCCCATGACATCAGAGAGACATCGCATGACATCAGAAAGACATCACATGACATCACCCCACTGAACCATGACATCAGAGAGACATCACATGACATCACCACACTGAGCCTGTGACATCAGAGAGACATCACATGACAT
Source organism: Notolepis coatsorum (assembly GCF_963971535.1). Taxonomy (NCBI): domain Eukaryota; kingdom Metazoa; phylum Chordata; class Actinopteri; order Aulopiformes; family Paralepididae; genus Notolepis; species Notolepis coatsorum. The sequence continues at coordinate 134,485,550 of NC_140168.1, forward strand.
CACCCCACAATCAGTTGTACCTCAAAGTCAGATCAAAGTTTGGTGGCGGTCTGGGTTCTCGGATAATGAGGGTGTGGTCTCTGATGTGGAAGTAAATGACCACTGGAGCCCCAACTGGGACCAGCGCTCTAAACGTTTTAAATTAAACTGGGGGATGGAAGCAAATGACAAAGTCCCAGCGTTGTCCTGTGGCTCTGAATGTCTTTATCGCTGTACGCTTTCTTCTCTCTCTCTCTAAAGACGAGTTGGATTATGGTGTCCTGAGTCAGACGGTGGTACTGACTCTCTCCCGTCTCTCTCACCAGGACACAGACGGTGGTACTGACTCTCTCCCGTCTCTCTCACCAGGACACAGACGGTGGTACTGACTCTCTCTCACCAGGACCCAGACGGTGGTACTGACTCTCTCCCGTCTCTCTCACCAGGACACAGACGGTGGTACTGACTCTCTCTCACCAGGACCCAGACGGTGGTACTGACTCTCTCTCGTCTCTCTCACCAGGACCCAGACGGTGGTACTGACTCTCTCTCACCAGGACCCAGACGGTGGTACTGACTCTCTCTCGTCTCTCTCACCAGGACCCAGATGGTGGTACTGACTCTCTCTCGTCTCTCTCACCAGGACCCAGACGGTGGTACTGACTCTCTCTCGTCTCTCTCACCAGGACCCAGACGGTGGTACTGACTCTCTCTCGTCTCTCTCACCAGGACCCAGACGGTGGTACTGACTCTCTCTCGTCTCTCTCACCAGGACCCAGACGGTGGTACTGACTTTCTCTCGTCTCTCTCACCAGGACCCAGGCAGAGATGGGCCACACGTGCCGGGGCACCATCAACCTCGCCACGGCCACCATCACCGTGGACGACGCCTGCAACTTCGTCATCTCCAACGGCGGGGCGCAGACCTACCACCTGAAAGCCAGCTGCGAGGTGGAGCGGCAGCGCTGGATCACCGCCCTGGAGCTGGCCAAGGCCAAGGCCGCGCGCAATCAGGCAGAGTCAGGTGAGAAGTTCCTTTTATTCTGGACCAAGGCTACGCGCATGCAGGCAGAGTCAGGTGAGAAGTTCCTTTTATTCTGGACCAAGGCTACGCGCATGCAGGCAGAGTCAGGTGAGAAGCTCCTTTTATTCTGGACCAAGGCTACGCGCATGCAGGCAGAGTCAGGTGAGAAGTTCCTTTTATTCTGGACCAAGGCTACGCGCATTCAGGCAGAGTCAGGTGAGAAGCTCCTTTTATTCTGGACCAAGGCTACGCGCATGCAGGCAGAGTCAGGTGAGAAGCTCCTTTTATTCTGGACCAAGGCTACGCGCATGCAGGCAGAGTCAGGTGAGAAGCTCCTTTTATTCTGGACCAAGGCTACGCGCATTCAGGCAGAGTCAGGTGAGAAGCTCCTTTTATTCTGGACCAAGGCTACGCGCATGCAGGCAGTCAGGTGAGAAGCTCCTTTTATTCTGGACCAATAGGGCTGATGGTAGTACCAACAACATTTATCACCTTTAAGATCAACATATCTACACCAGCTCCCAGCCCCCCCCCCCCCCCCCTCTCTTTCTCTGTGCATGAAGAGAGATTGGTGCTAGATTGAGAAGTCGCTGTCTCTCTCAGCAAGATCAAATTAATGAAAGTTTACGGTATATAGAACGGGCATTCATACACAGATGAAGTTCTTAGTATTTCTTTGTCCATTATTCTCTTTCTTTGTGTTTTGACTCTTAAAAAAAGAAAAAATAATGTGTTTCTTTTTACAAGTCTATTATTAATTTGACTATAAAATATTAATTGACAGCCCTAGTAACCAGTAGAGGCCTCGCACGGAACGTTTGTGTAGCTCTGTCTTCCAGCATGGCTGCCTGTAGGTAAAACACTGGAAAAGCACGATATTAATACTTAACTGACTTGTTTACAAGATCCAGTAATAATAATAATTATTAAGTTTCTGTTGATATATTTTTCATATATCAACACATAGCAACAGCTGTTTTGCACAAAGCAACCAAAAATGACAGACAGACAGCCATGTTGGAAGACAGAACTACACAAGGCCTCTGTTCCTGTTGCGCTTCGTGACACGCTACGAGGACAAGAGAGAACCTGACCTCTGACCTCTTGTCTCAACGATCCTCCTCCAGACGACTCGGGGGATGACTTCCCTCTGTCCGCGCCGCCCGGACAGCAGGGCGGGGGAGGGGCCCAGAGCTCGGAGGTGCAGTCCACCCTCAGGACGCTGGGCAGCAAGGTGGAGGACCTGAGCACCTGCAACGAGCTCATCTCCAAACACGGCTCCGCCCTCCAGAGGTCAGGCTTTAAGTTACATTCAAATGTAGTGCAGTACAATGAAAAGAAGTTTGGCATCCAACCAGAGTGCTAATGTAACAGTGCAATAGTAATATACAATGTACAGGTGATTCAACTGCGTTTGAAATATATAAAATGAGTACTACCGAGTAATAATGCTAATCAGATGTATGAACAGTGTTATAGTATTATTATGTACAGTGAGGCATAAAAGAAAATATTGTTTGGTTCCTGTTGGTTGTCAGTTAACACATTAACTGCCACGCTTCTATCCATCAATGTATGATCACTGCCACCAGTCTAAGCCTATGGAGATGTTCACCTTCTTTGCAGGGCTATAACTTTTTTAATTGTATTGCTAAATTGACATTACTATGGCCCATTCAACATCGATTATCTATCGTTCAGGATGTAGGAACGTTATACTTTTTCATTCATATATTCATACGAAAATACCGTCTAGAATATAAGTGTTTTTATCGTTTTCTGCAGTAATTCCTAGAACGCTAGTTTTTTTTTTTATCCACTTTTTTCTCCCATTTTCTATATTTTCTCCCATCCCAATTTCGTATCATCCAATTCAACCCTCCCCTGTCACGAACGCTGTTTCTTGCCTCCCACAAGCCGGCTGCAATGTGGACTAAGTCATACATAGCACAAGTCCCCTCCGGTACTTGAGGTAACAGCAGTCGCATCTTTTCACCTGCGCAGCTCGATCTCTCAGTGGCGAGGAGTAACGCGTGGGAGGCTCACGCTGCCCCCGACACTTCCTGATTCTACTGCGCAGGCGCACCAACCGACCTGTAGGAGTCGCTGTCCACAACGCCCGATCCCCACCCTTCAGTTTCCCTCCCCGTAATACGGCCAATGTGTATTACAGCGGACGACCAGCTAAACTGAAAACAATGTGGAGAGCTGGATTCGAACACGCGAACCCAGCGTCTCCACATTGGTGGCGAGTGCCTTGCCCACTACACCACCTAGCCGCCCCCTAGAACGCTAGTTATAGGCCTAAACGCATACTGTTACAAAGGGTCAGATTAAACCGAATATATATATTCATTACTTGAGATATATTGTATAGTATTTGTATATCGTCTGATATCCCTTGTATATTCTTTGTACATATACACGGAATATCCCTTTACCTAGTACAGGCCAGACCATAATATTCGTTCTCCTATTGGACAGCGATCCCCTAGGCGCCACGGCCATACCCCCAATGTCTAGTTCAAAGTCACCGCTAAGACATGTCTCAACATGCCCAGATTTGCGCAGTAATACGAGACAGAAATAAGGCTGGTACTAGATTATTCACCTTACGTATAAATACGTTGCAGGTGGATACAGCAGTGTGTTAACCAATAAGTTGAAGCCTCACACCACGATACAACGTGCTGTGAAGTGGGCCCGTTTTGCCCCGAAGTAGAGCCTTGAGACCGCGTGCGAATTGATAGCTGAAGTGTCAGAGTTTAACGCTGTATCGTCGAGTTCGACCTATTCTATTATTAAGTGATAGTCTATTATGTATAGTGTATCGTGCGGCTACCGTTCTACAGTGACCAGCATTACCAACGTTTCATCGTACCGAGCTAGTGTGCTTATCCAGGCTGGGCGGCCTAACCTTGTGCCGTCATCCGAGGAGCCCTAGACGAGAACCGTGTGGATATGTACACTGGATAACCTACACCGACGACTACAGAGCCCTTTTCGGCTGGATTATATTGCTTTGGTCCTGTGGCTGCTGGAGCAGAGAATCGTCTACCCCCACTACCGTGTGGGATTTACCCTGTGAGGAGCCCCGTCAAGCCCGCCTCTAGGACTCTGAGGCTGGCTAGCTTTCATCCATGCGGCACTGCATACCGGAGAATAGCTGTTGCTTTGTCTACGGATCAAGGGATTATTGCACCGTCTCCTGTACCTGGAGTCTCCTTATTCCTCGTTGATCCAGACTTTTGCTACCGACAAATCCTCTCCCCTGCTGGCTTACAACCGGAGGGAACCCCCCTAGTATCTCCAGCTGACCTACTAGTGTACCATATATAATTCTTATGCTACAGGTGGTATTAATTATCCCCTTCGTAATATGCTCATGGACTTATGCTCTTGACCTATTCATGCACATTCTTCGCCTTACAAGCGCAACTCTCATTCTTAATAAATGTAAGATAATCTTGGTGCTCTTCTAATAAATATTATAAACAGTACTTGTTAAGCCGTGTTATTGTGTGGGTGTTCATCTCATATACATGTGTACTGTATGGCCAGTAGTAATGTACATAACTCAGTAGTGGTTTGATGATACCATACTTATTCAATACAGTCAGGGAATTGTACCCCTCAGTTACACATACTATAGATTATCGATTGCGGATGAAAGGGAGGGGGGGGTCGTTTATAATTCCGTGATCGTCAGTAAATGCTTTATGTAGTATGGGTGATATATTGATCAGAGCGGTTTGCATTGAAAAGAATAAACAATCAAGCTGAAATTAACGTTACTGTCCTCTTACCGTTCGCCGATGAGACTGGAGGAAAAAGATCCCACTTATTTGACGTCGATCGACTAGATCCATTTCCGGTTTGTATGGCGCAATAAACGCCCAAATCATATTGATTATTGAGTTATGGCAGTGATCCATACACAGATGTGTGTCTAGAGTCCCGCAACAATATGTGACTGCCGGACGGATTTCCCAGATGCACCGAGATCACCAGAGCTCCATTTCCGGTTGTAACTCGCCCGATCATCCACCAGGCGGCGGTATTGAAGCGTTGCACGGTTGTGCAGGCTCCCACTGTATCAGCAGAGGCTGGGTGGCGGAATTATGAATACCATGGCGAAAAAATTAAATATGATCTCAATAACGTCGTATCGTACGCCGTGGCTTGGCGGAATTCGCATGATCAGCAAACCCGTCGTAAGCCGTTTATGGCGGTGGATGTGTTAAGGTAGGGAATTTATTTTATTTTATTTTTTATTTTATTTTTTCCCACGGCGACTATGGATAGGATAATTAAAATGTTCACGACAACATGGATGCATGTACTCTGCCAGCATGTTTAATATCCATAATACTAAAGGTTTGACTAAGATTTTTATGAAACTTTATTGTAATTTTTTTTTTATTTTATTTTTTTTTAACTCATTAAATAAATTGGGTCGCACATTAATCGGCAGGGTCGGTCGGCAACCGGAACCAAACCATTTTTTCTTTTAGGCCTGATTGAGGTATAAAGACACTGGTCATACTGACCAGCAGCGTAACAGTAGATAAGGAATATGTACAGATATAGTATCTACGTAAAAAGGATTATATGAAGGTATATTCACTATTCAGACAGATGTGGATAAATATATATATACAGTATTTATAAATATGTTGTATATACAGCATTATTGTACATGCTACCATACAGAGTTATATGGGTAGACTATAGTTTGAGGTAGGTAGGTGTGAATATGGTCAAAGTCAATGGAAAGCCAAGTGTATGGAAATATTTCCTCTTATAGTGCAGAAAACTAACTTGCGCACACAGCAAGAATGGAGTCCAAGGGAAGTTGTGGTTGGAGGATCAAGAAAAGAGGGCAGGGTTTGAGATGGGCCAATAGTCTTGTACAGACTCAATATTATTGTTAATCCATTTTCAGTCCAATCATTTTGTGACAAAATCACAATATTGTGATGTAGCGACATTTCTGTTGTCTAAAATTGATAATAACAAGCACATCTAAATTCATTTCTGCCAAAATCTTAATAGAATTATTTTTAAGGAATTCCATTTGAAAATTGCATTATTTTTAAATGACCATGCAGTTCAATATGATTAACATCAACTAGATGACCTGTGATTTCACACACTGGTTTAGCACTAAACTACACAGAAGCCTTAAATAGAAGGAAGAAATAAAAGGAAGAAGTAAGTTGCAGAGGAGAGTGAATTTGGCCTCATAGGGAAAAAGCCATAGGGAAGCCACAGAAATCGCTTAGGAAGAAAGCTAGGAAGATAGTGGGTGATCTCTCACCTACTCTATGGGGAGTTCGAGCTGTTGCCCTCTGGTAGTCATTACAGACTACCTAGGGCAAACCGAAACATACAAAAAAAACTCCTTCATTCCTAATGCCATTAAGGCATTAAATGAATCTTGCACTCATTAGACCTGGTCCTTGTTGATGTATATATTGTATTCCTACGTTCCCTGCACTTTCCCATTACAGATGTACTGTACAGTACGTATATGTCTGCTGTCATTGTTTTGTTTGTTCAATGGTGAGACCAAAGACACATTTCCACACTGTGGACAATAAAGTGAAACTAAACTAACTAGTAAAACAACAACTAAACTATGTGGTCAGGAAGCCTTCAATTAAACAACAACTTGTGTCCGCTGATGAATATTGTGTTTTTCCCGCTGCTTCCTTGTTCAAACCTAGCTAACTTCTGTGATGCTAACTTCCTGTTCTTTGTTCAGACCTAGCTAACTTCTGTGATGCTAACTTCCTGTTCTTTGTTCAGACAGTGGGTGACAATATTGTCACAAGGAAAGATGAAATTACCTACCTGGGTTCCATCCTAGAGGCTAATCTTTCCTGTGACAAAATGGCATCCAATGTAATAAAAAAAGTCAACCAACGAACTCGATTCTTGTACCGGATCTCCTCTCTGGTAAACAAGAATACCCTGAAGACTCTGGCAGGAGCACTCATTCAAGGGTACTACGACTATGCTTGCACCTCATGCTCATGGTACCAAAGTACCTCAAAGGCACTAAAAACCTAATTACAAACATCTCAAAACAAACTAGTCAGACTACTGCTTGACCTGACTCCTAGAACCCACCTCACCCCTGCACACTTTGCCAACCTAGGATGGCTTAGAGTAGACGACAGAGTACAGCAACTTGCAATGGGCCTGGTCTACAAGATACACTACACGACCAAGGTACCCATGTACATGTCAAAATACTTCCCAAAGGTCAGTGAATACCACGATCACAACACCAGAGGGAGCTCCCCGAATCATGTAAAACCCAGATTCGGCTCAAACAAGGGACTAAACACGTTTCGCAATTATGCCACATCAATGTGGAACGCCCTACCCAAAGCTGTAAAGGAATGTGAATCACTACCCACCTTCAAAAACACTCTCAAAGAACACCTACGGGAGACTGCAATTCGAAACTGGCCCCTACAAATGTCCTAACCCAGTTGTACAGTAAAGACCAAGCATGGCTTTGTCAGTATTCCAATGTACAGTGCCCCCCCCCCTACTCAACCCCCCCCCCCACCTCCAATGTACAGCCCCACCCAACCCCACCCCACCTACCCAACCTCCTCCAATGTACAGTTTCTATGTCAGATGTATGTCAGTATTCCAATGTACAGTGTCCCCCCCCCCTACCCAACCCCCCCCCCCCCCACCTCCAATGTACAGCCCCACCCCACCTACCCAACCTCCTCCAATGCACAGTTTCTATGTCAAATGTATATACACTCTTTTTCTGGATTTTTTTAGTATCACTAACCGTACTGTATTTGCAAATCTGGTATGTCATAAATGTATAGATGTAGCAGTACTGTCTATCTGTATGTCGTGTGTGTCATATGATGAATTGAAAATGGGGGACCCTGATGGAAACAAGACGAAAGTCTTTCTCAGGTCTGCATCCTCTTAACAATTGTATGTATTGAGCTGTACTGTACTGTACCCATTCTGCAATCTGTTAATAAACTTTTCAATCAATCAACCTAGCTAACTTCTGTGATGCTAACTTCCTGTTCTTTGTTCAGACCTAGCTAACTTCTGTGATACTAACTTCCTGTTCTTTGTTCAGACCTAGCTAACTTCCTGTTATTTGTTCAGACCTAGCTAACTTCTGTGATGCTAACTTCCTGTTCTTTGTTCAGACCTAGCTAACTTCTGTGATGCTAACTTCGTGTTCTTTGTTCAGACCTAGCTAACTTCTGTGATGCTAACTTCGTGTTCTTTTTTCAGACCTAGCTAACTTCTGTGATGCTAACTTCCTGTTCTTTGTTCAGACCTAGCTAACTTCTGTGATGCTAACTTCCTGTTCTTTGTTCAGACCTAGCTAACTTCTGTGATGCTAACTTCCTGTTCTTTGTTCAAACCTAGCTAACTTCTGTGATACTAACTTCCTCTTGTTTGTTTAGACCTAGCTAACTTCTGTGATGCTAACTTCCTGTTCTTTGTTCAGACCTAGCTAACTTCTGTGATGCTAACTTCCTGTTCTTTGTTCAGACCTAGCTAACTTCTGTGATGCTAACTTCCTGTTCTTTGTTTAGACCTAGCTAACTTCTGTGATGCTAACTTCCTGTTCTTTGTTCAGACCTAGCTAACTTGTGTGATACTAACTTCCTGTTCTTTGTTCAGACCTAGCTAACTTCTGTGATACTAACTTCCTGTTCTTTGTTCAGACATAGCTAACTTCTGTGATTCTAACTTTCTGTTCTTTATTCAGACCTAGCTAACTTCTGTGATACTAACTTCCTGTTCTTTGTTCAGACCTAGCTAACTTCTGTGATGCTAACTTCCTGTTCTTTGTTCAGACCTAGCTAACTTCTGTGATGCTAACTTCCCGTTCTTTGTTCAGACCTAGCTAACTTCTGTGATGCTAACTTCATGTTCTTTGTTCAGACCTAGGTAACTTCTGTGATGCTAACTTCCTGTTCTTTGTTCAGACCTAGCTAACTTCTGTGATGCTAACTTCCTGTTCTTTGTTCAGACCTAGCTAACTTCTGTGATGCTAACTTCCTGTTCTTTGTTCAAACCTAGCTAACTTCTGTGATACTAACTTCCTGTTCTTTGTTCAGACCTAGCTAACTTCTGTGATGCTAACTTCATGTTCTTTGTTCAGACCTAGCTAACTTCTGTGATACTAACTTCCTGTTCTTTGTTCAGACCTAGCTAACTTCTGTGATACTAACTTCCTGTTCTTTTTTCAGACCTAGCTAACTTCTGTGATGCTAACTTTCTGTTCTTTGTTCAGACATGGCTAACTTCTGTGATGCTAACTTCCTGTTCTTTGTTCAGACCTAGCTAACTTCTGTGATGCTAACTTCCTGTTCTTTGTTCAGACCTAGCTCACTTCTGTGATGCTAACTTCCTGTTCTTTGTTCAGACCTAGCTAACTTCTGTGATGCTAACTTCCTGTTCTTTGTTCAGACCTAGCTAACTTCTGTGATGCTAACTTCCTGTTCATTGCCAGCAGAATCTAAAGAGTGGTTCTTTCAGAAGTTGGCTCCACAGATTTCATGGTATTCTCATGAAGTATTTGTTATGACTCAGTGTCATGACTCAGTCAGAACATAAAGAGCGGTTCTTTCAGAAGTTGACTCCACAGAATTCATGGTATTCTCATGAAGTATTTGTTATGACTCAGTGCCCCCACAGCTCAAATCGCCTGTCCACGGCAACTCTTGTTCTGTGTAAAAGTTACTTTTCTTCACGATATGAGGGAGCATGCTGGCGTTCCATAACTGCATCTAAGATATTATTATTATCTAAAACGCATTTCCTCCTTAAAGTGATTGAGTTTTTCACATCTCCTCAGCGACTCAATGAAGAGAGTAAACCACCTCTGATCTAAACACACACAGACAGTTTCCTCATTTTACTTTTCTGTCAAGCCAACTGAATAATCCATTGTGATTGCCGGCCCGGAAAACGCGTGGATTATGTATTTACAGTACCCAACGCTGAATCAATAAACGCGATCGATATTTGGAATGGCGATCAGGAATTGGAATAATCTTTTTGGATAACATCTGATCTGAGGTAAGGAATTTATTTTACCAGTCTTAGGATAATCAGCTGTTTTCACAGAGATATCAGCGTTTACCCTATGTGTGTGTGTGTGTGTGGCTGTGATCGCTGATCAGGAAATGAGAGAATCTATATTTCAGCCTGCTTCTATAGCATGCATAAGTATACATACTATCGATAATCTAGCGTTTATTTGAAAACTATTCATAAATAGGCTGAAAAATTACAACGTTTTTGTGTATGCCAGAATATTCAAGTAAATGCCGATTATCACGGAATCTTTATATTTTCCTTGAAAACGAGGGCTTTTCAAAATGCTATAAAACGGAAATGAAGCGATTATTAAAAAAAAAAAAAAAATCTGTTTCGACAATGTTGACTGCAAACAAGTCATTGATAAGCGATGGTCAGATTAGACACATAGCCATAATTTAAAACAGAGATTATGCGTTCACAACGCTATCATTGAAGTGGCTGGTGGCATTCAACCACGTTTTGCCATGTTAACCAGTGGCACTGGAAGTGTTAATTAACAAAGTAAAAAAATATATATATATATTATTATTATAATTTTTTTAAGAATCGAAATGAAGAATCGCAAATATGTTACTTCCGGTTCCAGAACCCGAAGTTAGGAACCGGTTCCTATTTGAACCGGTTCTCGGTGCCCAACCCTACTGACGGCCATCACTGATATATTATGTTTGGTCAGTAACATGGGTCTCTGTGGATAACTCGACAAACTAGTTTTATGCAAATAATGTGCTTGAAACAAGTAAAATAATCTACCAGCTAATTTGGCTTGGAAAGATTTCTTGAAATAAGTCAAAGAAAATATCTAGGGTTTTCTCTCCTGATTGGCTAAAGTGGGAACAGTATACCAGACAATGTATTTCCTGTTTACTGCAGAGTGGAGGGACTGGGAGACTCATGTTACTGACCAGACACTCTATATCAGTGATGGCTGTTTACTGCAGAGTGGAGGGACTGAGAGACCCATGTTACTGACCAGACACTCTATATCAGTGATGGCTGTTTACTGCAGAGCAGGAGGGACTGGGAGACCCATGTTACTGACCAGACACTATATCAGCGACAGCCGTCGGAATGTAGAGCTATTTAACACTTATTTAAAAAATACCACTTACAGCACCTTTAGCCTAACGCTAACTTTAACCACTAACTCAAAAATCTGCTTTTTCAATCTCGGAACGGTGCTTTCATCCCCAATTGGACAAGCTGTCAATCAACAGGTTTTTAGTCTGAAATGCGTCCCCAATTTTAGGTTAAGTCAGACACACACACACTGAACCATTTTATTGGGTATTCATTGTACCAATGTCTTCCAGGTCTCTGTCCGAGCTGGACAGTTTGCGTCTGACCGGAGAGGCTGGGGATAAGATCCGCCAGGTGACTGAGAGAGCCACACTGTTCCGCATCACCTCCAACGCTATGATCAACGTGAGTGTCACCCCCCACCCCCCATCTAGACCAGCCTTAAAGGACCATACCAGAGATTGTCCCTGTAGATTCTGGCAAACCACAATCAGCCACTTATCACCTCTCCATCGCTGTCGTCGTGTAGTTCTGCGTTGTGTTTATTTTCTCCGACGTCTTCTCATACTGGCTGTACATCGTGGTCATTCCCCTTTAATGCAATCCATAACCATAAGTATTCGACACTGGACAGCGTAGTACCTTTCTTGGAATCGTTGTTTATTACATAAACAAAAGCCTCAGATGTTACCCATTTCGTATTGTCCTTGAAAAGTCTTTGATGGAACACTAACTCATTATTCTATCGTCTCTTCTGCTGTTTAGTCCAATGGTGGCTGAGGTCTTGTTGTTAGCCAAAACCCTTCTCCCGTTAGCCGAAGCTGATGATGATGTGTCATCTCCCCTCCCGTGAGGGAGGGATGAAAAGTCTCTGATCCACGTCCGCTCGCGTCAGCTTCGTGTCTAGATCTAACTTACACCCGGAAGGAAACTCACATTTACAATATTCATCATCATCATTATTATCTCGGCATAGCAATGACAGGCCCCGCCCCTCTTCTTGTGGCCATGTGACGCGCTGTCATGGCAACTGCTGTTCACCCCTTCACACACATTAAAAACATCTGTTTCATTGATGTCAAACTCTCTCTCTGACCATTCTGCCTGCTGCTGTTCTTATCAGTTGTTATGTGCTGATGGCGACCTCGGCATGTCCTGGGCCCTCATTTATCAACAATTCTTAGAAAGTGTTCTATTTTCGTACTTAAGCACAGAATTTAGAATGTGTGTACGCACAGAAATATCGGGATTTATCAACCGTGCGTACACGGGTCCTACGCACACTCCGTATTGATAAATACCATTTGTTCTTACCGTCAATGCTCGTGTATGATTATCCATATATGGTAATGAAACACCCCCCATGGGATGTGAAATAATGGACTGACCCGAGCGAACTCTGAGAAACTCCACGAGCGAGATTGTTCACGGAGGCGCTGTCGAATATGATGAATTGAAAATGGGGGACCCTGATGTAAACAAGACGAAAGTCTTTCTCTGGTCTGCATCCCCTTAACAATTGTATGTATTGAGCTGTACTGTACTGTACCCATTCTGCAATCTGTTAATAAACTTTTCAATCAATCAATCAGAACCAAGAAGACAACCCGTGTTATGGGATAAATAAAAGGCTGGCAGACTTGTACACGGTGATGTCGGATATCAACGACTCCCTAAGACCATTGCTGCAATTCTGCCTGGACAGCTCAAAATACTAATAAAGACTGTTAACCACTGTTTGGCGTTGGTGTGTCATTATAACAATGCTGGAATATGAATGCCTTTATTAGTTTTGTTCGATTGGCTACCGGGTATAATATGATTTGTAGAGGCATACAATCTATTTTGTTGTCGGTATTAGGTAGCCTATATGAATTACATATAATAGCAGCCATAGCCTACATTATGCAACATTATTACATGGCGTTTTCACATTCGCCGAAATGCTTGCTTGTGATTGGTCAATAGCCCCCCGACAGCGGTCATTATTTTTCAATAATGACCGCTGTGGGACAATAATGACCGCTGTGCGCAGCTGTTCGCAATCAAGCCCACTGACACACACTGTTTCAGTGCAATTAGACACTGCCGGTGTTCTGCTGCCGGCGATGACAGGGGGCGGAGCGACGAGCGGAGCCAGAACGCAGCCAGAACCAGTGTTGCGAGTCGATGTAAAATGAATTAGGTATATTGTTAGTAAGTTAGCCATGTAATAAGCGGGATAATGTATAGCTATACTCGGTCATTGTCGCAAAATAATTGACCTTCACTGACGTTTAAAACACTAAAAAAACACACACCCGACACTTCCTGATTCTACTGCGCAGGCGCACCAACCGACCTGTGGGAGTCGCTGTCCACAACGCCCGATCCCCACCTATCAGTTTCCCACCCCCTAATACGGCCAATGTGTATTAGTATGAACGACCAGCTAAACTGAAAGCAATGTGGAGTGCTGGGCTCGAACAGGCGAGCCCAGCGTCTCTGCATTCGTGGCGAGCGCCTTGCCCACTACGCCACGTAGCCGCCCATCATATCATATTCCTATATGTCTCCCAGGAATCATGGGGCTCTGGGGAATAAAGGTTGGGAACCCCTGTATAGCCCATATCCTTTATAATGTTATAGGCTATTTTATTTACAGTTTACTCTATTAGCCTACCCAGCATGTAATACGTTCTTTGTTAGAACTCAACTCGTTATTATTTTGCGCATAGATTGCAGAAGTGCGGGAACGTTTTGATTTATGTTTGGAAGGCTTTGACATTGTGGGACGGGGTGGGTGGAGTTTCGAAGTTATGCAAGCAGAATACAAGTCATATCACCCACACGATATATGCTACCTGTATCCAGAGCATGTATGCTTTTCATTAATTTAAGACACATTTATTGCAAGGGTTTTGTAATACACACAAACTCAACAAATAACCTCTGTTCTCGTTGCAATGCGTTTTTAATTCTTTCTTATACAGTAGGAAGGGGGAAGAACACTATATTGTTCGTGTGACTTGTATTCTGCTTACACCTTCGGGGTTCCACTTGTTTCGTTTGGCAGTGGCAAAGCCTTTTGAATGTGGTCGGGGCGTTCCCGTGTTTCTGCGGTCTGTGCGCAAAATAATAACGAGTTGAGTTAAGAGGAGCGCAGTCAGTACACCCCGTATATTCCGATAACGCTATATATAAACCATGCTGCATTCATTCAGAAGGAAAGACCTATTATTCCAAATGCTATTTATAGGGTTTTGACCATAATTACACTACTGTTGCTATTTTACAATTAACTATAATGGATTACGGGGGTCACACATATCTGTGCGTACGCAACGTTGATAAATGAGGGCCCTGGGCTCTATCTTAGTCTGCTGCTAAATACATTGCCTCTCTCTCCGACAGCCTCCACCACCATGCACATCTACCTCTCTGACCTGGCCCCTTTAGATGCTGTCATCTCCCCCAATATATACATTATATACATTGAAAAAACCTCGACATCCTTCACCGTCTTTAAAGGTGCTGTACGTGGTATTATCTTTGTTCAAATAAGTGTTGAATAGCTCTATATTCCGATAATATATCTACTGATATAGTGTTTGGTCAGTAACATGGGTCTCCCAGTCCCAAGAATACCACTTACAGTACCTGAGAGGAAGACAGTCAGGGGTTATTCTTTTTCACAATCTAATATTAACCCCTCGCTCCCCACTGAAACCGCTCTTGATTTAACCTCTCGCTCCCCACCGAAACCTCTCTTGATTTAACCCCTCGCTCCCCACTGAAACCTCTCTTTATTTAACCCCTCGCTCCCCACTGAAACCTCTCTTTTTTTGTATCCACTTTTTCTCCTTATTTTTCTATTTTTCTCCCATCACAATTTCGCCTTGCCAATTCTCCCTTCAATTCTCCCCTCCCCTGTCTCGAACGTTGCTAGACTATGCCTCCCACTGGTCGGCTCCAGTGAGGACGAAGCCTTGCATCACGTGTCCCCTCCGGTACACGAGGAGGCAGCCGTCGCATCTTTTCACCTGTACAGCGCGATCTCTCAGTGGCGAGGAGTAACGCGTGGGAGGCTCACGCTGCCCCCGTTACTTCCTGTACAGGCGCACCAACCGACCTGTAGGAGTCGCTGTCCACAACGTCCAATCCCCACCCACCAGCTTTCCCACCCCTAAAACACTGCCAATTGTATTAGTATGAACGACCAGCCAAGCTGGTAGCAACGCAGAGAGCTGGGCTCGAACCCAGCATCTCCTGCGTTAGTGGCAAGCGCCTTGCCCACTGCGCCACTTAGCCGCCCCCACTGAAACCTCTCTTGATTTAACCCCTCGCTCCCCACTGAAACCTCTCCTGATTTAACCCCTCGCTCCCCACTGAAACCTCTCTTGATTTAACCCCTCGCGCCCCACTGAACCTCTCTTGATTTAACCCCTCGCTCCCCACTGAAACCTCTTGATTTAGCCCCTCACGCCCCACTGAAACCTCTTGATTTAACCCCTCGCGCCTCACTGAAACCTCTCTTGATTTAGCCCCTCGCTCCCCACTGAAACCTCTTGATTTAACCCCTCGCTCCCCATTCAAACCTCTCTTGATTTAACCCCTCGCTCCCCACTGAAACCTCTCTTGATTTAACCTCTTGCTCCCCACTGAAACCTCTCTTGATTTAACCCCTCGCACCCCACTGAAACCTCTCTTGATTTAACCCCTCGCTCCCCACTGAAACCTCTCTTGATTTAACCCCTCGCTCCCCACTGAAACCTCTCTTGATTTAACCCCTCGCTCCCCACTGAAACCTCTCTTGATTTAACCCCTCGTGCCCCACTGAAACCTCTCTTGATTTAACCCCTCGCTCCCCACTGAAAGTCTCTTGATTTAACCCCTCGCTCCCCACTGAAACCTCGTACTTTAACCCCTCGCTCTCCACTGAAACCTGTCTTGATTTAACCCCTTGCTCCCCACTGAAACCTCTCTTGATTTAACCCCTCACTCGTCTCTTGATTTAACCCCTCGCGCCCCACTGAAACCTCTCTTGATTTAACCCCTCGCTCCCCACTGAAACCTCTCTTGATTTAACCCCTTGCTCGTCTCTTGATTTAACCCCTCGTGCCCCACTGAAACCTCTCTTGATTTAACCCCTCGCGCCCCACTGAAACCTCTCTTGATTTAACCCCTTGCTCCCCACTGAAACCTCTCTTGATTTAACCCCTCGCTAGAGCTGCCGCGGTATTGATATTTTCCTTACCGCACAAATTTGCGAAATATTTCCTACCGCCGCGGTTATTACCGCACAGTGCGCACACAAAAAAAAAACTCTGTTTGTCTCCATGTGGGGATGCAGGCGGGGCCGCTTGTGTACACTGAAAGCTCCGTGGGCATGTCCGAGGGCTTGCAGCAAGCCAGAGTTTAACACAGTTTCAATCAATCAATAACAACATTAACCAGACTCTCGTTGTGTCTATTGTGCTAAAGCTAACGTTACCTCATTGTGTCTATTCTACCAAGCGACCCGGGTTTAACGTTACCTCTCGTGTATATCTGCTGACGTTAGTATTAGGCTAATAACAACAAACTTAACACATCAGCGATCTTGTTGTGACACTAAACTTTCCGCTCTGTGGTAAATTGGGTTGATGTCGGTTTTGTTTCATCAATAAATGAGGCCGAATACACAGTGAATCCATCTTTTCTGTTTATTACACTTGGTGCTGTCGCAAACAAATCCTGAATGAAATACATCCTTAGCGAGGCAGTAAAGATGGCGGCTTTCTGTTTTTGTTCAGAGACTCCAATGTGTGACGCGTCTCTCTTCTGACCAATCAGTGGTCTGCAATGTTTCACATGACTTTTCTGGTACCACTTCTACCCAATAGGGTCGCTTGGAACCGAGTAGGGTATATCTGCAGAGCCGCAAGTCCAACGTCTGGGCGGTACTTTATTATTATTAAAAAAATCAGCGGTGATGCGGTATTCAGCCCAACTCTGCGGTGGGCGTGATGCAACAGCGATACCGCGGTAATGCGGTTATCGCGGCAGCTCTACCCCTCGCTCACCACTGAAACCTCTTGCTTTAACCCCTCGCTCCCCACTGAAACCTCTCTTGATTTAACCCCTCGATCCCCACTGAAACCTCTCTTGATTTTAACCCCTCGCTCGTCTCTTGATTTAACCCCTCACGCCCCACTGAAACCTCTCTTGATTTAACCCCTCGCTCGTCTCTTGATTTAACCCCTCGCGCCCCACTGAAACCTCTCTTGATTTAACCCCTCGCTCCCCACAAGTCTCTTGATTTAACCCCTCGCTCCCCACTGAAACGTCTCTTGATTTAACCCCTCGCTCCCCACTGAAACCTCTCTTGATTTAACCCCTCGCTCGTCTCTTGATTTAACTCCTCGCGCTCCACTGAAACCTCTCTTGATTTAACCCCTCGCTCCCCACTGAAACCTCTCTTGATTTAACCCCTCGCTCCCCACTGAAACCTCTCTTGATTTAACCCCTCGCTCCCCACTCAAACCTCTCTTGATTTAACCCCTTGCGCCCCACTGAAACCTCTCTTGATTTAACCCCTCACGCCCCACTGAAACCTCTCTTGATTTAACCCCTCGCGCCCCACTGAAACCTCTCTTGATTTAACCCCTCGCTCCCCCAGGCCTGCAGAGACTTCCTGGCTCTGGCTCAGGCCCACAGCAAGCGCTGGCAGAAGGCCCTGCAGGCGGAGCGGGAGCAGCGTGTGCGGCTGGAGGAGACTCTGGAGCAGCTGGCCAAGCAGCACAACAACCTGGAGAGAGCCTTCAGAGGGGCTGCCCAGGCCAACACCGACCAGGAGCACAAGGGTGAGCGGTGCCGCCGGGCCCAGGACGCTTTATTAACCCTTTCACTGCCGCACTACAGAAGGTTAACCCTTTCACTGCGACAATACACAGAAGGTTAAGTTAACCTTCTGTAGTGTGGCAGTGAAATGTATTTGTCAGTAGGGCTGGGCAATTCATCGAAAAAATATCGCGATCTCGATTCATAGACCCATGCAATCTCATTTCTAAATTATGACGATTTTTTTTGTATATAAAAAAAAGAAAATTATAATTATTATAATTTTATTTTTACTGTACTTTTTTAAATGATGATGATTCTGACTTGAGTTATTTTGTAGGTTACAAGAGACTTTTAAGTTTAAGTCAAGCACACTTTCATATGTTATGTTTAAGTTTAAGTCAAGCACTTTCATATATGTTATGTTTAAGTCAAGCACTTTGATATGTTATGTTGTCTGTTTAAGAAAGAGTGCAATAAATGATTTTATTGAAAAAATAAGAATCGTGTGAGAGAATCGTGATCTCAATTCTTAGAGAGAAAAATCGTGATTCACATTTTAGCAAGGATCGCCCAGCCCTAATCCGGAGTTATATTTAATCAGGGTGTCCGCGGATCCTTAAAAAGTCTTACATTTGTTTATCAATAATTAAGGCCTTAGTTTGTCTTAAAATGTCTTAAATCCATCTTTCAGGTCTTAAAAATGCCATCGAAAGGAAAGATAAAATGCCATGTCATCTTATGTTTTATTTATGTATTTATTTAATTTATTAACGGGAGATAAAGTCGGGACTTTTTATTGACCGTGTTGTAGCATCACGCAGACCGGAATGGGGCGGAACCAACACAGGTCCTTATGTTGGCCGGGAACTATTTCAGCAACGGAGTCTAGCTAACGTTAGCAAGGCGAAGCGGAAGCTCTAACACTAACGTTATGTTTAGTTTAGTTTAGCATTTGCACTCGTTAATATGGGAAAGTGCCAATTTAACGAGAACTGGCTCGACAATCCACTGTTTGCGCCATCTGTTAAACAAAGTTTTCATTCATTCATTCAACCAAACCACAAAAACAAAACAACTGGATGAATGAATGAAAAACTTTATTTAACAGATTGCAGAATGGGTACAAAGTACGGCTCAATACACACAATTGTTAAGGGGATGCAGACCAGAGAAAGACGTTTGTCTTGTTTACATCAGGGTCCCCCATTTTCAATTCATAGTGACATTTATGACATACACAACATACATGACATCATGACATTTATGGCATAGGGACATACATGACATACAGGTATATAGTACTGTGACATACGATATGCAAATATACAGTACTGTTACCCAGAGATCCTAACAGAAAATATATCCATATGACAAAGAGGAGACTGTACAATAGGAGGGGGGGGGGTTTGGACATTTACAGTGCCCAGTTTCTAATTGCAGCCTCCCGTAGGTGCTCTTTAAGAGCGGTTTTGAATGTGGGCAGGGGTAAAGTGGGTTTTAGGAGTGAGGTTAAGCAGTAGTCTGACCAGTTTGTTTTGTGATGTTTGTAATCTTGTTTTTAGTGCCTTTGAGGTGCTTTGGTACCATGAGGTGCAGGTATAGTAGTCGTAGTACCCTTGAAGGAGTGCTCCTGTTAGAGTCTTCAGGGTATTCCAGAGAGGAGATCCGGCACAAGAATCTTGTTTGTTGGTTGACTTTTTTGATACCCTGGGGAGAGTGGTAATAGTTATGTGTTCTGACAGGTATCAATCCTATGGTAATAGTCATATGTTCTGACAGGTATCAGTCCTATGGTAATAGTTATGTGTTCTGACAGGTATAAGTCCTATGGTAGTATGTGTTCTGACGGAAATGTGGCTGAACACTTGCTGCTTGGCCCCTGGTATATTTTGTATAGCTATATTTGCTATTTATGTTTGGCACCCCTTTGTTGAAATTCATCCAATCCAGTTACTCCTTTAACACAGAGCCGGCCGTGTTTTCCTTTTTACCCCCTTGAATGCCCATCAACCACTTCAATGTTAGCGTTAATATCGCCTAATCTATGTTTTAAATTATGGCTATGTCTCTAATCTGCCCGTCGCTTATCAATGACTCATTTTCCAGTCAACATTGTCGAAGCGGATTGTTTTTTTATCGGTTCATTTCCGTTTTATAGCATTTTGAAAAGCCCTCGTTTTCACGGAAAATAAAAAGATTCCGTGATAAACGCCCTGTACTGGAATATTCTAGAACGTTGTCATTTTCCAGCCTATTTATGAATCGTTTTCAAATAAACGCTAGATTATCGATAGTATATGTGTACGTATGCACGCTGGTGCCGCGAGCTGAAAATCGATTCTCTTAGTTCCTGATCGCTTGCACAGCCAAACAGCCATATCACACATAGGGGAAAAGCTTATATCTCTGTGAAAACGGGTCTGATTATCCTAAGACTGGTAAAATAGATTCCTTACCTGAGATCAGATGGTATCCAAAAAGATTATTCCAATTCCTGATCGCCATTCCAAAAATCGATCCTTTTATTGATCCAATGCTACGTACTGTAAAGACATATTACACTCTGTTCTGATGGTCCACAATGACTCCGAGCGGCTCGGGGTACATGCGTGAGAAGTAAAATGTGGATTCCGGAGTTTTTTTTTCTCATCCATTTTCATTGAGTCCATTCCAAAAGGGTGCATTACCATCTGGGAGACGATAGGGGGCGCTTTTTTCACATATAAGCGCCTGGTGGGGCTGGTTTCCCAACGGTAGACTCGGTTGATGAAATATGAATTCAGATCGCTAATAAAAAGAATGTCACGCTAATTATCGTGCTGGGCATTCAGGGGGCGGGCTGCTAACACGTGTTATGTCGTGGCTGGCATTCAAAGTGTTAAGTTCAAGATTTTTAAGTTTCCAAGTTATGTTTTAATAACATCTTTGGACCAATGTGTCCCTAAACTTAAACTAATTGGTGTCGTTGAATGATTTTGTTATTGTGAAATTGGTATTACATTTTATTCTGAGTGGCATTAAAAAGTCTTAAAAAGCCTTAAATCTGACTGGGCTAAACCTGCAGATACCCTGTTAATATATGTTAATATTGATTATTGTTTATATTTGAAAGCAAGGTTGGAAGAGTGTTTGTTTATTATAGTCAGAGATACTATTATTTACATTAGTCTCCACATTAGTAGAAATACAAGTCCCAGAATGCCTTGCACCTAGTAACCTAGTAACCAGCTGTGTCCAGTCATAGTGATTGAAGTTGCCCGACTGAAGAGAGCATATGTAAAGTAGAGAAATGTAATGTAACGTGCACCGGAAGACTTCTATATAAAGGACACTTGTATTAATTTATAACCCGACATTTGGACAATCCATTATTTGGAAAGTAGTTATTCTACAACATCTGACTCACCATCGGGCCACTTCCCTTTTCAGGTTCTGCAGGGTCGGGGGGGCCGGGGGGGTTGACGGGGGGGCCAGGGGGGTCGACGGGGGGGCCAGGGAAGGGCGAGGCGAGTGACGACGAGGACGACAACGAGTTCTTCGACGCCGTGGAAGAGGCCCCCGAGTTCATCACCGTGCCGGCAGACCCTCGGTTCCACAAGTCAGTTGACCCGCCGTGAAACGTGACTAGCATGAATATTAGGGATGTCTGATATTATCGGCCGATATTGGCATTAAAATGTGATATCGGAAATTATCGGTTTTCAAAAAAACGATAAATTAATTTAACCTTTATTTACCCAGGCAAGTAAGAACAAATTCTGATTTTTTTTTAATGTCAAAAGTATGCATAATGTTGTGTTAATTCCACGACAAGAGATATGTAATGTTAATTACCTGAAATTATTAAGTTTTTTGGGGGGGAAAACCCTGCATATATCGTTATCGGTTGATATCGGTTGATGTAGGAGCCAAAGCTATATATTTAGGTTATTGTATTATATGAATGTTTATATGTTTAGTTTTTTTTTTTTTTTTTTTTTACTTTTTCTCCCATCCCAATTTCGTATCGTCCAATTCTACCCTCCCCTGTCTCGAACGTTGTTAGGCCATGCCTCCCACAAGGCTAAGGGAAGGCTAAGAGAATTATTAAGGACTCGAGCCACCCGAACAACTGCCTCTTTGAACTGCTGCGGTCAGGCAAGCGATACCGGAGTCTTAAGGCGAGCACAGAAAGACTCAGAAGAAGCTTCTATCCCCAGGCCATCAGGCTGCTAAACGAACAATAATCACTATGCAACAACCATCAAATGCACACAGCACACACACCCACACGCACACACTCACTCAAACAAACAACACACTGCAGCACCCACTCTCCACACTTTAGATCACACAAACACACTTACACTTTATATTTATTGATAAAGGATTTGCACTACAACTCGTACACCTACTGTGAATTGTACCTAAATTGCACCTCGTCCCATTTCTCCATTTCTGCCTTGCACTATATAGTATTGTATATTAGTACACTGCACAGTATTGTATATTGTATGGTAACTACGTCTATTCTGCATCGAACATTGTACATATGTCTAAACTGAACACTGTGACCTCATTTCTTTTTTACTTCTAATTTTACTATGTTATTTTATTTCATACTTATCTTGTCTTGCACAGTCTCTGGAGCGCAACAGTAAGAAGCATTTTGTATAAAAGTATTCTGTACTTCTGTATGACAACTATTAAAGAAACTTGAACTTGAAACTTGAAACAAGCCGGCTGCAATGTGGACTAAGCCTTACATCACGTGTCCCCTCCGGTACTCGAGGAAGCAGCAGTCGCATCTTTTCACCTGCACAGCGCGATCGCTCAGCGTCGGGGGGTCTGCGTTTTGGGAGGGCACGTTGCCCCCGTCGCTTCCTGATTCTGCTGCGCAGGCACACCGACCGACCTGTAGGAGTCGCTGTCCACAACGTCCGATCCCCACCCATCAGCTTCCCACCCCCTAATACTGCCAATTGTATTGGTATGAACGACCAGCCAAGCTGATAGCAATGCGGAGAGCTGGGCTCGAACCCAGCGTCTCCTGCATTGGTGGTGAGCGCCTTGCCCACTGCACCACCTAGCCGCCTTTTATATGTTTATTTGTATAACCTTACATTGAAACGGCATTAGGAATATTGATTAGATTTAGATGAAGTCATTGAACCGTCTTATTTGTCATCATAGAACATTATAGAACATTTGTGATGTCACAGTATGATGTCATGACCGAACAAACGTTCTAGAACATTTGTGATGCCACAGTATGATGTCATGACCGAACGTTCTGGAACATTTGTGATGTCACCGTATGATGTCATAACCGAACATTCTAGAACATTTGTGTCTCTATATAGTCCACAATTCCACAATTCACAATTCTCAATTCACAAGTCCACAACAGGACTGAACAGGACTGAACAGATAGACTAAGGCCATGGCCACACGTATCTGGATCTCTTGCCAAACGGATATTCTCAGGCTCCATTTAAAAGAAATCCTCCAGACGCAAACACATAAACGCATATAAATTGCTCCAACAAGCATGCGGGCCAGTAGGTGGCGATAAGCGATATCTCAAATACCATAGTGGTACAGAGAGGTCAAGACGATTGAGAAACGATAGGAATTGTCCATTGGTTCACCCAGCCCACGTGACCATTCCTAGCATTTCCATTGGCTTTATTGACATACATAGATAGATTGATATAGCGGAGGATTAGATGCAGTCCAGAGGAAATAACCTATCTAGATATGTCACGATTCAATGCTTTACTTCTGCGCACTGGGCGATGGAGAGATACAATGTCAATGTTGAGATCACAATCTGGATCCGAAGGGCCCAAACGTGGAAGAAAATGTGCATTTTGCAAAAGATCCAGATACGTGTGGACATGGCCTAAACAACATAGATTGAAGCCTGCATTTCTAGACCCGGGTGCCTTGCCTACCGTTTTGCTGTGGAAAGAGTCGGCAAGTTGATTTACGGCTTTCAGGTGTGGAGGAATTTTGTCCTGTGTCGAGTCGGCTGTGATTTTGGAGACTGGGAAAATACAGTTTTCTTACCTTGTAGTAGTAACGTGAATATTTAGGAAAATAGCTTTAGGACCACTTCTGTAAAGAAAGACTTCGCTATGGAAGAGAAAAAAACCATTTGGATATCTTTGTTTTACACTGGAGCGGCTGTGGACATTATTTTTCTTTATCAATGAACGTACTACTCACGAATAAGCAACTTTAACCAGTAGAGTGGAACGTCGGCCCTCATAGTAGTAAGAAAACTCTGTTCCCTTTTTTTTTTAACAAATGTTTTTTATTTTCCCTTTTTTAACATGAAACAAGACAAACAATACAGTAACAGTAATAATCAATGATAAATCACAGGACAATAACAGAAATAATAATAACAATAATGACAGTCTAGTAATTTAATCAGAATGAATGTAGATTAAAAAGACGTAAAAAATAAATAAAAATTAAATACAATACATGGGCTCTTGCTCGCTCTTCCCTTCCCCTGCCCACCCCACCCCCCCCCCCTCAGGACCCCCACATGGACTATACATCCACTACTTCATTTAACATCAGAAAAATACAAATTTATATGCGTTCCTTTATCTTCTCCACCACGGCTACCCAGACTGCTATGCTGGCTTCATTAACACCTAAAATTCATGCAGTGGATATCTCTAGATAAATCACATCGAGATAGGTAAGAACTAGGGATGTCCGATATTATCGGCCGATATCAGCATTAATATGTGATATCGGAAAATATCGGTATCGGTTTAAAATATTTTTAATTTAATTTTCTTACATTTATATAACCTTTATTTACCCAGGCAAGCAAGTAAGAACAAATTCAGATTTTATTTATTGTCAAAAGTATGCATAATGTTGTGTTAATTCCACAACAAGAGATATGTAATGTTAATTACCTGAAATTATAAAACATTTTGGGGTGGGAAACCCTGCATATATCGGTATCGGTTGATATCGGTATCGGAAATTAAGAGTTGGATAATATCGGTATATCGGTATTGGTAAAAAAGCCAATATCGAGCATCCCTAGTAAGAACCCATACCTTCCGGCACATTTTATCCGGTTCAATCCAGCGTGACGCTATCAACTTTTTGGCAGCCGTAAGACCCGCCAAAATGAGTCTCTTTACATGTACAGAGGTCGATAACTGAGAAACATCATTCAACAACAATACAGAAGGCAGTGTAGGTATGGTCAGAGACAACAATTCTGATAATTGAGTGGTTAAATTTGTCCAGAAAGTCTTGACAGGAGGGCATTCCCAATACATATGCATATATGTACCAATAGCACCGTTTGAACACAAGGAGCATCGAGAGTCCGATCTGAGATCCATTAGGTACAATCGTCTAGGGGTCAGGTAAGTCCTATGAACAAAATTAAGATTAATCTGTTGGTGATCTGGGTTGCGTGATGATAGCCGAACATTTTCCAAGACTGCATCCCAATCAAAATCGACTTCCAGGTTTGGGATATCCTTCCTCCAAACCGAGTCTAGGGGAAGGACCTTATATGAGGACGTAAGTAAGTGGCGATAAAAGTCAGAGACGAAGCCTCTCGACGTCTCCTTGTCATAAAAGAATTTGTGAAATCTGTGGTGCTCAAGTGGAATATCTAATGGGACTCCGTGAGCCCTCAAAGCTGCTCTTATTTGTAGATAGAAGAGATAAGTGGAACTGGTGAGGTTAAATTTGTTGAATATATCTTGATAACTGCAGTGACCATGTTCATCGAAGATATCCCCCAATGTGTGTATGCCTTTCTTTTCCCATCCAGGATATCTGATAGGTTGATGTGCAATAAAACTTGAATTGTTATTAAATAGGGGAGAATGCCTGTGCCATTTATGGTGGTTAGTACACTTTTTCTGTGTGTCACGCCATATCCGGATCACATGTGTAATAAGAGGGCCAAATCTCAAGTTGCATTGTTTAATTGATAAGTTGGTGTACACTATATCCTGCAGTCTATGTGGTGCCACTCGGTTCCAAGAGGAAAAAGGAATCAACACGAACTACTGGAGCGCTGAAAGAAGGATAACAACAAAATGTCGGAACCTAAGAAGGTTGAGATGACACAAAGGGTCTATGAGGAAGATGTCCGTCAGGCCATCAATAAGAGGAGAGCTAAGTTAGGTCAGCTAACTGGTCACATGAATAAGATGAATCAATGAATGGATGAGGACGACAACGGTAACTTGGAAGGTGTACAGACAAGATTGGTAGAATTCAACAATCTATTTGGAGAGTTCAGTGAGCTTAATACTTCAGTCCAGGTGGTACTAAGCAAAAACATAAGCAAGACATCAGAAGAGGAGATGAAGAAAGATCAGGATGGATGGTTCATGCCGAAGGCTGACACATTTTACAACTTCACAGTAAAGGCTGACGCATGGATGAAAGAGGTGCATCAGCGTATAGCGGAGTCTAGGAAGCACCAAGATGAGGTCAGGCCTGAAGACAGTGCATCCGGTGTCGTAAAAAGGAAAGGGTCTAGAGCACCATCCACTACATTTTCCAGAACATCATCTGCAAGCGCGCGTCTGAAAGTTGAATTAGAGAGGGCTGAGTTGCTAGCCCAGGCTTCCGCTCTAAAGCAAAAACAACAACTCGATGAACGGGAGGCTCTGCTCTTAGCTACCTCATCTAAGCTAAGAGCAGAGAGGGATGAACAGGAGGCTCTGCTCTTAGCTACCTCATCTAAGCTAAGAGCAGAGAGGGAGGAACAGGAGAGGATTTACAGGTCCAGGCTGCTTTAGTTGCGGCAGAGGCTAAGTTCAAAGTACTGGAAGAGTACGAGGGCCAGCGAGCCTCATCCAGAGTGTCCCGTGGGGATGGAATGAACTCTTACATAGAGAAAAAGAAGCCCTTCGAATCACAAGCTCACGAGCAGGCTACGCCTACTCCTCAGGCCGTAGCGATAAAAGGAGAACCTGCTTACAGTAGCAGCTCCAGAGCACCTGGCGGTGCTACACAGAAGGAACAAGAGTCTCCACAACAAGAGTCCACACGAGCCATGGTGGATTTCCTAGTGAAGCAACAAAACCATGCTACTCTGCCCCCTCAACAGATTACTATATTCAAGGGAGACCCTATGGGGTACAGGCTATTCATCAGGGCTTTTGAACACGGAGTGGAGGCCAAGACAGATGGTAACAGAGACCGGCTGTACTTCATGGAGCAGTACACGGATGGACAGCCGAGAGAGCTGATAAGAAGTTGTCTTCACATGGAACCAGAGCGAGGCAAGGAGGCTCTTGAAAAAGCATTTTGGAAATGGATACAAGATCTCAATGGCGTATATGGCCTACTGGCCTACTATCAAGTCCGATGACGGAGAGGCGCTCCACGCCTTTGGCCTCTATCTCACTGGATGCCTCAACGCTATGGCTGACGTGGAGTACATGCAGGAGCTTGACAGCATATCAAATATGCGTGCCATCACAGCCAAGCTTCCGTACAAGCAGAGAGCGGTGGAGAAGCAAAGCCTATGCTCTTCTAGAGAAAGATCAGAGCAGCGCCAAGTTCAGCGACCTTGCCGATTTTGTCAACCTACAAGCCCAAGAAGCCCTACACCCTCTCTTCGGCAACATTACAGATGGAAACAAGAGCCAAGCTAAGGCTCACAAAGATGAGAAGACATACAGAAATAGCGGCGCTCGGGGAAGCTTCACAACAGCTGCTACAGCAGTCCAGAACCCGGCAGACTAAAAGCAAGGACCAAGGGGGATACACTCTGTGCCTTCTCCAACCCTTGCCTCTTCTGCCAAGGAGAACAGCATGCCATGGAGCAATGCAAAAAGATGAAGGAGTCTCTTCACACGGAGAAGATAGATTTTCTCAAGAGTAAAGGCCTATGTTTCAGCTGTCTGAAACGGGGTCACATGAGCAAGGCCTGCCAAGAAAAGATGAGCTGCCAAGACTGCCAGCTTACCCACCCTACAGTTCTACATATTAATAACAAAGCTGCCTATGATGAAGCAAGGCACAAGAAGGAGACATCGGATGATGCGCCCAAAGAAAATAAGCACAGGGGCAGGGAAGAAGAAGGCGAAGCCAGTTCTAGGGTCAGTGGATGCATCAATGCAGAAACAAGGACCTGCAGAGCTACTGGGGCCGGCAACATCGAAAGCATCTTGGCTATCGTTCCGGTCCACATCAAAGCCAATAGAGGCAACAAGATGGTGGCTACCTACGCGTTCCTCGACCCAGGCAGCAACGTCACTTTCTGCACAGAGAAGTTAATGGCAGCGCTTAACGTCACCGGCAGGAAGACACGTATCCTGCTAAGGACCATGGGAGGCGAGCAGGTCGTGAGCAGCCAGATGGTGTCTGGTTTAGAAGTCTAGCTTGGATAGTGACAACTTCCTAGAGCCACCCAACACCGTCTCTCAGAAGTCAATACCTGCTCGTAAACAGAACATCCCACTGCAAGAGGAAGTCGATAAGTGGCCCTATCTCAGCGAAGTGCAAATACCGAAGATCCAGGCGGAGATAGGCCTTCTCATCGGGATTGACGTACCCAAGGCAATAGAACCAGGGCAGGTGGTACCCAGCGTGGAAGAAGGGCCGTACACGGTGAAAACGCGATTGGGCTGGATCGTCAATGGCCCCCTCAGAGGAGAAACGGGCCATGAAACTACCAGTGGACTCATACAAGTCACGTCCAACCGCACATCCGTGGCCACGCTAGATTAACTTTGGAGTCAACCGTTCAAGAACGACTTCCCAGAGTGTCAAGACGACTGGCTTGAGAAGTCGAGGGATGACATCCAGTTTCTGGAACTGGTCTCACAGTCCGTGAAACTTACAGAGGGACACTACAGCATCGGCCTACCAGTGAGGAACGCAGTCTTCAAGATGCCGAACAACAGAAGAGTAGCTGAACAGCGAATTCTCAACTTAAAGAAGAGGTTCACGAAGAATCCCCAGTTCCACGCTGATTACTCAGTGTTCGTCGACGACTGGATCGCAAAGGGCTACACAGTCAAGGTTCCCAGTGAGGAGCTCAGCCGCAGCTATGGAAAAGTTTGGTACTTGCCACACCATGTCGTGTACCATGCCAAGAAGAAGAGCCGCAGGGTGTTTGACTGTGGGGCATCATTCCAAGGCACCACCTTGAACAACCAGCTGCTACAGGGGCCGGATCTAGCGAATCGAGTGGAGACCATCTTGAAGCTGTCAGAAGTAGGACAGTGGCGGATACTGCAACAGATCCTGCGGACCACGCGTCGAGAGGACTCCATGTGGAATCATTCATGCGCAATGAGACTTGGATACAGGGGCCGGAATTCCTCACCAAGCCCGAAGAGGAATGGCCTCAGAACCCAGAACATCGCGGGGACCTAACCACGGAGGACCCAGAGGTAAAGAACGCCGTGGTCAGCGCTACTGCAGCTGAAGAGCAGTTCGACACAGTTCAGCGGTTCCTGACCAGCACAGGCTCGTGCGCCGGGTCCGTGTCGAGACGAAGACGACTACTTTGGATAGACCTATCGCTAAGATCTGTCTTCTCCAAGAAGCTGCATGAGGCGGTGGTAAAGACCGTCCTCCTACGGTGTGCCATGTACTAGGGACCTCTGGCACCAGGCAGGGTTCGAAATTAACGGGGGCTTGGGGCAAAATGCCCTCGAAAATTGACCAAATGCCCTCGAAAATCAGTTAAGGGGGGCAAGAAAAGCCCACGACAGTTTACTAATTATATATATAATTATGCTCTACAGTGCGAGGATTTCCCTCGTATTTTCCCCTAATAATATATGTGTGTGCGAACCGGAAAAATCATTTACTTGCCGTGTTTAAGATGAGTGAAGATTACAAAACAGCTCCGCTGTTAATAGTTCAGAAACTGGACTGAAATTCAGTTTTTGGGTGGAATGCAAGGAGGGAGGGAGGCGGGGCCCGCTGCGTGTTACAGGGTGCTTGAGAGGTGCGAATGCAGACAGACAGAGAGCTCTGCTCTGCTTTCATCAAGCATGCATAGTGTAACTTAAGTTACACTGCTATCTTAACGTTAGCAAGCTAAGCATCTGCATAGCGCGACCTGTGTAACGTTAAGTAACTTGTGTTCGGCGGGGAAAGACCGTTCCATTTGTAACACAACTTCAAAGAATAACATCCAAATCCGATCCCGATGCGCATTTCCTTCATTCCACAGCGCTGAACGCGCAACGTATTTCATTGATAGATCTGGCCAGAGCCTATACTCACAAACGTTCCAGTGCTGTCTTCTTGATGATTTTAATCCAAACGTCCATTCAAAACTTGTATTATGAAATAATTCTGGGATGTCTGACTATTTCCCTATGCATTGGTGCGAGTTCAGCTGATAGTCCATAGAGTCCATGACATAATAAGTTCATGAGATGCTCTGTTCTTTTGTTGTGTTTGAGGTGGATGTTGTTGCGTGTGTGGGGTTTTTCATGTATCAATTTGAAACAAGCCTCTTGACTGTTGGAATTAGGGATGTTAAAAATAAAATAGCTAATAATATTATTCAATATTAGACATTCATTGATCCAGAGGCAACCGGCTATTCCTCTGCTATTTGTAGATATATCAAGACAACAACACAACTTGCCCTCAGGGACAATCATATTTAATCTATTTAGATAGAGTATGTATGTATGTATGTATTATTTACAGATAATTGAAGGTACCTCAAAACATGAAACCAAGCCATGTCACACATCGTGTGTGTGTGTGTTACTTGAACAATTGTCACTGTGCTCCTAAATTTCTTTGTGTGCTCCTAAATTTGTATTTAGATTTTATTTATTAACATTTTATTTAGGAGCACATGTGCTCCTTGGGGAAAAGGTTAGCGTAGAGCCCTATATATGGAGACATTAACATTACGTTATCAAACATAGGGACGAAGACTGTAAAAAAAGTGTCAACAATGTTTTATAATCTTTATGTAAATTTTCATTATAAAAATGTTGTGCCCCCGAAATACAAAAAAAAGCCCCCGAAAATCAATTAAGGGGGGCAAAAAAAGCCATTGAAAAAAAATGTTAATTTCTAACCCTGGCACCAGGTATTGGTTATCCAGCAGCAGAGACACAGTTAAAATAGTGTTTGGTTTAGCTCCATGTTTTTTAGTTGTTATTGTCTCTAGATTAGAAGTACAATTAGGGGTCGGTGTAGGAGCCAAAGCTATATATTTAGGTTATTGTATTATATGAATGTTTATATGTTTATTTGTATAACCTTACATTGAAACGGCATTAGGAATATTGATTGGATTTAGATTAAGTCATTGAACAGTCTTATTTGTCATAATAGAACATTATAGAACATTTGTTATGTCACAGTATGATGTCATGACCGAACGTTCTAGAACATTTGTGATGTCACAGTATCAGTATGATGTCATGACCGAACGTTCTGGAACATTTGTGATGTCACCGTATGATGTCATGACCGAACATTCGTGTCTCTATATATAGTCCACAAGTTCTCTGGGCATTGTGGTGGGTGGAGGAAGTGGGACTAAGCCAGGTGATCATATGTTCTGACTCGGCTGCTGCACTGATGGCTCTGAGTGCAGGTGGGTCTAAAGCTCGCCCTGATCTCATTCAGGAAATAATGTTGGTTTTATATAGGATTGCGAAGGCAGGCTGTTCAGTGGAGTTTTGTTGGGTTCCGGGGCATGCTGGGATTGCGGGAAATTAGATGGCTGACTCCCTTGCCAAACAGAGCCTGGGAAGGGAGGAAGAGATAGGCATTTCAATGGGAAGAGTAGAACTCGGAGAGAAGATAAAGAAAGGAGTTGAGGCTGAGTGGCAGGCTGAGTCGGAAAAGGGGACCAAGGGAAGGCACTATTTCTCTCTGCAGCCTCGGGTCAAAATCAAGGTGGATGGATATGGGTCTAGGAGCGATAGGGTGAAGATGTGTAGATTGAGGCTGGGACACTGTGGGTTGAACAGTACCTTGTGCATTGTGGGAAAACATCCAGATGGGCGGTGTGAATGTGGAGAGACTGAAACTGTCAGGCATGTTTTCCTAGAATGTGAAAGGTATAGGAAAGAGAGGGAAATCTTTTATAAAAGTTTGGTAGAGTTGGGAGTCTCTTCCTTCTCTCTTAAATTTTTCTTTGGCATGGATAATGAGAACCACCAGCTGATCATAGTCAGTGCTGACATTTTTGCACACGTCAGAGTTGTATCAGAGGATATAGCGTTATTGTATTTATTTATTAGTATTGGACAGGCAAGAGGAGCAGAGAAGAAGGAGATAGAGACGATAGTAATGTGCTTTGAAGATGAGAAGAAGAAGAGTGTAAACAATAAAAAGTTGATTTACCAGAGACCTAACTATGGAAACCAAACCACTAGCGTAGTATAAGAACTGAGGAGGGCAGTAATACGCCATGTTGCATCTACACTGCGGGAAATTCTAAAGAAGAAGAAGAAGAACAGGCAGTGTGCATCTTGAAACAGGCCTGAACAGGACTGAACAGATAGACTAAACAACATAGATTGAACAACATAGATTGAAGCCTGCATTTCTAGACCCGGGTGCCAAGCCTACCGGTTTGCTGTGGAAAGAGCCGGCAAGTTGATTTACGGCTTTCAGGTGTGGAGGAATTTTGTCCTGTCGAGTCGGCTGTGATTTTGGAGACTGGGAAATACAGTTTTCTTACCTTGTAGTAGTAACGTGAATATTTAGGAAAATAGCTTTAGGACCACTTCTGTAAAGAAAGACTTCGCTATGGAAG
The DNA here is from genome assembly GCF_963971535.1 of Notolepis coatsorum. Classification (NCBI taxonomy): domain Eukaryota; kingdom Metazoa; phylum Chordata; class Actinopteri; order Aulopiformes; family Paralepididae; genus Notolepis; species Notolepis coatsorum. The sequence goes on from NC_140168.1 coordinate 134,518,240, forward strand.
AGAAATAAACCATTTGGATATCTTTGTTTTACACTGGAGCGGCTGTGGACATTATTTTTCTTTATGAATGAACGTACTACTCACGAGTAAGCAACTTTAACCAGTAGAGTGGAACGTCGGCCCTCATAGTAGATATCGGTATCGGAAATTAAGAGTTGGACTATATCGGTATCGGTAAAAAAGCCAATATCGAACATCCCTAATGAATATAATTAGCTGGGGCTAGAAGCATTTTAGAGTTCAGTCTTCTTTATGTCAGTAATGCTCACAGGGTTCGCACAAGGTCCTTGAAGTGCCTTAACACTTTGAATGCCCAGCAGGGGGCGCACATTTAGTGCTTGAATGCCCACATCCACTTCAATGTTAGCATTAATATCGCCTAATCTATGTTTTAAATTATGGCTATGTGTCTAATCTGCCCGTCGCATTATCAATGACCTATTTCCAGTCAACATTGTCGAAGCAGATTGTTTTTTTATCGGTTCATTTCCGTTTCATAGCATTTAGAAAACCCCTCGTTTTCACAAAAAAAAATAGGATTCCATGATAATCGCCCCGTACTGTAATATTCTAGAACGTTGTCATTTGTCTGCCTATTTATGAATCGTTTTCAAATAAACGCTAGATTATCAATAGTATATGTGTACGTGTGCAACGCTACTGCCGCACGCTGAAAATCGATTCTCTCAGTTCCTGATCGCTCTTAGAGTCAAACAGCCATATCACAAAAAAAAAGAAAAAGCTTATATCCGTGAAAATGGGTCTGATTATCCTAATACTGGTAAAATAGATTCCTTACCTGAGATCATATGGTATCCAAATGGATTATTCCAATTCCTGTTAGCCATTCCGAAAATCAATCCTTTTATTGATCCACCGCGTATACTGTAAAAACACATAATCCCCGCTGCTCTGAGGGTCCAGCATGAAGCTGATTGACCCCGGTTACATGAGTGAGAAGTAAAATGTGGAGTCCGGGTCTTTTTTTCTCATGCCTTTTCATTGAGTCCAATCCAAAAGGGTGAATTACCATCTGGGAGACGATAGGGGGCGCTTTTTTCACATCTGAGCGCCTGGTAGACTCGGTTGATGAAATATGAATTCAGATCGCTAATAAAAAAAAAAGAGAAAAAACGAATATTCTCGTTATGGGCATTCAACCCGTGAGGGGTAAACCCGAGAAAACTCGGGTTGGGCATCCAAAGTGTTAAAGTGCTTGATTTTTTACCAAAAAAAGTCAATGTCTGGAATTCCTTGAAAACAGCCAATTATTTAACAAGGTGCTTAAAAAGTCCTTGAAATTCAAATCAACCATTCTCATTGAAGGTTTTGTTCATCCATGATAAAAGATTTCTGAATCAAGACATTTTATTTTTTTATTTAAAGTGTAACTAATTGTCAGAAATTGGTTTTAATAAGCCATAAATATTGGATCCGAATTTAAAAGTGAATTGGATCCTTTTAAATGCCCTTTTAAAATGAAAAATAGTGCGTAGGAAAGTACTTGAAAGACCTTGAATTTCATTTTGCAATGTCTGTGAGAACCCTGTATTTATGTCAGTACTGCTCAGTCTTCTTTATATCAGTACTGCGTTGTCTGTGGTCTGTGTAATTGGCAACACTGGGTGGTTTCCACAAATAGCACAGTGTTAACGCCTCACATATATCTGGTCGTATGCAGGGGTGCAATCGTAATATCAGAAGTGCCTGTACTCTGTTTAAATGACGCATGCGCATTAGGGCTGCACGATTAATCGATTTTAAACCGAAATCGCGATTTGGAAATTAATGATGCAATTATCAAATTGCAAAAAAAAAAATTGGCAAATATTTTTTTTAAACAATTTTTTTAAATTTGTTTAACCAGGAAGTCCCATTGAGATACAAGATCGTTTTGGGAGAGGGAGGTAAGGGGTTTTAGATTGTGTGTTGTGAAGTTTAGACTTCAGAGAGGGAGAGTAAAGTACAGAAAAAAAGGTACCGTTGGGTACCGGTATCGATTCCCAGGTAAAAAGAAACATTTTCAGGCTTGGTGTCCCGAAAAGACCCACCGCGTAGGCCAGATGCAAGCCGCATTTTACAATAAACCTCCGTGGGGCTGCTTATTTTTTTTTTATTATAATCGCAAATTTTATCGCAATCGCAATATCTGTCAGAAAAATCGCAATTAGATTATTTTCCAAAATCGTGCAGCCCTAATGCGCATACATGTTCCCTCGCGTGCGCACAGAACAGCTGATTATTATGCATAAATAGTAGGAAACATGTTTGTATAGGAAATTACTAGTTTTAGTTTATTTTTTGTAAATATTGCCTTGAAATAGAGAAGCTGAAAAAGGTAGCAGGATGTAGCCTTCAATATATAAAGAAATTATATTGTCAACAGATATGGTTGAAAAACAAACAATGTTTTAAATGTAATTGTAGATACAATATTGTAATTACAATTTCTTTAATTGAATTAACTTAAACTAGAAAAGTAAATACAAACTAAATTAACAATGTATAGAAGGACAGTTTCCTTCTGAAGCACAACTTAATGCCTCATCCTTCCAGTCGGGACCATTTGTCACATAGTGAGAGCTCCACAGCTCAAGCAAACCCCCACCAATTGGTACAGGGCTTGTATTTTGGTTTTGCACTTCTTGTTCTTTGTTATGCTATTGGTATCCTATTGTTATGCAAAGACTAGGTGATAGATAAGTTGCCGGTACTTGGCGCACGGCGCGACGAGTCGAGTGAAAGTTGTGAACGTATTTTTGTGTGTGCACGCGCGTGCACATCCGTGCGCGTACTTCTGCTCAGAAAAGTGCTGGGACAGCATGGTACCGCGTGGGACCACCACTGGTCGTATGGTTCAGAATCTCTGTTTTCTTTCCAGTTCAGCTCTGTAGACTTTAATGATGGAAAAAACAAAAAATGTCAGTCATATACATATATTTCAGTCGTCAGTACCTTTTCTATCTGCTTCTGGCCTTAAAACACACGGCTACTAAACGGTACGTTTTCTTGGTACTACCAGATGATCAGTGAAGCCTTGATCACCACGTAGACATGACTATCTATGAAGCTTGAAATAGGGCTGTCACCATTTCCCCAAAATAAAGTTCAGATGAATTCAAAGTGATATGGATTTTGTTCAAATGATATTAAACCTTTTTGTAATCAGAATCCTCTATTGTAACCCGCTCCATCCCAACATGGCGTAGTTGGATGGATAATGGTCTGGATCGTTGTAATTGCAGAGAGAGAACTTGCAGTGGTAAATGGACTGCATTTTTATAGCGCTTTTATCCAAAGAGCGTTCACCCATTCACTCACGGCAGAGGCAACCATGCAAGGTGCCAACCTGCTCATCGGGAGCAATTTGGGGTTAAGCGTTTTGCTCAAGGACACTTCAACGCGCTGCCGGGGGAGGAGCGGAAATCGAACCGGGTGTCTGCGTGGACAGCAGATATTTTTTTACTTTCACTTAGTTTTACCTTCAAGATTCAATAGTTTTTATTTCAAACCACAGTGTTAGTTTGGCTACATTTTCCATTGTCCGGCAAAACAACATTTGAAAAAAATAGATGAAACAACAACAGCTAGAATCTGCACACAGTTTGAAAAGGAGATGGAAGAAGCAAGGCTTATCCGTTTCCATCCCCCATCAAATAACTAATTGCAAGATTACATATATTTCAGCAAGTACAATACGATACAATTTACAATACACAACATATGATACAATACAATTGGCAAATACACACACACACACACACACACACACACACACACACACACACACACACACACATGTCACCCTTCCCCTCAAATCGTTCTCATACAATAAGTTGGACTTCCTCTCTGGTATACTTTGCGAACACCATCTTTTTAAACTTCCTCTTTAATATACTTATAGATTTACTGGATTTGGTCTCCTCCTCCAGATCATTCCACAAGGTAACTCCACACAGAGAAATACACATAGCCTTCCTGGTTGTTCTTGAAGATTGCTGTTCCAGTTTGAGTTTCCCTCTAAGGTTATATCTTTGGAGTCCCGCTCTCTCACAGAACATGTTCTGTATCTTGTCAGGAAGGCAGTAATGTATGACTCTGTACATGAATTGGGCGGTTTTGTAATCCACCAGGTCCTTTAATTTCAGGACTGAAACTTTTAAAAACAAATAATTTGTATGTGCTTTATAACTCATTGGTTACAATCTTGATTGCTTATTTTTGGAGCATAACCATGTGAAGGAGAGGAAGAGGCTCCAGAGACGCGACACGTTGCACAACGATAACGATTTGGAAATATTTCTGATTAAACTGCAGCAGAGAAAGCTCGACTGGAGAGGAGCTCAGAGGACCAGTTCAGACCAGCGACAGTATGTTTGACTGGAGAGGAGCTCAGAGGACCAGTTCAGACCAGCGACAGTATGTTTGCACAGTATGTGATCAATACGCCACATTGATCTGTCCGTCAATGAACAGATAGAAAAGTGACGGAAGGTATTACTGTCCGTTGGTTTATTTTAAAATTTCAACCTAACGTCAACAGTGAATGAATGAGAATGAATGAGAACTTTATTAACAGATTGCAGAATGGGTACAGTACAGTACAGCTCAATACATACAATTGTTAAGGGGATGCAGACCAGAGAAAGACTTTCGTCTTGTTTACATCAGGGTCCCCCATTTTCAATTCATCGTAACATATATGACATACATGACATACAGATAGACAGTACTGCTACATCTATACATTTATGACATACCAGATTTGCAATTACAGTACTGTTTGTGATACAAAAAGAGTCCAGAAAGAAAAGAGTATATACATTAGGCGTAGAAACTGTACATTGGATTGGGTAGGTGGGGGACTGTACATTGGAGGTGGTTGGGTGGGTGGGGGGGGGGTTGGGTAGGAGTGGGGGGGGGGGGGGGGGGGGGGGGTTGGGTAGGAGTGGGGGGGGGGGGGGGTGTTGGGTAGGAGGGGTGGGTGGGGGACACTGTACAACTGTACAAACAACACTGTACATTGGATTATTGACAAGACCATACTTGGTAATTTACTGTACATTGGAGGGGGTTGTGTTCGGACATTTACAGGGGCCAGTTTCGAGTTGCAGTCTCCCTTAGGTGTTTTTTGAGAGTGTTTTTGAAAGTGGGTAGTGATTCACATTCCTTTACAGCTTTGGGTAGGGCGTTCCACATTGATGTGGCATAATTGCGAAACGTGTTTAGTCCCTTGTTTGAGCCGAATCTGGGTTTAACATGATTTGTGGAGCTCCCTCTGGTGTTGTGATCGTGGTATTCACTGACCTTTGGGAAGTATTTTGTCATGTACATGGGTACCACTACCTTGGTTGTGTAGTGTATCTTGTAGACCAGGCCCATTGCAAGTTGCTGTACTCTGTCGTCTACTCTAAGCCATCCTAGGTTGTCAAAGTGGGCAGGGGTGAGGTGGGTTCTAGGAGTAAGGTCAAGCAGTAGTCTGACCAGTTTGTTTTGAGATGTTTGTAATTTTGTTTTTAGCGCCTTTGAGGTGCTTTGGTACCATGAGGTGCAAGCATAGTCGTAGTACCCTTGAATGAGTGCTCCTGCTAGAGTCTTCAGGGTATTCTTGTTTACCAGTGAGGAGATCCGGTACAAGAATCGTGTTCGTTGGTTGACTTTTTTTATTACATTGGATGCCATTTTGTCACAGGAAACACTGTCTGTCCAACAAATTGATAATGAAAACTAATAATTGAAAATGAATTAACCCTTTCACTGCCACACTACAGAAAGTTAACCCTTTACTGTCGGTTAACCGTCTGTAGTGTAATAGTAAAGGGTTAACCTGTATTGTCGCAGTGAAAGGGTTAACCGTTTGGTAGTGCGATAGTGAAAGGGTTAACAGACGTAGACCGACAGACACAGCGGATCAATGTAGCCACATGCCGTTAACCCTTTAACTGTGACAATACAGAAGGTTAACCCTTTCACTGCCACACGACAGAGGGTTAACCCTTTCACTACCACACTACAGAAGATTAACCCTTTCACTAAGGGTTAACCTTCTGTACTGTCATAGTGAACGGGTTAAAGATCATATTCTGGGACTCTGGAGAGCAGCTTACTAAATTGTTAGTGGGACAAGCCTGATCTGCAGAGCTCCGATTTAGAATTCCATCACGTCGTTACAGTTTTTCTTTTTATCAAATATATATTTTTTCCAATTTATACATAAAACAAGGCAATACATTAATAATAATAACAAGACCCCACACTACCACAACAATAATAACGACATTAGCAATAATAAAAATAATAATTACACAACATAAAAACCAACTTATACTATTACAGACACCACAAAAGACATCACAAAAGACATTTCCTCCCCCACCCCAGGACCCCTGGACCCCCCAGGACCAACACCCCAACCCCGCTCCGCTGCTAGATAGTGGCCTTTACTTTCTCGGCCGCTGCGACCCACAGCTCAATGTTGGCCTGTCCCACCCCTTCAGTCAGCCTACCGAGCACATCACAGCACAGAGACCGCCCTCATCAAGATCACTAATGACCTCCTCCTTGCTGCAGACTCCGGACACATCAGCCTCCTCATCCTTCTCGACCTCTCCGCGGCGTTCGACACAATATCCCACTCAGTCCTCCTCAAATGCCTCTCCGACAACCTAGGCATCACCGGTACAGCTCTGTCATGGTTTCATTCATATCTCACAAATAGATCTGTTTGTCAGCGTCAGCGGCTCATCCTCCCCCCCGGCCCCAGTCAACCACGGTGTCCCCCAGGGCTCTGTGCTGGGTCCCCTACTATTCACCATTTACATGCTCCCCCTCGGTCAGATTATACGTCACCACGGACTCAACTTTCACTGTTATGCTGATGATACTCAGCTCTACATCAGCACCTCACCATCCTCCCAGCTCCCCCCACAGTCTGTAGTCAACTGCCTCCATGCTATAAAAACCTGGATGGCAACCAAATTACTTAAACTCAACAGCAAAAAGACAGAGCTCATGGTTGTGGCCCCCAAGGCACTGCTCGGGAAGGTTGGAGATCTCCTCCACGTTGACGGCTGTTCCATCTCCCCGTCTCTCGAAGTCCGTAACCTGGGCGTCACCCTTGACTCCACACTTTCATTTCACTCCCACATCAAATCTGTCACCAAGTCTGCCTTCTACCACCTCAGGAACATCTCCCGTCTCCGACCCTCACTCTCAGACTCTGTGGCTGAGACCCTGATCCACTCATTTGTCACCTCCCGGTTGGACTACTGTAATGGAGTCCTGTTCGGGGTACCCAGCAAAGCCCTGGACAGGCTCCAGTATGTCCAGAACTCAGCTGCCAGGGTTCTCACTCACACCAAGCCCTGGCAGCACATCACCCCCACCCTCATCCATCTCCACTGGCTTCCAGTCAGGTTCCGCATCACCTTCAAACTCCTGCTCCTCACCTACAAATCCCTCCATGCCCTCGCCCCCCGGTACCTGTCTGATCTCCTCCACCAGTACACTCCATCCCGGAACCTACGATCCTTTGATCTAGGTCTCCTCTCCATCCCTCGCACCAGGTCACGGACTTTTGGGGACAGAGCCTTCAGCGTGGCGTCCCCTACCCTCTGGAACTCTCTCCCCCCCCCCCAAATCCGCAACGCCCCAACCCTGGACACATTCAAATCCGCTCTAAAAACACACCTCTTCACCAAGGCTTTCCCCATCAGTTAGTTTTAGATTAAATTAGGTCCATTATCCCCTACTTTCCCTCATCCCCTCTTCCCCCTCCCCCCCCTACTTTCCTTGCCCTATTTTTTGTCCTGATTGTAAAGCGACCTTGGGTTCTATGAAAGGCGCTATATAAATTTGATCTATTATTATTATTATTATTATTATTATTATTATTATTATTATTATTATTATTATTATTATTATTATTATTATTATTATTATTATTATTATTATTATTATTATTATTATTATTATTATTATTATTATCCCAATTACATGTGCAGTAGATATTTCCATATAGATGACATCCGGTAGTGTCTGAGACCAATTAATCAGTGTGAGTTTCTCAGGTTCATTCCACCTCATAGCTATCAGCTTCTTGGCTGCAGTAACGCCCCCGCCAGAATGATTCCATCACGTCATTACAGTTATCAAATCAAATCAAATTTATTTATAGGGCCCGACAACACACGTTAATGTCCCCATGGGCCGTACAGATCTTCTTTAAACAAGTCAAGAAGAAAACATAACAATAAGTCAAGAACAGAACAAGAACACCATAAGGTCCAAACATTTTTAGATGAATGCAAATAAATGAAAGAATGCAAGCACTCCCAGACATACCGCACGCGAAGGTAAGAAAAAACTCACTAAAACCTAACAATAGGGAAAAAAGCTCCACAGGCAGTGTGGAGGAGAGAAACCTTAGAAGGGCCATTCAAGGGGGGATCTCCCTTCTTAGATGTTGGTGATAGTAGTGTTGCAGACGGACAGTTGGTAAGCATGCACTCATGTGTGTAGTGGAACACAGATGAGTGCATGCAATAGCAACTGTACATTTTGAAAAATTAAAGATAGAGCTAATAGCGATAGCAACTGAACATTTTGACAGATTAAAGATAGAGCTGATAGCGAATCTATTTGAGGCACAGGGGCGGCGCAAAGAGGGTCACGTCCTCCCCGTCTTAGTCAAGGGACATTTAACACTCCGGTCGTTGCTCAGGGACAGCCGGAGACAGGGAGATAGGGGGCGGCGCAGAGAGGGTCGCGAACTCCCCGACATCATCGCGGGACATCCGGCACTCCGGTCACCACTACGAGACCTCCGGAGACAGGGGGGCACGCAGAGGGGGTCGCAACCTCCCGGCCTTCGTCACGGGACGTCCAACACTCCAGTCAACACTCCAGGACAGCAAGTCATAGGGAGACAGGGAGACAGGGAGACGGGACAGGCGTTAGACAGCTCATGAGATTGTAGTAGGCGGACATAGCAATAGATACAAGTGGTGGGCATATATGTGAATGGAGTAGATATATGAATTAGGCGTATTATGTGAATAGAATAGAAGTACTTAACCCAGCAATGAAACCGCGTTGACTGTTAATCTGTTAACAGTGTGTTAATACTGTTAATCAGTTGACAGGACCACGGACAGACGGCGGTGAATAACTGATCCAAGGCCTCGGAGGTGCATGTAGAGCAGTCACTACAATCAGTTGTAACCTTTAATATTTCACCAGGTTGGAACTTTGATTTGAAAAGTCACAGCCCTAGAATATCTAACTACGGTATCTTGTTAGTGAACGTATTTTCTTCTTCTCCTGGGTTTGTTTAAACAGAAGGTCGAGCAGCAACATCAGTGGCTTCAACAGTGAAATGTGTCCCGACGATCAATCGGTGAGTCTCTTCTCCAGCCTCTACTGTACTGTTTCGAATATTCGGTCTTAACACTTTGATTGCCAGCGTGGCGTGCACTATTTATCGTTGAATGCCACCACCCACTTCAATGATAGCGCTCTAAACGCATAATCTATGTCTTAAATGATGGCTATGTGTCTAATCTGCCCGTCGCTTATCAATGACTTGTTTGCAGTCAACATTGTCGAAACGGATTGTTTTTTAATCAGTTCATTTCCGGTTTATAGCATTTTGAAAAGCCCTTGTTTTCTTGAAAGTTTCAGGAAAATATATAGATTCCGTGATAAACGGCATTTACTGGAATATTCTGGAATACACAAAAAACATTGTCATTTTTCGGCCTATTTATGAATAGTTTTCAAATAAACGCATATGTGTACTTATGCACGCTAGAGAAGCGATCTGAAAAATATATTCTCATTTCCTGATCAGCACACACACACACACACACACACACACACACACACACACACACACACACACACACACACACACACACATGGGGCAAACACTGATATATAGGTGAAAACAGATCCGATTACCCCAAGACTGGTAAAATAAATTGCTTACCTCAGATCAGATGTTCTCAAAAGATTATTCCAATTCCTGATCGCCATTCCAAATATCGATCGCGTTTATTGATTCAGCGCTGGGTACTGTAAATACATAATCCACGTTGTTTTGCAGTTCGGCGATCGGTCTCTTCAGATGGCTTGACGGAAAAGTAAAATCAGACTGGACCCCCCCCCCCCCCCCCATCAGTCTAATCCAATGGGGTGCAGTACCACAGGGAGAGATGATAGGGGGTGGTATTTTCCCAATGGAGCTCAGAGAGTCTGCAACACTAGCGTGAGGCTCGATTGATGAAATATGAATTCAAATTGCTAATAAAAAAAATACGACAAACAAACGCTATATAGCGTTGGTGGCATTCAACAGTCGGCATGAACTAACGACAAAGTTGGGACTCAAAGTGTTAAGAACAGTAGACTATTCGAAAATGATTTTGGTCAGTCATGCACATCCCTAATGGTAGTAAGTCATACTGGCCAGCAGCGTAACTAATAAGAGTAGGTAAGGGATATGTACAGATATAGGTATAGTATCTACAGATTTGTAAAAGGAGTATGTACAGACAGATATGCTACATATATATGGTAACAATAGATATACTGTATATATATGGTATATACAGAATTATTGTACATGCTATTATTGTACATGCTATCATATATCAGTATATATGTAGACTATAGTATCGGGTAGGGGTGTAACGATGCATCGATTAATCAAAATGCATCGATTCTAATGTGTTCGATTTGATGCATCGATTTGAATATGTTAGAATCGATTATAATCTAAATTAATCGTAATACATTTTTATTTTACTTTTATTTTATTATTTGTTTTAATGTTTTTTTGTGTGTTTTTATTGACCTATAGTCCATTCATGCTGAGTGAATCAGTTCCCCCAGCCACATTTGTGTATTAAAATCTTTTTGGGGAATTAACTGATTCGATTCGATAGATTTTCAATTAATTTTCAATAAATTTTCTATCGAATCGTGGTCAAATGAAGAGATTTCATGATGCATTGAAATTGATGCGTTGCCTGAAGAATCGTATTCGAATCGAATCGTTGTGAGGTCGAATCGCTACACCCCTAGTATCGGGTAGTATCATGTACAATCGTCGTTTCTGTAAATGAGGGGAAACCTCAGAAGCTTACGATTTTAAATAAAGGTTGAAATGAAAATCGTTGTTCCCCTGTCGGTCGGTCCTCAGCTCAACGAGGAGCCGCTGGCTTTGAACCCGGAGTCGCCCTCTCTGGACCTGGTGCCGCTGAGGACCCGGCGCTGCCGCATCCCCGACAAGCCCAACTACTCCCTCAACCTCTGGAGCATCATGAAGAACTGCATCGGCAAGGAGCTCTCCAAGATCCCCATGCCGGTTAGTGTGACCACAGAGCCTGTTAGTATGACCACAGAGCCGGTTAGTATGACCACAGAGCCTGTTAGTGTGACCACAGAGCCTGTTAGTGTGACCACAGAGCCTGTTAGTATGACCACAGAGCCTGTTAGTGTGACCACAGAGCCGGTTAGTGTGACCACAGAGCCTGTTAGTATGACCACAGAGCCGGTTAGTATGACCACAGAGCCTGTTAGTGTGACCACAGAGCCGGTTAGTGTGACCACAGAGCCTGTTAGTATGACCACAGAGCCTGTTAGTGTGACCACAGAGCCTGTTAGTGTGACCACAGAGCCTGTTAGTGTGACCACAGAGCCGGTTAGTATGACCACAGAGCCTGTTAGTGTGACCACAGAGCCTGTTAGTGTGACCACAGAGCCTGTTAGTGTGACCACAGAGCCTGTTAGTATGACCACAGAGCCTGTTAGTATGACCACAGAGCCTGTTAGTGTGACCACAGAGCCTGTTAGTATGACCACAGAGCCTGTTAGTGTGACCACAGAGCCTGTTAGTGTGACCACAGCCGGTTAGTGTGACCACAGAGCCTGTTAGTGTGACCACAGAGCCTGTTAGTATGACCACAGAGCCTGTTAGTGTGACCACAGAGCCTGTTAGTGTGACCACAGAGCCTGTTAGTGTGACCACAGAGCCTGTTAGTGTGACCACAGAGCCTGTTAGTGTGACCACAGAGCCTGTTAGTGTGACCACAGAGCCTGTTAGTGTGACCACAGAGCCTGTTAGTGTGACCACAGAGCCTGTTAGTATGACCACAGAGCCGGTTAGTGTGACCACAGAGCCGGTTAGTGTGACCACAGAGCCTGTTAGTGTGACCACAGAGCCTGTTAGTGTGACCACAGAGCCTGTTAGTGTGACCACAGAGCCTGTTAGTGTGACCACAGAGCCTGTTAGTGTGACCACAGAGCCTGTTAGTGTGACCACAGAGCCTGTTAGTGTGACCACAGAGCCTGTTAGTATGACCACAGAGCCTGTTAGTATGACCACAGAGCCGGTTAGTATGACCACAGAGCCTGTTAGTGTGACCACAGAGCCTGTTAGTGTGACCACAGAGCCTGTTAGTGTGACCACAGAGCCTGTTAGTGTGACCACAGAGCCTGTTAGTGTGACCACAGAGCCTGTTAGTGTGACCACAGAGCCTGTTAGTGTGACCACAGAGCCTGTTAGTGTGACCACAGAGCCTGTTAGTATGACCACAGAGCCGGTTAGTGTGACCACAGAGCCGGTTAGTGTGACCACAGAGCCTGTTAGTGTGACCACAGAGCCTGTTAGTGTGACCACAGAGCCTGTTAGTGTGACCACAGAGCCGGTTAGTGTGACCACAGAGCCACAGAGCCGGTTAGTGTGACCACAGCAGCGTTTCCGTTAGCCGGTAATTACCGGTATTTGACCGGCATAATATGTTGAAGTCCGAATATTTAAATCTCTCCGGTCATAATGTCCGGTGAAAATAATTCCTCTAAGCACAATTTTATTATTTGAATTGTATTCAAATAGGCAAAAATTAAATAGTTCTATGCGATGAACGAAACAATCATTACATTTGTTTCATTGTTGCTTCACTGATAAAGCGCGGATGGCGCCGCTCAGATGTGAATCTTTTTTTCTTTCTTTTTTTGAGCCTGTCTGGCCAGCCACCATAACGACAAACAGGTATACGAGCGAGAGAGAGAGATGGCCAAACAAGCTAAGCTTAACAAATATTTCATGAAACCAAGCACAAGCAGGTCTAATAATAATGACAACGAAGATGAGTCTTCTGAAGTCACAGAGACCGCCGATGCCGTGGTTGCTCCCGCGGAAAAGAAACAGAAATGTCGAGCGTTCAGGCCCGAGTGGAAAGTTAAATTCTCCTGGCTGAGGTGCGACATTCCTAATTTAGATTATAATCGATTTTTTTTTTTTTTTTTTTATTATTGGTCTTTTTCCCCCTCCATTTTCCTCCGATTTTCTCCCATCCCAATGTTAGTCGTATGCCAATTCCCAGTCCCTTCCTGGTCGCTGCGCTTTACCCCCCACAGTCAGATCATTTGGGAGAGTGGAGGCTACCACGTGCTTCCTCCGACACACGTCCAGCCAATCACCGCTTCTTTTCACCTGGCAGCGCGGATTCTCATTGAGAGGGCGTAGCGTGTGGGAGGACCACACTATCCCCCTCACGTCCAATCCGCGCTTAGCAGGCGCCCCGACCGAACTGTAGGAGTCGCTGTTTACAACGACCCGGACCCACCCCGCCAGCTTCTCCCACCCTCTGATACAGCCAATTGTATCAGTGCAGACGGCCAGCCAAGCTGGTGACAACCCCGGAGCTGTGAGCTGGATTCGAACAGGCGAACCAAGCTCACAGCTCCGGGGCTGGTGACGAACGCAATCTCCGCTCAACCACCTAACCGCCCCGATTATAATCGATTCTAACATATCTCCTTCCTCCCACCTTCTCTCCTTCCTCCCACCTCCTCTCCTTCCTTCCTCCCACCTTCTCTCCTTCCTCCCACCTCCTCCTTCTCTCCACCTCTCCTTCCCTCCACCTTCTCTCCTTCCTCCCACCTTCTCTCCTTCCTCCCACCTCCTCTCCTTCTCTCCACCTTCTCTCCTTCCTCCCTCCTTCTCTCCACCTTCTCTCCTTCCCTCCACCTTCTCTCCACTTTCTCTCGTTCCTCCCACCTCCTCTCCTTCCCTCCACCTTCTCCACCTTCTTTCCTTCTCTTCACCTCCTCTCCTTCCCCCCACACCCTCTCCTTCCCCCCACCTCCTCTCCTTCCCCCCACCTCCTTTCCTTCCTCCCACCTTCTCTCCACCTCCTCTCCTTCCTACCACCTTCTATCCTTCTCTCCTTCTCCCACCTTCTCTCCTTCTCTCTCCTTCCTCCCACCTTCTCTCCTTCCCCCCACCTCCTCTCCTTCCTCCCACCTTCTCTCCACCTCCTCTCCTTCCTCTCACCTCCTCTCCTCTCTCCTTCCTCCCACCTTCTCTCCACCTCCTCTCCTTCTCTCCACCTCCTCTCCTTCATCCCACCTTCTATCCTTCTCTCCTTCCTCCCACCTTCTCTCCACCTCCTCTCCTTCCTTCTATCCTTCTCTCCTTCCTCCCACCTCCTCTCCTTCCTCCCACCTTCTCTCCACCTCCTCTCCTTCCTCCCACCTTCCCTCCACCTCCTCTCCTTCCTTCCACCATCTCTCCTTCCTCCCACCTCCTCTCCTTCCCCCCACCTCCTCCTTCCTTCCACCATCTCTCATTCCTCCCACCTCCTCTCCTTCTCTCCACCTTATCTCCTTCCTCCCTCCTTCTCTCCACCTTCTCTCCTTCCCTCCACCTTCTCTCCTTCCTCCCACCTTCTCTCCACCTTCTTTCCTTCCTCCCACCTTCTCCACCTTCTTTCCTTCTCTCCACATTCTCTCCACATTCTCTCCTTCCCCCCACCTCCTCTCCTTTCTCCCACCTCCTCCTTCCCCCCACCATCTCTCCTCCCCACCTTCTCTCCTTCCTCCCACCCTCTCTCCACCTCCTCTCCTTCCCCCCACCTCCTCTCCTTCCCCCCACCTCCTCTCCTTCCTTCCACCTTCTCTCCTTCCTCCCACCTTCTCTCCACCTCCTCCTTCCTCCCACCTTATCTCCACCTCCTCCTTCCTCCCACCTTCTCTCCTTCCCCCCACCACCTCTCCTTCCTCCCACCTTCTCTCCACCTCCTCTCCTTCCTCCCACCTCCTCTCCTCTCTCCTTCCTCCCACGTTCTCTCCACCTCCTCCTTCTCTCCACCTCCTCTCCTTCCTCCCACCTTCTATCCTTCTCTCCTTCCTCCCACCTCCTCTCCTTCCTCCCACCTTCTCTCCACCTCCTCTCCTTCCTCCCACCTTCTCTCCACCTTCTCTCCTTCCACCATCTCTCCTTCCTCCCACGTCCTCTCCTTCCTTCCACCATCTCTCCTTCCTCCCACCTCCTCTCCTTCTCTCCACCTCCTCTCCTTCCTTCCACCATCTCTCCTTCCTCCCACCTCCTCTCCTTCCTCCCACCTTCTCTCCTTCCTCCCACCTCCTCTCCTTCCTCCCACCTCATATCCTTCCTCCCACCTCCTCTCCTTCCTCCCACCTCCTCTCCTTCCTCCCACCTCATATCCTTCCTCCCACCTCCTCTCCTTCCTCCCACCTTCTATCCTTCCCCCTACCTCCTCTCCTCCCACCTCCTCTCTTCTCCTCCCACCTCCTCCTTCCACCTACCTTCTATCCTCCTCTCCTCTCCTTCCCCCCACCTCCTCTCCTTCCTCCCACCTTCTCTCCTTCCTCCCACCTTCTCTCCACCTTCTCTCCTTCCTCCCACCTCCTCTCCTTACTCCCACCTCCTCTCCTTCCTCCCACCTTCTCTCCTTCCTCCCACCTTCTCTCCTTCCCCCCACCTCCTCTCCTTCCTCCCACCTCCTCTCCTTCCTCCCACCATCTCTCCGTCCCCCCACCTCTCATCTCTCCTCCTCTCCTTCCTCCCACCTTCTCTCCTTCCTCCCACCTTCTCTCCTTCCCCCCACCTCCTCCTTCCTCCCACCTCCTCTCCTTCCTCCCACCTCCTCTCCTTCCTCCCACCATCTCTCCTTCCCCCCACCTCTCTTCTCTCCTTCCTCCCACCTCCTCTCCTTCTCTCCACCTTCTCTCCTTCCCTCCACCTTCTCTCCATCTTCTCTCCTTCCTCCCTCCTTCTCTCCACCTTCTCTCCTTCCCTCCACCTTCTCTCCTTCCTCCCACCTCCTCCTTCTCTCCACCTTCTCTTTCCTCCCACCTTCTCTCCACCTTCTTTCCTTCCTCCCACCTTCTCTCCACCTTCTTTCCTTATCTCCACCTCCTCTCCTTCTCCCCACATCCTCTCCTTCCCCCCCACCTCCTCTCCTTCCCCCCCACCTCCTCTCCTTCCCCCCACCTCCTCTCCTTCCTACCACCTTCTATCCTTCTCTCCTTCCTCCCACCTTCTCTCCTTCTCTCTCCTTCCTCCCACCTTCTCTCCTTCCCCCCACCTCCTCTCCTTCCTCCCACCTTCTCTCCACCTCCTCTCCTTTCTCCCACCTCCTCTCCTTCTCTCTCCTTCCTCCCACCTTCGCTCCACCTCCTCTCCTTCTCTCCACCTCCTCTCCTTCCTCCCACCTTCTATCCTTCTCTCCTTCCTCCCACCTTCTCTCCACCTCCTCCTTCCTCCCACCTTCTATCCTTCTCTCCTTCCTCCCACCTCCTCTCCTTCCTCCCACCTTCTCTCCACCTCCTCTTTTTCCTCCCACCTTCTCTCCACCTCCTCTCCTTCCTTCCACCATCTCTCCTTCCTCCCACCTCCTCTCCTTCCCCCCACCTCATCTCCTTCCTTCCACCATCTCTCCTTCCTCCCACATCCTCTCCTTCTCTCCACCTCCTCCTTCCTCCCACCTCCTCTCCACCTCCTCTCCTTCCTCCCACCTTCTCTCCTTCCTCCCACCTCCTCCTTCTCTCTCCTTCCTCCCACCTTCTCTCTTTCCTCCCACCTCCTCTCCTTCCTCACACCTTCTCTCCTTCCTCCCACCTTCTCTCCTTCCTCCCACATTATCTCCTTCCTCCCACCTCCTCTCCACCTCCTCTCCTTCCTCCCACCTTCTCTCCTTCCTCCCACCTTCTCTCCTTCCTCCCACCTCCTCTCCACCTCCTCTCCTTCCTTCCACCATCTCTCCTTCCCCCCACCTCCTATCCTTCCTCCCACCTCCTCTCCTTCCTCCCACCTCCTCTCCTTTCCCCCACCTTCTCTCCTTCCCCCCACCTCCTCTCCTTTCTCCCACCTTCTATCCTTCTCTCCTTGCTCCCACCTTCTCTCCTTCCCCCACCTCCTCTCCTTCCTCCCACCTTCTCTCCACCTCCTCTCCTTCTCTCTTCTTGCTCCCACCTTCTCTCCTTCCTCCCACCTTCTCTCCACCTCCTCTCCTTCCTCCCACCTTCTATCCTTCTCTCCTTCCTCCCACCTTCTCGCCTTCCTCCCACCTTCTCTCCACCTCCTCTCCTTCCTCCCACCTTCTATCCTTCTCTCCTTCCTCCCACCTCCTCTCCTTCCACCTTCTCTCCACCTCCTCTCCTTCCTCCCACCTTCTCTCCACCTCCTCTCCTTCCTCCCACCTTCTCTCTACCTCCTCTCCTTCCTCTCACCTCCTCTCCTTCCCCCCACCTCCTCTCCTTCCTTCCACCATCTCTCTTTCCCCCCACCTCCTTTCCTTCCTTCCACCATCTCTCTTTCCTTCCACCTCCTCTCCTTCTCTCCACCTCCTCTCCTTCCTCCCACCTCCTCTCCTTCCTCCCACCTTCTCTCCTTCCTCCCACCTCCTCTCCGTCCTCCCACCTTCTCTCCTTCCTCCCACCTTATCTCCACCTTCTCTCCTTCCTCCCACCTCCTCCTTCCTCCCACCTTCTCTCCTTCCTCCCACCTTCTCTCCACCTTCTCTCCTTCTTCCCACCTCCTCTCCTCTCTCCTTCCTCCCACCTTCTCTCCACCTCCTCTCCTTCCTCCCACCTTCTATCCTTCTCTCCTTCCTCCCACCTTCTCTCCTTCCTCCCACCTTCTCTCCTTCCTCCCACCTTCTCTCCTTCCCCCCACCTCCTATCCTTCCTCCCACCTTCTATCCTTCCCCCCACCTCCTCTCCTCCCACCTCCTCTCCTTCCACCCACCTTCTATCCTCCTCTCTCCTCTCCTTCCCCCCACCTCCTCTCTCCTCTCCTTCCCCCCACCTCCTCCTTCCTCCCACCTTCTCTCCTTCCTCCCACCTTCTCTCCTTCCTCCCACATTCTCTCCTTCCTCCCACCTCCTCTCCACCTCCTCTCCTTCCTCCCACCTTCTCTCCTTCCTCCCACCTTCTCTCCTTCCTCCCACCTCCTCTCCACCTCCTCTCCTTCCTTCCACCATCTCTCCTTCCCCCCACCTCCTATCCTTCCTCCCACCTCCTCTCCTTCCTCCCACCTCCTCTCCTTTCCCCCACCTTCTCTCCTTCCCCCCACCTCCTCTCCTTTCTCCCACCTTCTATCCTTCTCTCCTTCCTCCCACCTTCTCTCCTTCCCCCCACCTCCTCTCCTTCCTCCCACCTTCTCTCCACCTCCTCTCCTTCTCTCTTCTTGCTCCCACCTTCTCTCCTTCCTCCCACCTTCTCTCCACCTCCTCTCCTTCCTCCCACCTTCTATCCTTCTCTCCTTCCTCCCACCTTCTCGCCTTCCTCCCACCTTCTCTCAACCTCCTCTCCTTCCTCCCACCTTCTATCCTTCTCTCCTTCCTCCCACCTTCTCTCCACCTCCTCTCCTTCCTCCCACCTTCTCTCCACCTCCTCTCCTTCCTCCCACCTTCTCTCTACCTCCTCTCCTTCCTCACCTCCTCTCCTTCCCCCACCTCCTCTCCTTCCTTCCACCATCTCTCTTTCCCCCCACCTCCTTTCCTTCCTTCCACCATCTCTCTTTCCTTCCACCTCCTCTCCTTCTCTCCACCTCCTCTCCTTCCTCCCACCTCCTCTCCTTCCTCCCACCTTCTCTCCTTCCTCCCACCTCCTCTCCTTCCTCCCACCTTCTCTCCTTCCTCCCACCTTATCTCCACCTTCTCTCCTTCCTCCCACCTCCTCTCCTTCCTCCCACCTTCTCTCCTTCCACCCACCTTCTCTCCACCTTCTCTCCTTCTTCCCACCTCCTCCTCTCTCCTTCCTCCCACCTTCTCTCCACCTCCTCTCCTTCCTCCACCTTCTATCCTTCTCTCCTTCCTCCCACCTTCTCTCCTTCCTCCCACCTTCTCTCCTTCTTCCCACCTTCTCTCCTTCCCCCCACCTCCTATCCTTCCTCCCACCTTCTATCCTTCCCCCACCTCCTCTCCTCCCACCTCCTCTCCTTCCACCCACCTCTATCCTCCTCTCCTCCTCTCCTTCCCCCACCTCCTCCTTCTCCGACCTTCTCTCCTTCCTCCCACCTTCTCTCCTTTCTCCCACCTTCTCTCCACCTCCTCTCCTTCCTCCCACCTTCTCTCCTTCCTCCCACCTTCTCTCCTTCCTCCCACCTCTCCACCTCTCCTTCCTTCCACCATCTCTCCTCCTCCCACTCCTCTCCTCCTCCCCACCTCCTCTCCACCTCCTCTCCTTCCTTCCACCATCTCCTTCCTCCACCTCCTCCTTCCTCCCACCTCCTCTCCTTTCCCCCACCTCCTCCTTCCCCCCACCTCCTCCTTCCCACTCCATCCTCCACCTCATCTCCTTCCTCCCACCTCATCTCCTTCCTTCCACCATCTCTCCTTCCTCCCACCTCCTCTCCTTCCTCCCACCTCCTCTCTTCCTTCCACCATCTCTCCTTTCCCCCGACCTCTCTCTTTCCCCACCTCCTCTCCTTTCCCCCACCTCCTCCTTCCCCCCACCTCCTCCTTCCTCCCACCTCCTCTCCTTCCTCCCACCTCCTCTCTTTCCTTCCACCATCTCTCCTTTCCCCCACCTCCTCTCCTTCCCCCCACCTTCTCTCCTTCCCCCCACCTCTCCTTCCTCCCACCTCCTCCTTCCCCCCACCTCCTCTCCTTCCTCCCCACCTCCTCTCCCCTCCCACCTCCTCTCCTTCTTCCCACCATCTCTCCTTCCTCCCACCTCCTCTCCTTCCCCCCACCTCTCCTTCCTCCCACCTCCTCTCCTTCCTCCCAACATCTCTCCTTCCCCCCACCTCCTCTCCTTCCTCCCACCTCCTCTCCTTCCTCCCACCATCTCTCCTTCCCCCCACCTCTCTCCTCCTCTCCTTCCTCCCACCTCCTCCTCCCACCTCCTCTCCTTCCTCCCACCATCTCTCCTTTCCCCCCACCTCCTCTCCTTCTCTCTCCCACCTCATATCCTCTCCTCCCACCTCCTCTCTTCTCTCTCCTCTCCCTTCTCTCTCCTCTCCTTCCTCCCACCTCCTCTCCTCCTCTCTCCTCTCCTCCTCTCCTCCCACCAGGTGAACTTCAACGAGCCCATCTCCATGCTGCAGCGCCTCTCGGAGGACCTGGAGTACCACGAGCTCCTGGACAAGGGGTCCAAGTGCCAGAGCTCCCTGGAGCAGCTCTGCTACGTGGCGGCCTTCTCCATCTCCTCCTACTCCACCACCGTCCACCGCACGGGCAAGCCCTTCAACCCCCTACTGGGGGAGACCTACGAGCTGGACCGGCGGAGCGAGAGCGGCTACCGCTCTCTGTGTGAGCAGGTTAGAGAGAGAGAGAGAGGGGGAGGAGGAGGAGGGGGAGGAGGGAGAGAGGCTACCGCTCTCTGTGTGAGCAGGTTAGAGAGAGAGAGAGAGAGGAGTGGGAGGAGGAGGAGGGAGAGGGGGAGGAGGGAGAGAGGCTACCGCTCTGTGTGAGCAGGTTAGAGAGAGGGGGAGAGCGGGGAGGAGGGAGAGTGGCTACCGCTCTCTGTGTGAGCAGGTTAGAGAGAGAGGGAGAGAGAGGAGGAGGAGGAGCGAGAGCCGCTCTCTGTCTGAGCAGGTTAGAGAGAGAGAGGAGGAGGGGGAGGAGGAGGAGGAGGAGGAGGAGGAGGAGGAGGGAGAGGAGGAGGGGGAGAGAGGCTACCGCTCTCTGTGTGAGCAGGTTAGAGAGAGAGAGAGGAGGAGCGGGAGGAGGAGGGAGAGAGGCTACCTGTGTGAGCAGGTTAGAGAGAGAGAGGAGGAGGGGGGGGGAGGAGGAGGAGGGAGAGAGGCTACTGCTCTCTGTGTGAGCAGGTTAGAGAGAGAGAGAGAGGAGTGTACGCACCACAGAAAGGGCTGTACGCACCAGAGGACAGAAAGGGCTGTACGCACCAGAGGACAGAAAGGGCTGTACGCACCAGAGGACAGAAAGGGCTGTACGCACCAGAGGACAGAAAGGGCTGTACGCACCAGAGAAAGGGCTGTACGCGCCAGAGAAAGGGCTAGTGTACGCACCAGAGAAAGGGCTGTACGCACTAGGGATGGGCATTTTAAAGAAAAATCCAGATCGATTGATCGCATGCTATACTCGAGTGATGGTGTATTACTCGAAAAGGGAAAAAAAACTCACAAAAAAATATATATATTATTTTTGAAATTTATTTTGTTATTATTTGATTTTTTACTTAACACTTTGATCGCCATGGTTAAATTCATAATTTACCATCCCTCGCCTGTTCTATTTGTCTATGGAGAAGTTCCCCTTCTTTGCAGGACTATAACTTTTTAAATTGTATTGCTAAATTGACATTATTATGGCCCATTCAATGTCCTATATCTATTGTTCAGGGTGTAGCAACGTTATACTTTTTCATTCACATATTCATACTAAAATATGGTCTAAAGTATAAGTATGTTTTTATCGTTTTCTGCAGCTTTCTCCAGAACTTGATTTATAGCCCTAAATGCATTATATTGATGATCAAATACAGGTTGGTAGGAATCTGTGCGAGATAAAAAATGTCAACTGGATGTGCTTCTAGGAGTTACTACTTATCATCTGATGTTGACCGGATGGGCGGGGGGTCGTTTATAATTCCGTGGGCAACGTTATATCATTCATCTAGTGTGGGTGATATGATCATCAGAGCAGTTTATATGGAACACGTTAAAAAAAAACGCTGAATCTTACCGTAGCTTCCTCGGGCCGTTGGGCGATGAGCGTGGAGCAGAGATATTCCTATTATGGGATGTATAAATACCCGATCCATTTCCAGGTTGTATAATAGTATATACGTCCAAATCATGTTGTTTATCGAGTTATGTGCACCGATCGGTGTTCACTGTGTCAAGATGGAGTCCCTCTAACGATAGCGAGTGCCCGGACGAAATATGGGTGAGCACCACTTCATCCACAGATCACTTCCTGTTGGGCCATCTGCCGATCGGCCACCAGATGGCGCTCTTGAACTGTTAGAGAGTTGAGTGGAGCTCAGCAGTATATCTCAGGTCCCCGGGGGAGAAATATGATTTCGATCACAGATTTTTGTAATATTGATATCAAAGACGTGTTACGGCGTCTTCGGCAGAATGAGCATGGCGGGGAATGACGAGTTTCGGCGTCTCCGGCGATTAAAGTGTTAATTTTGTTCATTTACGTATATGTTTAACACTTTGAATGCCAGCCACGCGTTTTGTCGTTAGTTCATGCCGACCGTTGAGTGCCGCCAACGCTATATAGCGTTTGTTTGTCGTGTTTTTTTTTTATTGGCGATTTGAATTCATATTTCATCAATCGAGCCTCAGGTTAGTGTTGCAGACTCTCTCTGAGCTCAATTGGGAAGATACCGCCCCCTATAGTCTCTCCCTGTGTAACTGCATCCCATTACTTTAGACTGATGGGGGGGGGGGGGCAGTTTCCTCATTTTACTTTACCGTCAAGCCAACTGAAGAATCCATTGTGATCGCCGGCCCGGAAAATGCGTGGATTATGTATATACAGTACCCAATGCTGAATCAATAAACGTGATCGATATTTGGAATGGCGATCAGGAATTGGAATAATCTTTTTGGATAACATCTGATCTGAGGTAAGGAATTTGTTTGACCAGTCTTAGGATAATCAGAGCTATTTTCACAGAGATATCAGCGTTTTCCCCATGTGTGTATGTGTGTGTGTGCGCGATCAGGAAATGAGAATCGATATTTCAGCCCGTTTCTATAGCGTGCATAAGTACACATATACTATCGATAATCTAGCGTTTATTTGAAAATGATTCATAAATAGGCCGAAAAATTACAACGTTTTTGTGTATTCCAGAATAGATTAGACACAATTTAAGACAGAGATTATGCGTTCACAACGCTATCATTTAAGTGGGTGGTGGCATTTAACAGGATTTTACCACGTTAAGCTCCGGCATTGAAAGAACATATGTTTTTTTTTCAATTTTTTTTTAAAAATAATTTAAGATAGATTTTTCTCATACGATTCCTCACGCCCATCCCTAGTACGCACCAGAGAAGGACAGAAAGGGGCTGTGGACAAAATAGGAGCATGAACATATACGAGGTCTATTGATTAATTTTGCATCATGGGCTTTTGTGATTTATCTCGTCTGCGCACCAACGTATCATTTGTCTGTTGGGATGCTTTCATCAGGCGACAAAACAAATTGTTCTCCTGCATTTCCCCACCAGGTCAGTCACCACCCCCCTGCGGCCGCGCATCACGCCATCTCCGACCGAGGCTGGACCCTGAGGCAGGAGATCACCGTCGCCAGCAAGTTCAGGGGCAAATACCTCTCCATCATGCCTTTAGGTAAGAGACCAAAGCAGGGGATTTGAAATAATAAAATCCAGGCACAGGGAAGAGTCTCTGCAGATAAACACACCACCACACACTTCTAGTAGCTCATAAAGACACCACCACACACTTCTAGTGGCTCATAAAGACACCACCACACACTTCTAGTGGCTCATAAAGACACCACCACACACTTCTAGTGGCTCATAAAGACACCACCACACACTTCTAGTGGGTCATAAAGACACCACCACACACTTCTAGTAGCTCATAAAGACACCACCACACACTTCTAGTGGCTCATAAAGACACCACCACACACTTCTAGTGGCTCATAAAGACACCACCACACACTTCTAGTGGGTCATAAAGACACCACCACACACTTCTAGTAGCTCATAAAGACACCACCACACACTTCTAGTGGCTCATAAAGACACCACCACACACTTCTAGTGGCTCATAAAGACACCACACACTTCTAGGGGCTCATAAAGACACCACCACACACTTCTAGTGGCTCATAAAGACACCACACACTTCTAGTGGGTCATAAAGACACCACTACACACTTCTAGTGGCTCATAAAGACACCACACACTTCTAGTGGGTCATAAAGACACCACCACACACTTCTAGTGGGTCATAAAGCCACCACCACACACTTCTAGTGGCTCATAAAGACACCACACACACTTCTAGTGGCTCATAAAGACACCACACACACTTCTAGTGGCCCATAAAGACACCACCACACACTTCTAGTGGGTTATAAAGACACCACACACTTCTAGTGGCTCATAAAGACACCACCACACACTTCTAGTGGGTCATAAAGACACCACACACACGTCTAGTGGGTCATAAAGACACCACACACTTCTAGTGGCTCATAAAGACCCCACCACACACTTCTAGTGGCTCATAAAGACACCACCACCACACACTTCTAGTGGGTCATAAAGACACCACACACTTCTAGTGGCTCATAAAGACACCACCCAGGGCTGTACGCTAAGCTTTTTCACTAGGGGCACACTTGCCCCTAAATTAGAAATTTAGGGACAAAAAAATATGTTTTAGGGGCACATTTTTAAATAACAATTTTACCATTATAGTGCAAAAAAATATGTTCCTCCTGCCTCATTACTGTGGTCCTTTTATTTAACATTTAAGTGCTTTTGTTGTCAGGTTTGTATCTTTTATAATGAACCAACTAGGGCTGGGCGATATGGCCTAAATATGATATCACGATATTTTCTGACCTTTCGGCGATACACGATACAATGTTTTTCTTTTTTACCCCAAACAATTCATTATGAGGCTTACCAAGACAGTATTTGAGTTTGCAAGCTAACATTAAAGACAAAATAAAATACCCATGCATTTAGCATTTTTATATTATATATTAGATTTAGAATATTGGATTATTAGATTATATATTGCATATATTTAGCAATGAGATATTATATGATTTAGATATGAAATATGACTAATTGAAAATGGGGGACCCTGATGTAAACAAGACAAAAGTCTTTCTCTGGTCTGCATCTCTTAACAATTGTATGTATTGAGCTGTACACTGTACCCATTCTGCAATATGTTAATAAAGTTTTAAATCAATCAATCAATCAATCAATCAATCAATAGCATTTTAGCATTTTTATGAAACTACTGTATATTTGTATGTCTCTAAATGTTTTGATGAATTGAAAATGGAGGACCCTTGTGTAAAAAAGCCGAAAGTCTTTTTCTGGTCTTCATCCTCCTGTACTGTATTGTACCCATTATGCAATCTGTTAATAAAGTTTTCATTCATTCATTCTGACGGAAAACAGAATAATTTTGATTGACAGTCGAGTCTGCCAATTACGTTACACTGCTTGCACCCGCCCTGCTGTTCTTAGCACCAATCGGCAAGCGCTATTCGTTTTTGACTTCCTGAAAGTCCTGTGTGCTGACAACAACAAAGCTACTAACATTAGCTCCCCGCGGCCGACGAGTAGGAGACCAGTGCTCCGCAGGATGACTAAATGAGGCATAATGATTTTACCTCAACGAATGTTATAATAAAAGCCTTTCCATACATCTGTCTGATTGAAAACTTTATTAACAGACTGCCGAATGGGCATATCTCAGCACGGGCTGAGATATGAACGAGTAACGTGTGGACCAGATTGACGCGACACAAGGTTTACACAACAGCCCCCACCCCTTGTTTTATTGTATTTGTACCTGTACTACCTGCTGTCAGCTGTTTATCTCTCTCTGTGAGCTTGATTAGCTCACGTTAGCTAGCGTTAGCTCCGCGGCTAACCCTGAACTAAATCAATGACTAGGTTCTAAAGCATTTCGAGTAGTTTTCACTGCACATAGAAGCAGCCAAACAGCGGGAGAATTTCGGGAGCATATGACCAAAACCCAGTTAGGAACCATCGATTCCCATCCCTACTACTAACTTTACTTTTCTTCATAGCTAAATCAGACAGAGTCTATCAGAGTGAGTGCTCAGTTGATTTTCCCCGCTGATCATACCTGAGTGCTCAGCATCATCACACGCCTTGGATCATTTAGGAGTGAAATGCGAATGCAAGGCTTGAAATCACTACTCGCAAGCCCGCCCCCAAATATTATTTACCAATCGCAACGGCCAATTAAAGGGGCAATTTGCGATAATCTCGTCGCAGTGTACAGCCCTGCCACCACACACTTCTAGTGGCTCATAAAGACACCACCACACTTCTAGTGGCTCATAAAGACACCACACACTTCTAGTGGCTCATGAAGACACCACCACACTTCTTGTGGCTCATAAAGACACCACCACACACTTCTAGTGGCTCATAAAGACACCACACACTTCTAGTGGCTCATAAAGACACCACCACACACTTCTAGGGGCTCATAAAGACACCACCACACACTTCTAGTCGCTCATAAAGACACCACCACACACCTCTAGTGGCTCATAAAGACACCACACACTTCTAGTGGCTCATAAAGACACCACACACTTCTAGTAGCTCATAAAGACACCAACACACACCACTAGTGGCTCATAAAGACACCACCACACACTTCTAGTGGCTCATAAAGACACCACCACACACTTCTAGTGGCTCATAAAGACACCACCACACACTTCTAGTGGCTCATAAAGACACCACACACTTCTAGTGGCTCATAAAGACACCACCACACTTCTAGTGGCTCATACAGACACCACCACACACTTCTAGTGGCTCATAAAGACACCACCACACTTCTAGTGGCTCATAAAGACACCAACACACACTTCTAGTCGCTCATAAAGACACCACACACTTCTAGTCGCTCATAAAGACACCACACACACTTCTAGTGGGTCATAAAGACACCACACACTTCTAGTGGCTCATAAAGACACCACCACACTTCTAGTGGGTCATACAGACACCACCACACACTTCTAGTGGCTCATAAAGACACCACCACACTTCTAGTGGCTCATAAAGACACCACACACTTCTAGTGGCTCATAAAGACACCACACACACTTTTAGTGGGTCATAAAGACACCACACACTTCTAGTGGCTCATAAAGACACCACCACACTTCTAGTGGGTCATACAGACACCACACACACTTCTAGCTGCACTGAAGCGGACAGAAAGGCGATTCAGAGGGTCATAAACTCGACACAGAGAATCATCGGCTGCCCCCTCCCCTCCCTGAAGGACTTACACAACTCCCGCTGCCTCAACAGAGCGAAAAAACATTACAAGGGTTATGTTATCGAGACAATGAAGACAATTAGTTGCAGACTGGACTCAAGTTTACTTAGGTTGACATAGACCAGGGGTCTCAAACTCGCGGCCCGCGGGCCAATTGCGGCCCGCTGGATGATATTTTGTGGCCCCCCAGATGATTTCCACACCAAAAAAATAAATAAAAAATAAGATTTCCCAAAAAAAGATCTTTTTATTTTATTTATTTTTGCAGTCATGTCATCACAAACACTGGCATTTAAAGGGTACAAATAAAACAATTCCTGCACCAGAATGCAGGAAATGAAGTCTTTGTAACACTAAATCTCCTGGTGGGGGACCCCCGGCTTAAAAAGTGGCCTGACTGGGGCTATATTTCGCACTATATTTCCTGGCATGAATGATTTCCCCAGTCTGGCCCTGGTTAAAAGCCTCCAATGCTTATTAGTGTGTGTGCATTTGAACGTTTGCATGTTTCAACCATACATTTCCATAAAAATAAATACTTTTTTTTTTGTATTTTATTTTTTTATTATTTTTTAAACAAACATATAAACAAACATGACAACACACGATAAGATATACAAGCATTAATTGTCAGGGCACATCCAATGAGTTCACATTTTAGTTAGTTGTCTTATATAAGATATACCCCTAATACCTGTTATCTAAAAAAAACTACACACATATGCTCAGCTCGAACCCCCCCCTCCCGGACCCCACCTTGAGAAGTACCTCCACTATCCCTCGCACCTAACCAGACACTACCATTATAAGCTAGCTTTTATTCTCTCCACCACTTCTAACCACATTGACATTTTGGATTCATTGAGACCCAGAATTCTTGCTGTAGATATTTCATGGTAAATTACATCGAGATATGTAAGAAACCAAACTTTACGGCAAATTTTTTCCGGTTGAAACCAGCGTGATGCGATCAGCTTTTTGGCTACTGTGATACCCGATAAAACCAATCTCTTTAGCTGTGGATTCACTGCAAACTCAAAAACATCATTCAATAGTAATACCGAGGGGTGTACAGGTATATTCCAAGATACGAGTTTTGATATTTGTTGGGTCACATCTTTCCAGAATGCCTTAACTGGTGAGCAGTCCCAATACATGTGCATAAATGTCCCTTCGTCCCCATTTGTACATTGGGTGCATTTGGAATCTTGTTTAAGCCCCATTCGGCACAGTCTTATAGGAGTCAAGTATGTCCTGTGAATATAGTTAAGATTGATTTGTTGATGATCCGGGTTCCTTGATGTAAGTCGGACATTTGCCCAGGCTCCTTGCCAATCAAAGTCATTTTCCAGGTCTGGTATATCCCTCCTCCAGACAGAGTCAAGTTGGAGGGTTTCATACGAGGACGTTAGTAATTGATGATAAAATTCTGAAACAAAACCTCTCGATGTCTCTCTTGCGTAGAAGAATTTGTGGTATCTGTGGTGTTCAATTGGTCTGTCTAATGGAACACCGTGAGACTTCAAACATAGCTCTAACTGTTTGTGAAAAAGCCATGTGGACTTGGTGAGATTAAATTTTTTGCGTATTTCTTTATCACTACAAAAACCCTGTTTGTTAAACTGGTGGGTCACTCTGCAGTGTAGGTGTTTCCGGTGGGTCACTCCGCAGTGTAGGTGTTTCTGGTGGGTCACTCTGCAGTGTAGGTGTTCCCGGTGGGTCACTCTGCAGTGTAGGTGTTTCTGGTGGGTCACTGCAGTGTAGGTGTTTCCGGTGGGTCACTCTGCATTGTAGGTGTTTCCGGTGGGTCACTCTGCAGTGTAGGTGTTTCTGGTGGGTCACTCTGCAGTGTAGGTGTTTCTGGTGGGTCACTGCATTGTAGGTGTTTCCGGTGGGTCACTCTGCAGTGTAGGTGTTCCCGGTGGGTCACTCTGCAGTGTAGGTGTTTCTGGTGGGTCACTGCAGTGTAGGTGTTTCCGGTGGGTCACTCTGCAGTGTAGGTGTTTCTGGTGGGTCACTCTGCAGTGTAGGTGTTTTCCGGTGGGTCACTCTGCAGTGTAGGTGTTTTCCGGTGGGTCACTCTGCAGTGTAGGTGTTTCTGGTGGGTCACTCTGCAGTGTAGGTGTTTCTGGTGGGTCACTGCATTGTAAGTGTTCCCGGTGGGTCACTGCAGTGTAGGTGTTTCCGGTGGGTCACTGCAGTGTAGGTGTTTCTGGTGGGTCACTGCATTGTAGGTGTTTCCGGTGGGTCACTCTGCACTGTAGGTGTTTCTGGTGTGTCACTGCAGTGTAGGTGTTTCTGGTGGGTCACTGCAGTGTAGGTGTTTCTGGTGGGTCACTCTGCATTGTAGGTGTTTCTGGTGGGTCACTGCAGTGTAGGTGTTTCTGGTGGGTCACTCTGCATTGTAGGTGTTTCTGGTGGGTCACTCTGCAGTGTAGGTGTTTCTGGTGGGCCCTCGTGAGTGTCCTCTTGAAGCTGTGGCTCAGCAAAGTGTGTCTGTTTTGGACTTCTCTGCATCTGTGGGATGTATAGCTCACGCAGGTGGCTCCTGCACCGCCTGACCTGGTTGTATTTGGTGTTTGTACAAAATAGCTTCTTGGCTCATTGCATTTTTGTACAATGATAGCTGGATGCCAGGTTCCTCTATCCTTGTTCAGCACAGTCACATGCTGTCCGGGGCAGAGTGGGGGTAATTCTCTGGTTAGGGCAGAGTGGGGGTAATTCTCTGGTTGGGGCAGAGTGGGGGTAATTCTCTGGTTGGGGCAGAGTGGGGGTAATTCTCTGGTTGGGGCAGAGTGGGGGTAATTCTCTGGTTGGGGCAGAGTGGGGGTAATTCTCTGGTTGGGGCAGAGTGGGGGTAATTCTCTGGTTGGGGCAGAGTGGGGGTAATTCTCTGGTTGGGGCAGAGTGGGGGTAATTCTCTGGTTGGGGCAGAGTGGGGGTAATTCTCTGGTTGGGGCAGAGTGGGGGTAATTCTCTGCGGCAGCTGCAGTCGTGATGCTCTTTTAGGTCCGCTGGTCTCTGTTCCATGTGTATCCTATGCTCCTCCCTGCCTGGCTCTGCCCGACTTGGCAGCAGGGTGGTCTCCCAAATATCAACTCTGCTGGTGATGGCAGTTTACTGTCGATGGGCGTCGCTCTGACTTGTAGTAATGCCATCAGTAGATTGCCTCCTTGTTCCAGGGTTTTGGTCACAATTGATTTGATGTCTCACGTGTCTTTCAATGAACCCTTTGTTCTTTGGGTAATGGGGAGAGCTTGTGATGTGTTTGACTCCCCAGTCTGTTTGAACCTTTTGAAGGCCTGCCCTGTGTACTGTGGCCCATTATCTGTTAGGATCTCGTCTACTCGGCTGAACAGTGACAGGTACATCTGCATTTTTTGTGCGACTGCATGGCTAGACACATTAGGAATTTCATCCACCAGTGGATATTTGGAATACCTGTCCACAGTTAGAAGGAACTGGCGACCTTTGACCTCGAATAGGTCAGAAGCGATAGACTGCCATGGTTTGGATGGTATGTGGTGAAAGATACTTCCGTAATCAGCCAATCTCATCTCGTCGTCTCCTTCGTGACTCTCCCTGTTCTGCGTTGTGTTTGTTTTCAATACTTCACACTGGCTGTCACCCACTGTATCAACCCCGGTTAGTACATCCGTAGTCATAAGAAACAACACTGCGACGTGATCTCTTTCCTTAGATTCTCATTCTCATTCTTAGAGTCAGTCAGTGTTTTTGAGCCAAAGGCGATGGGTCTGTTGTTCTGCACCAAAGCAATGCCCAATCCTTTCTGTGATGCATCCACTTCAAGGGTTAAATGTGCGTTTGGGTCATAGTACTTCAGACACGCATGCTCGGTGACTGTTGACTTCAGGTTCTCGAAGCATTTCTGGTGGTCAGTGTCCCATATCCATGGCGCTTCGTTTTTAAGCAGCCCCCTCAAGGTGTGAGCCTTATCCTCAAACTTTGGTATATAGGGGGACAGGTATGTTAGCATTCCCATGAATCTGTGCAGATCTTCTTTGTTTTGGGGTGTTGGCATGTGTTGTATGTCCCTGATCTTAGCTGGGTCTGGCCTGATGCCTTTGCCTGTGTACAGATTGCCGAAGAAGGAAATGCTGCTTTGTTTTATGGTGCACTTGTCGCTGTTGAAAACAACACCTGCCTCAGACCCTGGCTTCCACCTCGATTTTGATTTGTCTTGTCAAAAAAAGTGACATTGATGATCCTCTCCAAATGTTGAACAGTTTTCTACTCGAGGCACCCAGAGCACTCCGCCAGAAAACCGCTAGCCGCAGAGAGCGCTAAAACGTGAGGTGCGGCGCTGGGAAGAGGAGCGCTCCTAGCGCGTCTTTACCATAGAAATTAATGGCAGAAAGGTGCTGGCAGCTCAAATGCTTTAATTATGTGGACACAGCGCCTAACACCAGTGTTTCCATGAGTCTATTAACACTTTGAGTGCCAGGGACGCTTTTTGTCGTTAGTTCATGGCGCCAGTTGAGTGCCGGCAACGCTATATAGCGTTTGTTTGTCGTATTTTTTTTTATTAGCGATTTGAATTCATATTTCATCAATCGAGCCTCACGCTAGTGTTGCAGACACTGAGCTCAATTGGGAAAATACCGCCCCCTATCGTCTCTCCATGTGTAACTGCACCCCATTAGTTTAGACCAGTGGTGCCCAACCAGTCGATCTCGATCGACCGGTAGATCGCGCGCTGGTTTCAAGTAGACCGAGATTATTTTGGAAAATCATTTAATTTGATTTAATTTGGAGGGGAGGACAAAAAACGTTAGAGCAGTCCTGTGTATAACAGGCAGTCAGGCAGCCTGAGCCAATCGATACCGTCTACATTCCGTACATTTCGGACAGCGAGCTTCACCCATAGAGATGCAAATTAATGCCTTTGTCTTCATGGAGTGGCATGAGTGGGGGTCGGGCCCATCACCTGGCAGGTACAGTATAAACGTGGCTCTGAGACCAGCCTTGAGTCACTCGAAACTGCAAGATGAATGGAACACCACCAGCAAAAAAGAGGTTCATTCAGAGGACGCTACTTTTCAACAACGCCAGCAAGACCTCGCTGCCACCAGAGCCAGGACCCTCCGACGAGCTGCCGCCGCCGCCAGGGAGCAGCTCCAACGCCGCCTCCGATGAGCTGCCGCCGCCAGGGAGCAGCTCCAACGGCGCCTCCGATGAGCTGCCGCCGCCGCCGCCAGGGAGCAGCTTCAACGCCGCCTCCGACGAGCTGCCGCCGCCAGGGAGCAGCTCCAACGCCGCCTCCGACGAGCTACCGGATAGCACCAGCGTCAGCGCCACAAGCAGAACCGGAGCAGCCAAAAGACCAAAAACATATAATTTCCATGAAGAGTGGGAGGAGGCTTATTTTTTTGTTTATTTCAATGCAAAATCAGTCTGTCTGATTTGCAAACAAACCGTGTCTGTGCCGAAAAAGGGTAATTTGGAGCGGCATTATACAACGATGCACAAGAAACACAGTCCTACGAAGAACAGAACTCCAGCAGATGAAGTCTTCACTAGTGGGACAACAGTCCACTTTTACGAAGCCCAACACCAAGGCAAAAGCTGCAACAATTGCATCTTATCGTGTCAGTCACGTTCTCGCTAAAAAGAAAAAATCCTTCAAAGACGTCGACTGTGTAAAAGAGGCATTGACTGTGGCTGCCGATCCACTCTTCGGTGATTCCAAGTATCACACAGAGATTATGGATGCTGTTAAAGACCTTCAGCTGTCACGTAATACTGTGACCCGGCGCTGTGAGGAAATGTCCGAAGATGTTCACGAGCAACTCATGAGGGACATTAATACATGCAAGTGTTATTCCCTGCAGTTCGATGAATCGACTGATATGGTAGATGTGGCACAGCTATGTATTTACATTAGAATGTACAAGTCCCACAACATAAAACAATTTTAACTTTTTTTTTAAATACAAATAAATAAATTATATATATATTTTTTTTATCTCGAAGCTTCGAATTTAAATAGAATCTTGGCCCCGAAGCTTCGAATTCCAAATTTATTTTCGAAGGTCAGCCCTAGAAAGCCCTGAAACCATGTATTGACGTCAGTATTTGGGTTTTATAACCACCACCATGCACCTTTCACTTCCTCATAGGCACAATCCACGCCATCTTTGAAAAGGGCAACAATCACTACACATGGAAGAAGGTCACCACCACGGTGCACAACATCATCGTCGGCAAACTGTGGATCGACCAGGTGAGAGGAACCGGAACCCCCGGCTTTTGAACCCTTTCACTGCCACACGACAGAAGGTTAACCCTTTACTATCACACAACGGGTTAATGTTTCAGTCCCAGGACCCTTTCTCCTGGAAACCTGCCTTGAGAAGGAAACTATCAATGAATGTTGAGTGTGTGTTTTGTTGGAGTCATCTGTTCTCTACATATGAACCACTTCATTTACAAACTCACCCAGGCCATGATGTCCTACTGACTCCAGGGAATACGCCTCCTGGGGAGGCAGGTCAAAGTGGATGTACCTCACAGGAATATACGGCATCTGTCTCTAGAAACACCATGGAAGACAAGTCCCTGTCATGTTAACCAAAACATTAGAACTCAGAAAACATGTTTTATGGACAGTTTTATTTCAATCTCCATGCTTCAGGCCAACATTAATAACCTTTTTCTTTTTATTTAACATGTAACAGACACAACACAATAAAATAACAATAATGGTAACAATTAAAATAAGACGTAACAAATTAAATCAGATCAATTATAATAAAATACATTACTGTCGTGTGGCAGTGAAAGGGTTAACCTTCTATGTGTTGTCGCAGTGAAAGGGTTAACCTTTCTGTGTATTGTCGCAGTGAAAGGGTTAATCTGATGGTTTTGCAAACAAAACGCTGCCTACAAACAATGTAAACAAGTAAGACATGAGAATGATAACAAAGTACTACTAGTGGATGAATCACTGTGCTGGTTGAAGATAATATAAATACTATCTACTACAGTACTACTACTGTGTCAATATATATATATATGTTGCAGCAGCTGTGTTATAACTAGGGATGTCCGATATTATCAGCCGATATTGGCATTAAAATGTGATATCGGAAATTATCGGTATCTGTTAAAAATTACATGTATTTAACCTTCATTTACCCAGGCAAGCAAGTAAGAACAAATTCTGATTTTATTTATTGTCAAAAGTATCCATAATGTTGTGTTAATTCCACAACAAGAGATATGTAATGTTATCTCTCTCTGTCTCTCTCTCTGTCTCTGTCTCTGTCTGTCTGTCTGTCTGTCTCTCTGTCTCTGTCTCTCTCTCTCTCTCTCTCTCTCTCTGTCTCTCTATGCCTTTGTGTGTCTCTCTATCTCTCTCTCTTTGTATGTCTCTCTGTCTCTGCCTTTGTGTGTCTCTCTCTCTATCTGTCTGTCTCTGTCTTTCTGTCTCTCTCTCTCTCTCTCTCTCTCTCTCTCTCTCTCTCTATGCCTTTGTGTGTGTGTCTCTCTGTCTCTCTCTCTCTATGCCTTTGTGTGCGTGTGTCTCTCTCTGTCTATCTGTCTCTCTCTGTCTGTCTCTCTCTGTCTCTGTCTCTCTATCTCTCTCTCTCTCTCTGTCTGTCTGTCTGTCTGTCTGTCTGTCTGTCTGTCTGTCTCTCTGTCTGTCTCTCTCTATCTGTCTGTCTCTCTCTGTCTCTCTGTCTCTCTCTGTCTCTCTGTCTCTCTCTGTCCATCTCTGTCTCTGTCTCTCTATGCCTTTGTGTGTCTCTCTCTCTGTCTGCCTCTCTCCCCCTCTCTCTCTCTCTCTCTCTCTCTCTCTCTCTCTCTCTCTCTCTCTCTCTCTCTCTCTCTCTCTCTCTCTCTCTCTCTCTCTCTCTCTCTCTCTCTCTCTCTCTCTCTCTCTCTGTCTCTCTCAGTCAGGGGAGATAGATGTAGTGAATCATACTACAGGAGATCGCTGTCACCTGAAGTTTGCTCCCTACAGCTACTTCTCCAGAGATGTTGCCAGGAAGGTAAGATTTTGCTGACCAGTCGCTAGCATATAGGACTGAAATAATACTACTGTTTGAGTAATAACTCATACATAGTACAGATTTGGACTGAATTAATACTACTGTTTGAGTACCAACCCATACATTGTACAGATTAAGATTAGTCCTAATTAGAACCTAACATCAACTCTGTCCAACAATTGGATACTAATCATTGAAAATGAATTTAAAAACAGAGGTAGGCGGACAGACACAGTGGATAAATGTAGCTGCATAACGTTAAATATCTAAGTAAGCGATTTACAGATATCGAGCGTCACCGTGTACAATGTCTGGCGTCACCAGTAACACCGGTTTTGTCATGAGTTTATTAGTCACAAGAAATTTCACATCACCGCGGCAACCCTACTATCTACCCCATCTTATCTCTCTCTGCTGTCAGCTAGGTTAGATATCACATTGCTCATATTCGTGGTGTGCTCTTTTTGAGCTTTTGTGTTGTGTCACGCAGCAGTATGTCCGCATCTACCCCATAATACCCCCCCCCCCCCCCCCCCCCCCATATTCCCCACCCCCTGAAGCTTTGATTGCTGTTAATTACTACTGAAGCTTCGAATCCCAAACAAATGGTATTCTGTACAGCCCTGTACAATACATACCTAGTACAGATATGAGTGCTTTATATGATGTTGAACAGATGTCCTACTCTGTGTGTGTTGGGGGGCATTCCTTCTACAGTTATGTTGTTAAGTTTTAACCAAATACTACGGATGTTCAATATTGGCTTTTTTACCGATATACCGATATCAACCGATACCGATATATGCAGGGTTCCAAAAAACTGAATAATTTCAGGTAATTAACATTACATATCTCTTGTTGTGGAATTAACACAACATTATGCATACTTTTTACAATAAATAAAATCTGAATTTGCTTGCCTGGGTAAATAAAGGTTAAATAAATGTAAAAAAAAGAAGATACAGATAATTTCCGATATCACATTTTAATGCCAATATCGGCCGATAATATCGGTATGCCTACCAAATACCAATGTTCCATCTTATTTTCTTAATTGAACTGATCATTAGAAAGTGTTGAGGTGGGGGAGCTCTCGTAGCTCACCGCATATCTCGGCGCTATTTCTGCGTCGGGGAAAACCGTGCTCGTCACGGATCTGGGGGACACGAGTTCGATTCCCGGACCCGCCGTCATTTCTCAGAATGTCTTCCCCTGCTCTACATCCCATTTCAGCCTGTTTCTGTCGGTCATGCTTGACCAGAAAAAAAGCGATAAACGCTAAAAAATAAAGTAAAAAAAAAAAAAATGTTGAGGTGGTTAGTTAGTAGTTACTCACTATTCTGTTAGAAAGTGTTGAGGTGGTTAGTTAGTAGTTACTCACTATTCTGTTAGAAAGTGTTGAGGTGGTTAGTTAGTAGTTATTCACTATTCTGTTAGAAAGTGTTGAGGTGGTTAGTTAGTAGTTACTCACTATTCTGTTAGAAAGTGTTGAGGTGGTTAGTTAGTAGTTATTCACTATTCTGTTAGAAAGTGTTGAGGTGGTTAGTTAGTAGTTATTCACTATTCTGTTAGAAAGTGTTGAGGTGGTTAGTTAGTAGTTATTCACTATTCTGTTAGAAAGTGTTGAGGTGGTTAGTTAGTAGTTATTCACTATTCTGTTAGAAAGTGTTGAGGTGGTTAGTTAGTAGTTATTCACTATTCTGTTAGAAAGTGTTGAGGTGGTTAGTTAGTAGTTATTTACTATTCTGTTAGAAAGTGTTGATGTGGTTAGTTAGTAGTTACTCACTATTCTGTTCTTATTTTCTATGACATTAATTGATACCGAATATGAGTATTTTAGCCTGGTATCAATGTAGGGCTGTACTGAATGTCATTTTTTAACATTCTAAGCTTCGATTGAAGTATTCGAAGGAAGCTTTGAATGTCTATAAAAAAAATTTACTTAAAAGAATTTACTTAAAAAAAAGATTTAAAATGTCCACATCTTCAATTTGAATAAAGTGATTAATCTGATTAAATTAGTATTTTTCTTTTATTAAATCAACTTTCTTTAATGAATATAACTCATCAGTTTCGTCAACATAAATAATCCAATAAGGGCACGGTTGGTATGAAAGTGATGGTGATGTCTTATAGTTAGTATAATATTACCTTGGGTACCTTGGGTTCTATGAAAGGCGCTATATAAATTTGATTTATTATTATTATTATTATTATTATTATTATTATTATTATTATTATTATTATTATTATTATTATTATTATTAGTGTAGCCTAATCTTTAACATAAGGTTATGCTGTGTTGTCATGTTTGTTTATATGTTTGTTTAAAAAAGAATAAAAAAATAAAATACAAAAAAAACATAAGGTTATGTATATAACCAAGTTCTATGAATACTGGTGACGCTCAGCGTCATTCTGCACACATCTCACTCCAGTGACGTGCACTGAATAAAAACTTCACAATGTACCTTTACATACCAACATCCGTCTGACCACACCCCCATCTGCTTACCTATATAAGCAGGGGTGGGGCCACACACTCATCTCCTTCCCAAAAAATGTCACCACAATGAAAAATCAAGGGCTGCAGTGGCGTCCCGACGCTGAGCATCACCAGTATTCATAGAACTTGGTTATATACATAACCTTACATTCTATATCATACTGGCTCCGCTCAGCGTCATTCTGCACAACAGGAGCTGAGTGGAAGCCAGAAGCTCGACAAATGTACCCCGCTGAGGCCCCCCACAACCATCAGACCGGAGAGGGCCGAGCCCCCCGACCCTCCCTAATGGAGGATACCCTCCCTATTGGAGGACGGGAGGGAGATGGATCCGACCGTGCGAAGAGAAACTCGAGCAACTCAACGCACAGGGTGAGCAAACCGTGGCTTGACCCCACGACACGCACAACCCGCATGCCACCAGGGAACAAACGGAAGGAACAACCCTCGTTACTGCCCCCAAAATCACGGGGTCAAGAGCAAACTCAACCCGGTGGCAAGGCCGTAGCAGCGGAGCGCTAAGGAAGACCCAGACCAACTGAAGGGACTGGATCCCCTGGAAAAAGGGGGCCCGGAGAGGTCAATGACGCCAAGCATCAAGACCTCACCAGGCGGTCACTTAGTGACACCGCCCCCCACATCGCCAGCGTATTCTCCAAGAGCGGGCCCTTCCCCCCACTAGTACGCCGCCTGGCACACTGACCCTGCAACACAGGCAGTCAGCATGGCCGTAACTTGAAGCACTCAAAAGGCTAAACTATAGCGGAAGCAGGCAGCGCACCGGGGAGACGACCCCAGAGGGGTCGATCCCTTAAACCAGGCAGCAGGCTTTAGACCCGAGCCTGGAGCACTGCGGACGAGACAGGCGCCAAAGGGGTCAACTGAAAACAGCACCCCGGTGGAAGGGGCGTATGCTGGCATTGTTGCGCACCATGACAAAGCCTCCACCAAAAAAAACCCACCCAGAGGGGTCGAGGCAGAGAAGGCTGACACGATTGGCAGACGTCATGAACGTGCAGGGGCACACTCAACCGGGTAACCCGGGAGTTGACTCTGCTCCAACACACCAGGGAATCAACCACCCTCTTGGTACCACATGCAGTGGTTGTTCCTATAACCCCTCAAGAAAAAAACTCCAAAACACACCTGCGGGTATACACTGGCTATACCGCAGTACAAGTGTTTCAGTTTTCAAAAAGGGTTATTCCAGGCCTACGGGTCGACGAAACATTACTTTGGACCAGTCCCGTGCCCTAACCACGCCGACATCCCCACTCCAGGAGAGGGGGTAGGTATGCGTGTCGATCTAAAACATGAAAAGAGGGCGCCACCCAGACAGTCCCATTCGTACCGCGCTCAGTGGCCCAGCCCAAGGGCGTGAGACCCCTCTACCTATGTTCTGATCTATTCCGTTAACATCCCCCAGATATGAACTAGAATTCGTAGAGACAAACCTAGTAAACTGGCGCTCGGAAGAGACAAACTCCATCCCAGTTGCCCTATAAAAACGCTGTTTTAATAACGAGCAACCAAGGCGCACCAGCCTCATGCGTGATTCCTATCAGAAACACCCAGAGCCAGCACTATGTACGCGTCGAGACCCAAAACACATCAATGGATAGTCTAACAAGACACCAGATACCGTTCCTCCAAGCCGCCTGGGGAACGACAAGAAGCCGCCTTTTTTTAATTTTACATTTTCCAGAAAAGGAAAAAATAATACGGACATGGGTCCCATGCGACGCGGCTGAGGGAAACACCACCCCGTCAACCACACTTCATAAGAGGGGACGGTGAGCGACGTACCCCTATGACGGGGGGAAACCCATGACTCAACAGACCTATAAGGCGAGGAGTCAGGGAAACCCTAAACAATACCCCGTCCACGGCGGCTACGTGGTGTAGTGGGCAAGGCACTCGCCACGAAATGCTGGAGACGCTGGGCTCGTCAGTTCGAGCCCAGCGCTCCACATTTGCTTTCAGTTTAGCTGGTCGTCCGTACTAATACACATTGGCCGTATTAGGGGGTGGGAAACTGATGGGTGGGGATCGGGCGTTGTGGACAGCGACTCCTACAGGTCGGTTGGTGCGCCTGCGCAGTAGAATCAGGAAGTGTCGGGGGCAGCGTGAGCCTCCCACGCGTTACTCCTCGCCACTGAGAGATCGAGCTGCGCAGGTGAAAAGATGCGACTGCTGTTACGTCAAGTACCGGAGGGGACTTGTGCTATGTATGACTTAGTCCACATTGCAGCCGGCTTGTGGGAGGCAAGAAACAGCGTCCGTGACAGGGGAGGGTTGAATTGGATGATACGAAATTGGGATGGGAGAAAATATAGAAAATGGGAGAAAAAGTGGATCAAAAAAATAAAAAATACCCCGTCCACCTACTCCAAAAAGGAGAGGACGGGGAACCCCCAGAGAGACTTCCCACACGAGCTGTATAGATTGAAAAGAAACATTGCAACATTGAGCTATGTAACACTTGGTTTAGGGCTCTCCGAGGAGGAGGCACTGAACCAATACACACTCAATAATCGAATTGAATCGAATACACACACAATAGAGCAGAACTCCTTTTTGAAGTTCTACTCACCTTGACAATCTGAGGAGGAGGCTCTGAAACTCTGAGAGTCCGAACTCACAGAAGGCACTTCTCCCTGAGGAGGAGCTTCGTGAGGAGGAGCTCTGACAACTCCCTGAAACAGATCCATAACATGGACCTGAACAACTCACGGAAGTCTTAACAATAGAGACGCGCTCAGTGACGTACTCTATGGCTGGGAAATTTCCGCGGTGCACACGCCCAATTTTTCAGGGCGTGGGACCAGGAAACCCCCCCCCCCCCTCAAAAGTACACTCTTACTACAGAGGAACGCCGTTTTTCATAACGAGAGAAGACACAAGTCCTCGATTATGTAATGGCCACAGACCTTGCTAAGCACACATGATAAGTGACCAAACAACCTTTTCTTTAGGAAAAAATTGTTTCTCAAGCGGAAGCACAACCCCAGCAACTTAAGCTGAGGGTTACATCGTATCCCCACAAACACAGTGACACAATATATTGTAACCAACATGTCTGAGAGGAGGGGGGGGAAGCCCCAGGGAAACCGGGGGGTCACCCCTCCTATCTTACCCTTGATACGACCAAGTTGAACAGGTACCGCTGTTAATATGTGAACATGCTGTTCATTGTCATCACAGACTGAGAAAAAGATTCATTCCTCAATCACATGTCACTAAGCATAGCTTCACAGGTTAACTAACCCTCTTAGTTGTGAGTTCACCCACGTTACAACGTTACATGAACACACATGTTCTCATCACAACTAACCAGTTCATTTTCACACATGTAAAAAACAACGCCGATTTACTATGGAGAGAGAAGCTATACCAGTGACGAGACAATTCACACACAACACGCTTCGTATCCTCAATGTATTGCAGCAACACATGTTTTGGAAACATCGTTATTACAAAACATTTAGAAGGGAAGAAAAGAAGAAGTGTTTAAAGTCCGGTCAGGACTCCTACCTTCACCATGAGCGCAGGCCGAGAGGACTGCAACACTGGTTAATGGGACACCGAGTCGAACCCAGCATCTCCTGTGTTGGTGACGAGGGTATGTCCGCTACGCCACCCAGCCGCCGTTCTCCATGTTGACGAAGTCCTCGCTGGCACTGGCACCCGGGTGTAGGATCGACTAACATCCTCTGTCAAAGATGACGTCGTAGTCGGAGTGTTTAAGGTATATTATAGTCACAGTAACGTTCCACAGTGTAGCATTAAGCTAACAGTCGTCCGACTAATAGCAACAAGCTAATGTTTACTAGCCTAGTGAACACAACGAGCTAGCGCCGCAGCTAACAGCTGACTGGCTAACACAGTAGGCCACAAACTAGCACGCCAGCTAAGCAGCTGAACTGTACACAACGACATAATGAGCCACACTTCAGACAGGCCGCCGCCTGAGTCCCTCCCCATCCTAAGAGGGAAGAGAAAAAGAAATGTCAAACACAGTTTTCAGGGTTCCGGTTCCGGGTCGGAAGGATGTGAACGTCTCTGAGCCACGCTGCCGCTCCCGAACTTTTATTTTACTTTAAAAAGCCTTTTTTTTATTTTCAAGATGATTGAACCACTAATATACAACATCCGTATCTAAGACTGTACTATTCGACCCAAAAAGGAAAAGAATAACGAGCGTGATGACTGCACGAGTCTTGAGAAGCGAGGCCGCCCCTGTGGATGGGGCTACCATGGCTAAGCTAATGGAGGAGCTCAAACAGGCCTTTACCACGGAGTTCAGAACGTTTGCTGCCTCGCTCGAGTCTAGACTCGACGGCTTCCAGCAGGAGATCGCAGACCATACCCAACGCTTGACCTCCGTGGAGGGCGGCATGGATAGGTGGTCGGATGGCGGAGCTGGAAGTAAGATGCACAGCTCAGGATATAGTCATCGACAAGCTAAGAAACAAGCTAATTGATGTTGAGTCACGTAGTCGGTGTTCTAACATACGCATCCTGGGCCTGGACGAATCCCTGCACAGCAACCGTCCCAGTGTCTTTTTCGCGGAGGTCCTGGTGGAAATCATGGGGAAAGATGTCCTCGCTACACCACCGGAGCTTGACCGATGCCACAGGACGCTAACACCCAGACCAGCACCAGGCTCCAGGCCTAGGGCCGTAATTGCCCGCTTACATCACTACAAGATCAAAGAGACTATTATCCTGGAAGCTCGCAAGAGGAGAGGGAATCTGACATACAGAGGGAAACCAGTCTATCTTCGAAGATTATCCCCCCGAGGTGGTCGAGCAACGATCACAATACCGTGATGTCATGGGGCCCCTGTACAAGCGCGGATTTAAACCATCGCTCCAGTTCCCTGCGAGGCTAATCATCCGAACCAAGGAGGGCAGGCTGCATCTACCATCGCCCAAGGACGCCGTGGACTTCCTGAGGACCCGGCCCAGAGGGACCTCGACACCGGTTTCGCCAGGGCGAGACGCAGACCCGACACCGGCTTCACCAGGGCGAGATGCGGGCATGACGCTGGCTCCACCGGGGCGAGACGCGGACCCGACACCGGCTTCACCAGGGCGAGACGTGGGCCTGACGCTGGCTCCACCGGGGCGAGACGCGGACCCGACACCAGCTTCACCGGGGCGAGACGCGGACCCGACGCTGGCTCCA
Source organism: Notolepis coatsorum (assembly GCF_963971535.1). Classification (NCBI taxonomy): domain Eukaryota; kingdom Metazoa; phylum Chordata; class Actinopteri; order Aulopiformes; family Paralepididae; genus Notolepis; species Notolepis coatsorum. The sequence goes on from NC_140168.1 coordinate 134,561,242, forward strand.
CCGGAGCTGAATGCGGACCCGACACCGGCCTCATCAGATCCTGACGTGGTAGTAGCGATGGACCGTTAGCATACTGCTACGGCTATCACACAGAAAGGGGTCGCATTTGATATCTTATTACATATGTGAGTATGGATGAATACTTGACATTAGGCCTCGCCTGGAAAGTTATCTTTTTATTTTTCTCTCGCTATCTGACATAAGGGGAGGAGGGGGACAAGTATGTTGTATATGACTGTTGTACTGTTGCACGACTATAGCCACGGGCTAGGTTGCTAACTGTTAACGTTTCGGAAGGAGCGGGACCTATTCTATTCTGTTTCGGATATTTCTGCCACGCTTATAACTTCTGCGCGATATACCAGCTCCCGGCCATGTTTTTGATCATTGCCACCGGGATGCATTTACTGTTGATTACACGTCGAGCGAGATGGGGTCTCGTGGCTGCGCCACCTGTTTGACTCTCAACCGGTTCATGCAACCCGCATGGCTCCCATTAATGTTTGCTGCTGACAATGTGCTCGCGGGAGCGGCGGGCGGCCCCCGGCACAGCGCCCTCCTCTGGTGGGGAGGCATAACTGTGTAGGGTCGAACCAGCGTCAGGGGTGATAACAGTCTCGCGGACAGGGTATCGCCCCCTCCCGGCCTGGTGGAGGTACTGCGCGCCTGTTTTGTCGCAGCATGCCTGGCAGATACACCCCCCCCCCTTTTACCAACAGTTCTGGGTTCCAGCCGTTGACCTTACTATTGGCTTATGGTTCAATTTGATTTGTTCTTGTTTGCTTTACACTCTGAGGCACTTTTGTATACAGGGAAATGTGGCAGTTGGCCACGGAGATGGTTCTACGAGTGGTAGGTTTGAAGTCTCTGGAAATGTTGGTGAGTCCCTGTGATGTTGGGGAAAGACCCACCGGTCCCACACATTTATATGTTTTTTATGTCATTATTATATGTTTTATGTATGGCTCGAAATACGTGTGCATAGTGTTTAAGTTAAGTGAATTCTACATGCCCACAGGCTTGCCCAGGTCTGCCCCACCTACACGCCCTTCAATGTTCTATGGCTACGGCTAACTGAGAGCTTCAAGCTCTGCTCCTGGAATGTTCGAGGCCTGTTGGCTAAGAGGAAGGCGATTCTGACCTTTTTAAGGAGGGAGAATGTGTCGATTGCTTTTTTACAAGAAACTCATATGGGTCCCAACGACACTGCTAAACTCCAAAAGAGCTGGATAGGACAGGTCTTTGCTACAAACTATTCTACGTTTAGTAGGGGCGTGGCCATATTGATCAATAAAAATCTCCCCTTTAGACTTATAACTTCCTCTGTGGATAGCCAAGGTCGCTATGTGATTATCAAAGGGGTTCTTAAGGGTAAAGAAATGACATTTATGAATGTATACTGTCCCCCAGGCTATTCCCCTGACTTTCTATCCAAGATATTTGCTGAATTTAATGGCCTGGCCTCTGAGAACGCCTTTGTGGGCGGAGACTTTAATTGTCACCTCATACCGTCTCTTGACAAACTCCCACCCAGTCTGGCTCCCCCCTCTAGGCAAGCAAAGATGCTCACCTCCCTATGCGAAGACACTGGATACTCAGATGTCTGGAGAACCCTTTGCCCATCCGAACTGAAGTTCACCTTTTTTAGCGGCCCACACAAGAGCAACAGTAGAATAGACTATTTCTTCATCCCTTCCTCTAAGCTCTTTCTAGTATCGTCCTGCACAATCGGAAGCATCGTTCTATCGGATCACGCCCCTATATACCTGGTCTACTCCCTGTCAGAAGAGAGAGCGCTGTCGAGGCGTTGGCGCCTCAACCCATACCTCCTCAAAGATGATATATTTGTCTCCTATTTCGAATCGGAATTTAAAATCTTCGACTCAATTAACTTTCGCTCTACGGATAACCCGTCTCTACTCTGGGAAACATCTAAGGTCTTTTCTCGTGGACTGATTATATCTTATGTATCATCCAAGAAGCGCAAGAAAAATGAACAATGTAAACTTCTTGAATCCAAACTAGCCGACCTTGAAAATCAGCATGTTTCAAACCCAGCCCCGGCTGTGCTTATGGAGCTTACGGCCACCAGAGCGGCGCTAAACACTCTTCTGATCCAGGACGCCGAATATTCTCTTAAATTTGCCAAACAGAGAATGTACGAACACGGTGACAAGCCGGGTAGGTGCCTGGCTAACTTGGCAAAAAAAAGGGCTGACACCCAAGTAATAGCCTCAATCTCTGACTCCAACGGGGTCAGGTCCTTTGACACCAAAACTATTAATAAAGAGTTTGCCTCTTTCTATGCCCAACTCTATAGGACCGAGCGACCCGATGGTGCTCTCTCTGACATGCAGGCCTTCTTTGCTGAATTACACCTCCCTAAGGTATCGAAAGATCAGAACTTGCTCCTTAACGCCCCAATTACGAAGGAAGAAGCTCTGGGCGCCCTTAAGGCTATGCCATCTGGTAAGGCTCCGGGCCCGGACGGTTTCGGATGCGAGTTTTATAAAGAGTTCGGTCATATTCTATTAGATCCCCTGCTGGCAATGCTTAATCACTCCGCTGAGGTGGGGATACTGCCCCAGTCTCTACGGGAAGCTAATATCTGCCTTCTCCTTAAGAAGGGTAAATGCCCTGAGGAGTGCACCTCCTATAGGCCTATAGCCCTACTCAATTCGGACCAAAAGTTGCTTTCCAAGATCCTGTCCATGCGCCTGGAAAAAGTACTCCCTTTTATTATTAACGAGGATCAGACCGGTTTTATTAAGGGTAGGAACTCTACCGACAACATGAGACGGCTCCTCAATATCATCCAAATGACTCGTGAGACAGACCACCCCGCGGTGGTTCTGTCTCTCGATGCGGAGAAGGCATTTGACCGTGTAGAATGGCCGTATCTATTTTTAACCCTCGCTGAATTTGGCTTAGGTGACACCTTTATTGACTGGGTCAAGGTTCTTTACAACTCACGGATGTCGGCGGTCCTGACTAATGGACTTAGGTCTAGCAACTTTCCTCTGCAGCGGGGGAACCCCCAGGGGGATCCTCTTAGCCCTTTACTATTCGACATGGCCATAGAGCCACTCGCACAGGCCGTAAGGCAGTCAGCCGAGATCTCAGGTATTAGAGTGGGCGGGAGGGAGCACAAAATCACTCTTTACGCGGACGACGTGCTGATCTTTGTGTCTAAGCCTGACTCTTCAATTCCATGTCTAACCCGCATGATTTCCACATTTGGAACCTTCTCGGGGTACAAAATAAACGTTTCCAAATCCGAAGCAATGGGACACTCAAATCTATCCCGATACTGCCCGAGCCCTTCCCATTTTGCTGGTCGCCCTCCGGCTTCGTTTACCTAGGAGTATTTGTGACACCCACCTATGATACGTTGGCTAAGGCCAATTTTCCCCCTCTTTTAGACACCATAAGGGCAGACTTAGTTAGATGGGCCCCTTTACCGATCTCCTGGCTGGGTAGGATTGCCCTCGTCAAGATGAACGTACTCCCCAGACTGTTGTACCCTCTCCAAATGATCCCAGTGCTGCTGACAAACAAGGTTATCAAGGTGCTGGAAGGCTGACTAAGCTCATTAATTTGGAATGGGAAGAAACCGCGTCTGAAAATGGCCAAATTACAGATGGATAGTGAAGATGGGGGTCTAGACCTACCTAATATTAGACACTACCAGCTGGCGGCACACCTTAGGGTGCTGGTCGGCTGGTTCAGATCAGACCCACTGTCAATATGGCTGGACGTTGAATCCTCGCAATCTAAGTCCCCCCTGTGGAACCTACTATTTATCAAAGACTTTAGGTCTGTGAGGAAGATGTGCTCCAACCCCATCACATTATGTTCCGTCAAGGCCTGGAAGACTGTCCGTAAGGTGGAGGGCCGAGCCAAGCTGACCTCTCCTCTTACCCCGATTGTAGGCAATCCTGACTTTAAGCCAGACCAAATCGGCGGCGGCTTCAAGACCTGGCACAAGCAGGGCATAACCGATCTTGGCCACCTGTTTGATGGCCGGACCCTAATGTCCTTTACACAGCTGCAGCAGCGATATGGCCTATTGAAAGCGGAATTTTTTAGGTACCTACAAATTAGGCAGTTTATCACCAAGGACACCTCACTTTTAACTGACATCTCCACCTCGCAGGTGGAGAAAGCCCTCTCCTTGCAGATCCCCAAAAAACAAATATCTATCTTCTATAGTACTCTGAACCTTAATTCATCTTTATCTTCCTATGTTACTAAACAGTCCTGGGAAGAGGATTTGGACATAGAAATCACAGATGCAGACTGGCAGGATACGTGGACCTACGCAAAAAAAATCTCGGTTTGTAACCGCACCAAGGCCATCCAAATTAGAATATTGCATCGCATTCATATTACCCCCGCCCGTAAAAGTAAAATGGATCCCAATACGTCCCCACTTTGCTTTAAATGCAAGATAGAGATTGGAAATCACGTCCACTGTTTTTGGACCTGTGTAAAACTACAGAGCTACTGGTACAACGTTGTAGAAGAACTGTCTGACATATTTCACACCCCCATCGAGCTGGATCCCCTCTGCCTTTTGCTGGGCCTCCCAGATATTCATGTTACCAATTCCAAGCATAAGAGACTGTTCAATTTGTTGACATTTGCTGCTAGAAAGAACATCCTATTGTTTTGGATCAGGGACGAGGTCCCGTCAATAAGGTCATGGCACAATATCATAATGGAATGTATCCCCTGTGAATATATTACGTGTATGCTGCATTCCAAGTTGGACACTTTTTATGAGATCTGGGACCCCTATCTGTCACATATTGGGCCTGCACTATCCACCACTGTACTCGCCGGATTTCCCCATTACCAGTAACCTCCCACTGCTGCCTTGTTTTGTCTGACGGTACTGGCATTGTAAATACTGTACATGTCCTATTGACTACAGTGGTACTATACATGTTCTCTTGACTGCGGTAATACTGTACATGTTCTCTTGTCTACAGTAGTGCTGTACATGTACCCTTGACTACAGTAATACTGTACATATCCACTTGACTACAGTAGTACTGTACATGCCCACTTGACTACAATGATACTGTACATGTCCTCTTGGCTACAGTAGTGCGGTACATGTTCTCTTGACTACAGTAATGCTGTACATGCCCACTTGACTACAGTGATACTGTACATGCCCTCTTGACTACAATAATACTGTACATGCCCACTTGACTACATTGATACTGTACGTGTCCTCTTGGCTGCAGTAGTACTCTGGGCTACTAGGGAATACACGGTCATATGCACACGTTCACAACACACATATATGCATGTACACATAAAACATATACATAGGTAAAGCACACGCACATATGGGTAGGTAGAACACACATATATATAGCACACGAGATAATGCGCACACGTGAAAGCCACACTTGTTTTATTTTATTTATTTTATTTTCTATTGTCATTTCCTTATTTAATTTTTATTGTCTTTTTTTTTGTCTTTTTTTTGTTTGCCTGTCTTGTGATGTTATTACTGTTGTTAGTGTCATTATTTTTATTATTGTTAACGGTATTGTATTGTGATGTCTTGACTCTTGTTCTATGTTGAAAATTGAAAATAAAAACATTTATAAAAAAAAAAAAAAAACACAGTTTTCAACTGTGATTTACCAGACATACAGCGGAGCCGGCACAATTCCCATCCGGGCTGCAGCCGACTTGAGCATGGATCTTCCGATAACGAAGATCCATGCCCACATTTCCTCGTTAGGGTGTACTTCCACATTCATGTGAAAGATGGGGCCTGCACGGGACAGAGAAGCATCCGCTCGTCCAGAGAATCCCGGGTTCAAACCAGGTCTCGGTCGCGGCCCACTAGGTTGACCATCATGGGCGTCAGACCAAGATCCTCCGTCCGCCGCTTAAGAAGCCGAGCAGAGGACCCCAGTCCGGGGTCGGCTTTCGTAAAATTGTCAGCTAACCCCCATAGCGTTAACAGACAACTAGCGCTCGCAAGCAAAACAGTACTCACCCAACACGGAAGCAAACCAGTTTCTCACAACAGCCGGTGCCTCCCACAGTCCAGCTGTATGACAGGAGGGTCAATACCCATCCAGCCGCAGCAAGGAGGACTGGAGTTGGGGAGTATATCAGCGGCGCGAGCCCCTAATACGAAAAAGCCGGTGGAGGTCAGAATGATCATCATCTTCCAGACACTCCAGTGACGAAGACAATATCGCTGTATTTTCTCGAAATAGTGAGAGAGAAAATAAAGATATAATGTCAACGTATCTCCTTGTCTTCTGTTTTCCTTTCCTCAGATAAATATTTTCTCCACGTCAAGTGGGGTATATAACAGGCACTTCCTTGTGGTGAAATTTGAGAAGGAGATGAGTGTGTGGCCCCACCCCTGCTTATATAGGTAAGCAGATGGGGGTGTGGTCAGACGGATGTTGGTATGTAAAGGTACATTGTGAAGTTTTTATTCAGTGCACGTCACTGGAGTGAGATGTGTGCAGAATGACACTGAGCGGAGCTAGTATGATATAGAACTGCAACTGTGAAGAAAACCCCCATTGGTTTAAACTGATTGAATAGACAAAAAAAAATGTGAATGTTGATTTAGAATTCGAATGTCAACATTATGATCGAAGCTTCAAAGCATTCGGTACAGCCCTATATCAATGCACCTCTAGACTGAACTTTTTCTGACTTGACTCGTCGTGGTTCTCTACGGTCGTCGTGGTTCTCTACGGTTGTCGTGGTTATCTACGGTTGTCGTGGTTCTCTACGGTCGCCATGGTTCTCTACGGTCGTCGTGGTTCTCTACGGTCGTCGTGGTTCTCTACGGTCGTCGTGGTTCTCTACGGTCGTCGTGGGTCATCGTGGTTCTCTACGGTCGCCATGGTTCTCTACGGTTGTCGTGGTTCTCTATGGTCGTCGTGGTTCTTCACGGTCGTCATGGGTCTCTACGGTCATCGTGGTTCTCTACGGTCGTCGTGGTTCCCTACGGTCGTCGTGGTTCTCTACGGTCGTCGTGGTTCTCTACGGTCATCGTGGTTCTCTACAGTCATCGTGGTTCTCTATGGTCGTTGTGGTTCTCTACAGTCATCATGGTTCTCTACGGTCGTCATGGTTCTCTATGGTCATCGTGGTTCTCTACGATCGTCGTGGTTCTCTACGGTCGTCGTGGGTCATCGTGGTTCTCTACGGTCGTCATGGTTCTCTACCGTCGCCGTGGTTCTCTACGGTCGTCGTGGTTCTCTACGGTCGCCGTGGTTCTCTACGGTCGTCGTGGTTCAGTCTGATTCAGTCCTGGTTCTCTGTGTTCTCCTTCCTTCCTCTCACTGTTGGTCACGGTCCACTTCTGCTTTTCTTGCGTGTGAAATGTCATCACATTTCAAATGTCCTGCACTGCTTTGTACTTCTCTGCCCTTCATGTCATGGTTCATAATGTACTGACTAGAGCCTGAAAGATACCTTCATGGTTCATAATGTACTGACTAGAGCCTAAAGATACCTTCATGTCATGGTTCATAATGTACTGACTAGAGCCTAAAGATACCTTCATGTCATGGTTCATAATGTACTGACTAGAGCCTAAAAGATACCTTCATGGTTCATAATGTACTGACTAGAGCCTAAAAGATACCTTCATGTCATGGTTCATAATGTACTGACTAGAGCAGGGGTGGGCAACTTTGTATATGGTGAGAGCCACTAAATTTCCACACTCAATCTGGGGGGCCGCATTGTTTATCGGCAGTCCCGCCAGTAGTACCCCATCACTCAAATAGCCCATAATAGTCACAGATGTGATAAATAAGGCATATAAACTATTATAATTGGTTGTAACTTTGTTTTAATTCCATTTCAAACGCATTTAGTAATGCTTAATTTCAACTTTATGAATTTATAAATACAGCTGAATTTGAAAGTATTGCTGTGTAACTCAAATATATACAAAAATGACAAATTATAATGAAGGCTTCTATTAAAATAAATGTATGAACTTAAAGCCCACTGCTCAAGAAACACAAAGCAGCATTCCTGCTGCATTTCACTACAACAGTAAATCAAAAGTGCAATAATAAATGATTTTGTTAAATGTATAAACTTTTATCCTGCTACTAAACAAAACATTCCTGAGTGCCTCCCATTAACCCTTTATCAAACTGGCATGACATTCACCCTCCCCCCACAGTGGGTCAATAATGGTTCTGTCTTTAATGAGACACTTGTGGTCTCTCCTGTTGGCGCACAATAGAAGGAATGTCAACTTCAATGTTTGTGCATGCGATCTGCATCAGATGAAATAACGTTTAATTTTTGTACGTCCGTGCGCGTACTTCTGCTCAGAAAAGTGCTGGGATGGCGTGGTACCGCATGGCATGACCACTGCACCCCTGATTATTAGTGACCCACAATAGATGGAAATTATGTTAGCGAACTTACCTGATGTATAATGCAGTGCAGCATTGGACACTCAACACCACTCTGCCTTAGAAGCCCGGCGAATCCTGTGTGTTTTCCTTTCATTGCGGGTGCTCCATCGGTAACAACAGCGGACAGTTTATCAAACCCCCCATATTGCGGCACAGCACTTTCAACAGTGTTGAATATGTCCACACTAGGGCTGACCCCTATTAGTCGAATAGTCGACTAATCGATCGAAAGGAGCCATAGTCGACTGCCAACCTCTTAGTCGAATGCAAAAAAAAATATATATATATATATATATATATATTTTTTTTTTATATAAATATTGGCCTGGGGCCGCATGGAGCGTCGGTGACTATAATATTGGCCCCTCCCTGGACTAGAGCCTAAAAGATACCTTCATGGTTCATAATGTACTGACTAGAGCCTAAAAGATACCTTCATGTCATGGTTCATAATGCACTGACTAGAGCCTAAAGATACCTTCATGGTTCATAATGTACTGACTAGAGCCTAAAAGATACCTTCATGACATTGTTCATAATGTACTGACTAGAGCCTAAAGATACCTTCATGTCATGGTTCATAATGTACTGACTAGAGCCTAAAAGATACCTTCATGTCATGGTTCATAATGTACTGAAGAATAGTTTGATGTAGATAGATACAGTAGGATGAAGAATATAGATACAGATACAGTAGGATGAAGACAGATACAGTAATATGTATGTGCACTACAACCGCTCCTGGCCACAGCCAGAACACTGACACCACTGAGCTGGAGAGAACAGGGAAGTTAATAAAACTCTGTTTCCAGAGAAAAAGGAGAAACAAGCATACGTCCAGTCCTTTAGAAAAAGAGTGCTTTCATCATAATCTAAGTATCCATATAGCAGTGGTGGAAGAAGTACACAGTTCCTTTACTTATATGTAAGTAAAAGTAGAGAAGTATTTGCTATTGAATGTATTTAAATATTTAAATGTAAATGTAAATATCTAAAGTAAAAGTATGCATTCTACGTGACATTTGTGTATTCCATTGCTTGGGAGCATTGATCCTTAAACCATTGACCTCTAAAAGTCATGTTAAAGTGGTATGTGGTCCAGTTATGCTGCTCTGATTAAAGGTCATGTTAAAGTGGTATGTGGTCCAGTTATGCTGCTCTGATTAAAGGTCATGTTAAAGTGGTATGTGGTCCAGTTATGCTGCTCTGATTAAAGGTTATGTTAAAGTGGTATGTGGTCCAGTTATGCTGCTCTGATTAAAGCTTATGTTAAAGTGGTGTGTGGTCCAGTTATGCTGCTCTGATTAAAGGTTATGTTAAAGTGGTGTGTGGTCCAGTTATGCTGCTCTGATTAAAGGTTATGTTAAAGTGGTGTGTGGTCCAGTTATGCTGCTCTGATTAAAGGTTATGTTAAAGTGGTATGTGGTCCAGTTATGCTGCTCTGATTACGGCCTCTTGAAGTTGATGGGCTTCAAATGTGAAAGTATATCATCTTAGTACAACATTTTTTTTTGCAATGTAGTGGAGTAAAAGTTCCCTAAAATTAAAATACTTGAGTAAAAAATACTTAGTTACTTTCCACCACTGCTCTAATGCCACAAACTGAGAGTTAGAGGTGCTATAGATAACATTCAGCCACTAGATGTCGCACTAGAGCACCAGCAGGTTATTTATCCAGAGGTGCATTCCATGTGGAGGAAATGGGAGGTGGGGAGGGAATACATGCACGCAACACATGGTGTACACTGTAAGACCGCCCGTCTCGTCCCCAGCTCCGACTCATGAAAGAGGAGAGATACATGTGTGCGCGGGAGCGAGCGTGCACGTGGCGTTTGGCCTTGGCCCATGTTACGACTGCACCACTGTGTACACATGGCGTACATCTGTCATATACTCAATTTATACCTACATACTGCTTTCACTGTCTACAACTGCCCTACACTGTAATCATAACTACCTACCTCATACTATAGTCTACCCATATGATTTGCATGTACAATAGTGCTGTATATAAACACATTTATATTATATTATATGCAGGTATATTATATCAACTTCAACTTCAAATTACTTTATTTTCCTTTTGGAACTTCATTTGTGCAGTGGTTGAAAGACAAACATACAGTATAAAAAATTGTTAAAACTACAGTAAAAGGGGGCGCCCTCGTGGCGCATACCATAGTGCCTCGCGCACCTACGCGGCCGACCCGGGTTCGATCCCAGCTCCCGTCGTTATTTGTCGCATGTCCTCCCCACCTCTCCTCCCGTTCGCCCTCTCCTCTGTCGGTCCTGCGTGGCCAATAAAAAAAGCTTTTTTTTTTTTTTTTAGATTGATCTTTCCCCCCTACTTTTTCCTCCGTTTTTCTCCCATCCCAATGTTAGTTGTTATGCCAATTCCCAATCCCCTTCCTGGTCTCTGCGCACCAACCCCCACAGTTGGTCTGGGAGAGTGGAGGCTATCACGTGCTTCCTCCTACACACGTGTAGCCAATCAACCGCTTCTTTTCACCTGGCAGCGCGGACTCTCACTGAGAGGGTGTAATGTGTGGAAGGATCACACTACTAATTTACTATAGTAAATTAAACTTGGGAACACGGCAGACGGTGTGCTGACTTTTTTTCCACTACCTTAAGGATCACACTACCCCCCTTAGATCCTTTCCTCGCTGAGCAGGCGCCCCGACCGAACTGTAGGAGTCGCTGTTTACAACGACCAGGACCCACCCACCAGCTTTCCCACCCCTAACACTGCCAATTGTGTTAGTATGAACGACCAGCCAAGCTGGTAGCAATGCCGAGAGCTGGGCTCGAACCCAGCGTCTCCTGCATTGGTGGCGAGCGCCTTGCCCACTACACCACCTAGCCGCCCTATGTGGAGCAGTTTTATATGTATATAAATAATAAAGATACTGGTAGTAAGTCATACTGGCCAGCAGTGTAACTAGTAAGGGATATGTACAGATATAGAATCTACAGATATGTAACAAGTATTATATGCAGGTATGTACAGACAGATTTGGATATATATATATATATTGTAAGAACAAATATATATGATATATATACGGTATATACAGCATTATTGTACATGCTTTCATACAGAGTTATATGGGTTATATGCAGGTGTATAAGTAGGTATATAGAATGATTATATGCAGGTATATGTATATGATATATATAGGTATATGCTGTAAATAATATTTACCATGGCATATATATATATCCATATATGTCTGAATATACCTGCATATAATCATTCTATATACCTACTTATACACCTGCATATAACCCATATAACTCTGTATGAAAGCATGTACAATAATGCTGTATATACCGTATATATATATACACATACCTGCATATAATGCTTGTTACATATCTGTAGATTCTATATCTGTACATATCCCATACCTACTCTTACTAGTTACTATATCTATATCTGTACATATCCCTTACCTACTCTTACTAGTTACTATATCTATATCTGTACATATCCCTTACCTACTCTTACTAGTTACTATATCTATATCTGTACATATCCCTTACCTACTCTTACTAGTTACTATATCTATATCTGTACATATCCCTTACCTACTCTTACTAGTTACTATATCTGTACATATCCCTTACCTACTCTTACTAGTTACTATATCTATATCTGTACATATCTTACCTACTCTTACTAGTTACTATATATATATCTGTACATATCTCTTACCTACTCTTACTAGTTACTATATCTATATCTGTACATATCTCTTACCTACTCTTACTAGTTACTATATCTATATCTGTACATATCCCTTACCTACTCTTACTAGTTACTATATCTGTACATATCCCTTACCTACTCTTACTAGATCTATATCTGTACATATCCCTTACCTACTCTTACTAGTTACTATATCTATATCTGTACATATCCCTTACCTACTCTTACTAGTTACTATATCTGTACATATCCCTTACCTACTCTTACTAGTTACTATATCTATATCTGTACATATCTCTTACCTACTCTTACTAGTTACTATATCTGTACATATCTCTTACCTACTCTTACTAGTTACGCTGCTGGCCAGTATGACTTACTACCATAGTGTCTTTATACTTGCATCACTGTACATATTAATACTACAACTCTGTACATACATCTGATTAGTACTATTACTCTACTCTATACACTATACTATTAGTAGTACTAATTCATATATTTTATATCTAGTTTAATCACCTGTACATTGTATTACTGTTGCAATTTACTGTTACATTTGCACTCTGGTTGGATGACAAACTTCTTTTTCTTGTACTGTACTTGTGCTGCATGATGACAATACATTTGAATCTAATGTAATAAACAGATACATTGATTTGATGTTTTTTATTTTTGTGTCTTGCATACAGGTTTATGCCCAAGACACATAAACAATAAGTATATAATAGTACATGTGACATTGACTTACTTACTTGGGCCTTTAAATTCCCAAAGGAACATAGGCCATCGACGAAGCTCCTCCATCCTCTTCGGTCTTGTGCCCTCCGCTCCAGATCTTGCCAGGACAGCCCTTCTTTCTTCATCTCCTGTGACATTGACAATAAGTTATATAGACCAAGAAAGATGACCCAAAAAAAAAAGTTATATAACAAGCTGTAAACAATGTATGTAAACAAAGAAACAAGAGGAATTCATATACAATTATATAGGATATAGTGTGCTTTGTCTCAAGTGCCATGCTTTCTCCAAAAATCCTGCAAAACTGAAAATCTCCACAAAAAAACAACTCAACATACAACTCGCAGACTGCCAAAACAAATCCGGATTTACAAATAGAATTTTCTCAAATAAAGCCCTCCTCAAATCGATGTACAAAGGGCAATAAAAAACAAAATGAAATTCATCCTCCACCACTCCCAGATCACAGAGAGAACACACAACCGCTCCTCTTCAGGTGTACCTTGGAATCTACCCACTTCCACACAAGTTGTCATCTCTCGCCTATCTGTCCTCTCTCTCCTCTGTCCTCTCTCTCTCTCCCCCCTGCACCCTCTCTCCTCTGTCCTCTCTCGCCTCTCTGTCCTCTCTCCTCTCTCTCTCTCTCTCTCTCCTATCTCCCCTGTCCCCTCTCTCCTCTCTCTCATCTCTGTCCTCTCTCCTCTCTGTCTTCTCTCCTCTGTCCTCTCTCTCCCCTCTCTCTCTCCTATCTCCCCTCTCTCTGTCCTCTCTCTCCTCTCTCTCTTCTCTCCTCTATCTCCTCTCTCTCCTCTCCCAGGTGACTGGTGTGGTGACGGATAAGGATGGCAAGGCGCACTACGTGCTGTCGGGGACGTGGGATGAGAAGATGGAGTTGTCTAGAGTGATGCAGAGCAGCAGGGGGGGGGACGGCACGGAGGGCAAGCAGAAGACTGTCTACCAGACGCTCAAAGCCCAACAGGTCTGGAGGAGGAACCCTCTGCCGTGAGTACCGTGTGTGCGCGCGCGTGTGTGTGTGTTGACACGGAGTTTGTGAGTCATCCTCAGTGATTACTCTCCCTGCCCCTCTTCCTCCCTCCTCATCTTCCTTCCTCTTCCCCTCCTCTTCCTCCTCCTCCTCTCCCTCCTGCTCCTCCTCCTCTCCCTCATCCTCTTCCTCCCCTCCTCTTCCTCCTCCTCCTGCTCCTCCTCCTCTTCCTCTCCCTGCTCCTCCTCCTCCACCTCTTCCTCCCTGCTCCTCCTCTCCCTCCACCTCTTCCTCCCCTCCTCTTCCTCCTCTCCCTTCTCCTCCTCTCCCTCCTCCTCTTCCTACTCCTCCTCCTCCTCTCTCTCCTCCCTCCCTGCTCCTCCTCTTCCTCCCTGCCCCTCCTCCTCTCCCTCCACCTCTTCCTCCCTCCTCCTCTCCCTCCCTCCTCCTCTCCCTCCTTCTCTCCCTCCTCCTCCTCTTCCTCCCTGCTCCTCTCCCTCCTCCTCTCCCTCCTCCTCCACCTCTTCCTCCCTGCTCTAGTGAGGGGGCGGAGGCCATGTACTTCTTCACGGACCTGGCCCTCACGCTGAACGAGGAGGAGGAGGGCGTGGCCCCGACAGACAGCCGGCGGCGTCCGGACCAGCGCCTGATGGAGGACGGCCGGTGGGACGAGGCCAACGGGGAGAAGCAGCGTCTGGAGGAGAGGCAGCGGGGCGTGCGGCGCGAGAGAGAGAGGGAGGCCGTCAGCCAGCGCACCGCCAGCCAGTCGGAGGAAGGTGAGAGACGACCGTTCCAATGACCAACTTGGGTTTGGTTGTCGTCGTTGTTGTTGTTGTCTCTTCGTTTTTTTCCCTTTTGTCTATTTTTCTGTCTTTTCAATTGAAAAAAAAAACTCATGGGAACTAATCTGGAAAAGGTGATTTCTGTGATTTCTGTGACTTTTCTCTCCACAAGCTGTCGATGAGGACTCTTTCACTGACCCTGCTCTGAAAAGCAAGTATTCCTCCCTTTCTTCTTTTTTGACTCTTCTCTTCTCTTCTCTTCTCTTCTCTTCTCTTCTCTTCTCTTCTCTTCTCTTCTCTTCTCTTCTCTTCTCTTCTCTTCTCTTCTCTTCTCTTCTCCCTTAGTCTGTGATCACACTGGATGCCTTTTCCTTGCACTCAAACGTGGTGAACATAGAGAATCTAAAGTGCAGAGGAGCAATGAGCGATACCACTGATTACTGTTGCTACCTCAGCTAACGTTGTGACTAGGGATGCTCGATATTGGCTTTTATACCGATATTGTCCAACTCTTAATTTCCGATACCGATATCAACCGATACCGATATATGCAGGGTTTCCCCCCAGGGTTTCCGTTGTCCGGTAATTACCGGTTTTTGACCGGCAAAATCTGTTGAAGTCCGACATATTTAAATCTCTCCGGTCATAATGTCCGGTGAAAATAATTCCCTCTAAGCACAATTTGATGTATTAAAATAGTTACATTTGTTTCATTGTTGCTTCACCAAGCAGGTCTAATAATGACAACGATGTGTGTTCTATTGATATGTGTGTAGTGTTCTGATAACGACTATTGGTGAAGCGATGTCGAGAGGCATTTGGTTTGGCAGCGGGAGCTAGATTTGCGAGAAGCATGCAACTGCAGAGCCGCAGAGCTGACAGTTGTGCGCGCACAGTGCAATACTCCAATTCAGCCATTGGCAATTCAGCTGTTGGGTGGGTGGCGCTGCTGAGCAGTCCCCAGACCGGAACTGAGAGCGCCGCTGGCTCTGCGGCTCTGCAGTTGCATACTATTGGCATGTGCTTCGTTGGGACTGGGAGGCGGAGATATAATAGTCATCACGCAACGTTTATATTTCACGATAATGTTGCCGTCTCTCTCTGCCAAATTTCTCAGTTATTCGCTTGATATAATTAATACAAATGTCCAATATAACGGAATTCGTTAGCTCATAAAAATGTGATTATAACACACTGCTGTTTATTAATGTCGGGCCGACTGCCCACAGACACCTATTTGATTTAAAGTCATCAGCAGCACGGAGTCTCGGGACTTATTTTATTTGGAATATAATGACTGTATACGCAAAAGTAGCCTAGTTTTAAGTTAAAATATTATAAATCTACATGCCTTAAGGATGTCATTCTTTATATAGCCTGCCTATCAATTGTTTTTAAGCTCAATAAACTCTGACCGGAATTTCTTCCATTTGACCGGCAGATTGAAATCTTGCAGGACACGGAGACCGGCACCAATATTTTCTAACGGAAACCCTGTTTCCCCCCCAAAAAACTGAATAATTTCAGGTAATTAACATTACATATCTCTTGTTGTGGAATTAACACAACATTATGCATACTTTTGACAATAAATAAAATCAGAATTTGTTCTTACTTGCTTGCCTGGGTAAATAAAGGTTATAGAAATGTAAAAAAAAAATAAAAAAAGAGATTTTTTTTTCTCTTTTTTTTAACCGATACCGATATTTTCCGATATCACATTTTAATGCCAATATCGGCCGATAATATCGGTAGGCCAATAATATCGGACATCCCTAGTTGTGACATAAGTTACATACATTACCACCGATTACTGTTGCTACCTCAGCTAACGTGACATAAGTTACATACATTACCACTGATTACTGTTGCTACCTCAGCTAACGTTACATAAGTTACATACATTACTACTGATTACTGTTGCTACCTCAGATAAGAGACAGGAAGTGAAGAGGACATGCAACACATTAACCCCGTCCCCTCCTGTGTGTCTGTCTTCTCTCCGACAGGTCCTCCCCACGACACCCACGTGGCGCAGTGGTTCGAGCACGGTGAGGACCCCATCACCGGAGAGCCGGTCCACATCTACAAGGGAGGCTACTGGGAGGCCAAGGAGCGAGGCAGCTGGGACGAGTGCCCGGTCATATTCTGATCTCCCCCCTCCACCCCCCCACAGACTGATCCATCGGAGCCCCCCAGTGGTCAGCTGCTGTATAGGCCCTGCTCCCTCCCCCTCTCCTGCGACTGGCCGCTCCCTCTGACAGCTCTCTGTTCTAAGAGACGTGGAGGACTGTGGTCTGATCTAATGGAGGAAGACAGGGTCCCCCCCCCCCCCCCCCCGAGGACTGTGGTCTGATCCAATGGAGGAACACAGGGTCCCCCCCCCCCCCTGGAGCACTGTGGTCTGATCTAATGGAGGAACACAGGGTCGTCGTCGTCCCCTGGAGGACTGTGGTCTGATCTAATGGAGGAACACAGGGTCCCCCCCCCCCCCTGGAGGACTGTGGTCTGATCTAATGGAGGAACACAGGGTCCCCCCCCCCCCTGGAGGACTGTGGTCTGATCTAATGGAGGAACACAGGGTCTCCCCCCCCCCCCCCCCCCCCATGGAGGACTGTGGTCTGATCTAATGGAGGAACACATGGTTCCCCCCCCCCTGGAGGACTGTGGTCTGATCTAATGGAGGAACACAGGGTCGCCCCGTCCCCCCTGCTCATCGCTTACAGTCCTGAGCGTCTCTAGTCCCTGTCAGAAGGAACCGGAAAGAAACTAAAATGCTAGCCGGCTGACGCTTCGTTTTTGTCCCAGAGTGCCGATTGAAGCTGCTAGCTGCTAGCTTCATGCTTCACTAGTCTCATGAACCCTGGTTAATATATATATATGTAGTTGAAGTAATTAATGTCATTAAAAATGCTGATCGGTGGCCTTTTAAGAAGTAAGAGAAGTTCTTCTTTATCTTTCTGTGGATTTAGCAGCTAATGACCTGATTGTTCCAGTGTGCTTGGTGTGTATGACTGCATATCTGCTCTTCCACGTCACAGTACTGCCAATATGCAGTAGAATACTGTCATTAAAACTAATTATAATCTACTGGGTGTACAAAAAATACTGTTTTTTTGTTTTGTTTTGTTTACCAGGGCATTGCTTTCCTCACAGTCTGCTCAATGAGATTCTGATGTTAACTTTATATGAACCTCTGGAGCTCTTGGTTGACTGGTTGGTTATTAGAAGACAGACACGCTTGTCTTTCCTTCGCTGGTTCCTTCGCCTTAGAATGGAGCAGCTGCTGAGCGCTCAGACTGAGTGGACGTGATGCTCAACAAGTGGACATGCTTTGTTGGGGAAGTTTAAGTACTTTAAGTTTAAGTACATACTAGATACAGTTGAAGAAAAGAGCCAAATTGTTGAACGCAACACGACGGCTAAAAAGGTTGTTCCTCCGTTGAGCGGTGGGGCTGATGTCGCCCCCTCAACCCCCCCCCCCCCCCCATGTAGCCCGTGTTTGCAACCTTAGTCTGTGATCACATTGTTCCTTGCGTGGCGTCCACCACCTGGCGAATTGAACTGGCCGCAACGAGCGATACCACTGATTACCATTGCTCACGTTAAATAAGTTACATACATTACTACCGTTAGCATTGATAGCTAACGCTAACTAACGTTGGCTAACTATCGGTACGTTTTCAACATCGACAGCTGTCGCTTTCTCTTCAGATACCTCGGATATTAAACCCTTTCAACGGAGAGCGCCCGAAAAGGCGCCACTTCAAATGCAAGGCATGTAGTTTGGAGGAGACCCCTGTCGCGACAAAACCATTGAAAACAATAGATGAAATAAAAACGTGGGTTGGAAAAGGAGTCCAATGTGATCACAGCCTTAACCCTTTCACTCCCACACTACAGAAGGTTAACCTTCTGTAGTGTGGTAGTGAAAGGGTTAACCCTTTGCTGTGTGGCAGTGACCTTCTGTATTGTCGCAGTGAAAGGGTTAACCCTTTGGTAGTGTGGTAGTGAAAGGGTTAAGCTACGACAACGGCGCTGAAAGTATTTTGTAAGGAGGGATTTTACTTGTTAAAGTACATGGTGTGGTTTTTGTGTTGTGAAGATGAAATGCCGCGAGGAACTAACAGTACAATAAAAACACGAGAAAATAAAAGAATGAGGGCAAATAAATACAGCGGGAATTTTAAGTTGCGCACCCAGTATACACAGATTTGAGTGCTTTTGACATACATATGCAACTGTGTGTTTTGACACCAAAATCTGGGATTTACTGTGTACGCGGGAGTTTCATAACAATTCTGTTTGTAAGTGTACTTAAAAATGAAGAATAAATAAAATACTTTAAAACCATTGCAAATAACTATGATTTTATAAATGTATATAAAATGTTATTATAATATAGTATTGATAATATTCTAAGGTGGGGTTCTATTTGTCTTCTAGTTCCCCTCCTGTCAAATGAAGAGGGAACGGTCTTCATTTTTCACAAAAAGGGAGTTTCCAACGCGATGCGAACGGACATGTGACAAGAATGTTCAGTATTTTGTCTTTTTTTAAAAAGGGATAAAAAAAAAAACGAATACTGGTCTGGTCACTTTTCTTACTTTACATACCTTTTAAGTTTCCATGTTTTTTTTCCTCATTGTTATTAATTGGAAAACACAATTGAAGTGTTTGTTGCCAAATCAGTTCTTGTCAGAATTATCGCTGTTCTCTTGTTTCGTACAAACTGTGCAAAATTGGTGGAGCTGCTATGTTGACAATAAAAACAAAAATCACAACTCCTGCGATTGTGCGATGAGTTTCTTTATTTATATTCGTTTCTCTTCTCATTTTTGTAATGTCAAGGTATTCATAGTATTCCATCAGTGGTGGAAAGTAACCAGTATTGTTACTAACCAGTACTGGTGCTTTACTAGAGTATTTTCATTAGGGAACGTTGTACTTTTACTTCACTACATTCATCTGAACCCATCAGTTACTAGTTCCTTTGAAGAAAATGTATGAAGATTATATACTTTTAACATTTGAAGCCTGTCAACTTCAAGAGGACGTAATCAGAGCAGCATAACGGGACCAAATTAAATACAAGATTGAATGCTCCCAAGCACTGACAAAGTCAAAGCACAAAACCAGTACACAGAAGCCACAAAAAGGGTTAAGAAAAGCATCAAGGCAGACAAGAAGGACTATATATACACTACACCACTAAGGTACCCATGTACATGTCAAAATACTTCCCAAAGATCAGTGAATACCACGACCACAACACCAGAGGGAGCTCCACAAATCATGTTCAACCCAGATTCGGCTCAAACAAGGGACTAAACACGTTTCGCAATTATGCCACATCAATGTGGAACGCACAGCCGTAAAATAATGTGAATCCCTACCCACCTTCAAAACCGGCCTCAAAGAGCACCTACGGGAGGATGCAATTTGAAACTGGCCCCCGTAAATGTCTGAACCACCCTCCCCCTCCTAATGTACAGTTCCCTCTCCCTCGTATGTATATATTTACTGTTAGGATCTGTTTAACAGAATTATATTTGCATATCTTGTATGTCACAAATGTAACTACTGTATATCTGTATGTCATAAATGTCATGATTAGTTTAGATTAGATGATTAGATTAGATTTTTATATCTGTATAGCTGTAGGTTGTGTACTGTATGTCATAAATGTCATGAATTGAAAATGGGGGACCCTGATGTAAACAAGACGAAAGTCTTTCTCTGGTCTGCATCCCCTTAACAATTGTGTGTATTGAGCCGTACTGTATTGTACCCATTCTGCAATCTGTTAATAACGTTTTCAATCAATCAATCAATAGAGTCTTGCGGCAGAGGCTGAAGAAGCAGCTAGACGTGGACATTTAAAATACTTATATAACACCACCAAGAAGCTGTCAGGAAAGTTTACTAAACCAGAAAGACCAGTTAAGGACAAAGATGGACAGCCAATCATCGGAGAGGAAAGACAAAAGGAAAGATGGGTAGAACATTTTGAGCGATACCGGAGTCTCATGGCAAGCACAGAGAGACTCAGAAGAAGCTTCTATCCCCAGGCCATCAGGATGCTCAACGAACAATAACACTATGTAACAACCATCAAATGCACTCACAGCACACACATCCACACGCACACACTCACTTTAAACATACAACTCACTGCAGCACCCACTTTAACCACTTTAGAACACCTAACCACACTTTATATTTATTGGTAAAGAATTTGCACTACAACCCATACCTCATTACACCTTACTGTAAATTGTACCAAAATTGTACCTCATCCCACCTCTGCTTTGCACTGTATAGTATATTGTATGGTAACTCAGTTACTTCTACTCTACATTGAGCATTGTATATGTAAATACTGAACATTTTTGTCTACGTACTTGACCTCTATTTTATACTTGCTATACTTATTTTATACTTATCTATTTTTGCCTAGCACAGTCTCTGGAGCGAAACAGAAAGAAGCATTTTGTATAAAAGTATTCTGTACTTCTGTATGACAACTAATAAAGAAACTTGAACTTGAACTTGAGGAACTGCTAAACAGACCAACACCACAGGACCCACCAGACATCCAGCAAGCTGACAGGGATCTGCTGATAGACTGCAGCGTGCCAACAAAGGAAGAGATCCGCAAAGCCATCAAGAAGCTGAGGAACGGCAAGACTGCAGGATCCGACGGTATGCCGGCAGAAGCACTGAAGGCCGATATAGAGACGATGGAAGAGATGCTCCATCCTCTCTTCAAGAAGATATGGGAAGAAGAACACATCCCATCAGAATGGAAGGAGGGCTACCTCGTCAAAATACCAAAGAAAGGAGATTTGAGCCAATGTGCAAACTATAGAGGGGATCACACTACTCTCCATCCCAGGAAAAGTATTATACTGGACAGGATGAAGGACGCCGTCGACCCACAGCTACGAGACCACCAGGCGGGCTTCCGCAAAAACAGATCCTGCACAGACCAGATTGCAACACTGCGGATAATACTGGAGCAGTCATTAGAGTGGAATTCACCCCTATTACAGTAATTAATTTCATTGACTACGAAAAGGCTTTCGACAGCGTGAATAGAGAGACCCTCTGGAAGCTACTCAGACACTACGGAGTGCCAGAGAAGTACAGAAACCTCATCAGGAACTCCTATGAGGGGATGACCTGCAGGGTGATTCATGGCGGTCAACCCACCGACGCCTTCCAGGTAAAAACTGGAGTGAGACAGGGCTGTCTGTTGTCACCATTTCTGTTCCTGCTGACAATAGACTGGGTCATGAAGCAATCCACGGCAGACAAACAAAATGGCATACAATGGACATGGATGCAGTTAGAAGACCGACTTTGCAGATGACCTGGCCCTTCTCTCACACACACCCAGCAGCAGATTTTCTTAAACACCTTTCTGCGCCGAATCCTCCAGATTCGCTGGCCTAACACCATAAGCAACAAAGACCTGTGGCAACGAACACAACAGCCAGCAGAGAAAGAGATTGTCCAAAGGCGTTGGAGATGGATTGGCCATACACTCCATAAACCACCTCTGAGCATCACAAGACAATCTCTCAGGTGGAACCCCCAAGGGAAAAGAAAGAGAGGCCGACCACGAAACACCTGGCGCCGAGACCTGGAAGATGATGCCAAGAAGATGGGACACACCTGGGGCCAGCTGGAGAGGTTGGCTCAGGACCGGGATGCTTGGAGAACCCTTGTTTACGGCCTATGCCCCAAACGGGGTAAAAGGCGTAAGCAAGCAAGCAAGCACTGGAATACACAAACATCATGTAGTACGCATACTTTTAATTTTGATACTTGGGTACATTCAATATCAAATACGTTTACTAGTATTTTTAATGGATGGCTTTTACTTTTACTATTTTATTTCTACTTTTACTTAAAAAGTAAAGGAACTGTGTACTTCTTCCACCACTGTGTCCATTACATCACTATTACATCACATCTTGGTAGGCAGGTCAGCCATATCGGTAGGGAACGTGTCGTGGGACTACTATGAATTCCACTTTTTTTCCACGTTATTTTTCAACATACAAATATAGTGCTCGAATTCCGCGATGATTTGTTGCTAATGTCTTTGACGAGTCATTTAGTTAGCAAGAACAGTCATGGAAACAGTATGTAGAGTCCGGCTGTGTTTGGAGAGAGAGCCTTCGTGTTTAGAAGCTTTAACCCTTTCACTATCACACACACAGTGAAATGGTTAACCTTCTGTAGTGTGGTAGTGAAAGGGTTAACCCTTTGTCATGTGGCAGTGAAAGGGTTAATGATCCCCTTGAAAGAATGCGCATGGCTTCTGTCACAAAAGCTTGCATTATACAACTCTACCATGTTGTCTCTCTGGCGAGCCTCACTGTCGACACCTCCTCTGCCTGTCATGCCAGCACATTTATTTTTAGCCAGTTTTCTGAAAAGCGGCCTGGAACCTACCATCCTATACATGGGGACAGAGAGAAAGAAGGGTTGGAGTCGGCTTGGACAGCTGTCAGAAGAGCAGTGGTGCAAAGTACTGTACTTAAGTACAATTTTGAGCTACTTGTACTTTACGTGAGTATTTTCATTTTAGGGAATTTTGTACTTTTTACTCCACTACATTTATCTGAAGCTATCAGTTACTACTAGTTACTTTGAAGAAAACGATTTTGCATAGAAAACATCGCAAAAAATGTATAAAGATGATATACTTTCACATTTGAAGCCTGTCAACTTCAAGAGGACGTCATCAGAGCAGCATAACTGGACCAGATACCACTTTAACATAACCTTTAATCAGAGCAGCATAACTGGACCACATACCACTTTAACATAACCTTTAAGAGAGGGAGAGAGAGACACAGGAGTCGTTTGCATAACAGTATACACTGCTATTGAGAGACAGATGAGAGAGAGGGATGAGAATGCTGAATCAGTGAAACCGCATGAAAGCCAGGGAAAGAGAGCGTGCGCATGCGAGCGAGACAGAGAGAGAGGATGAATGGGAAGATAGCAGCGGGAGCCGGCAGCCAGGCTGTGTGATGTGATGTCTGGTCAAAATGAGTTGTCATTCAGTTCATCGCTGATCTTTCTGAATCTGGATGTTGACATTTACTTCAGAGCGTCGCCCTAAATCCTCCTCGTTTAGCTCCCCGGATTTTCAAACCGGCCTCTGTAGGTTTTTTGGACAAAGTTCAAGAGGTCAGTCAGTAGTCGGAGCTCTCTCTCTCTCTTTCCAGCAGGACCGGAGACAGTAAGCGGAGGTAAGATTGACAGAAAGTGATGTATGTGATTTGCAGGGGTGTAAAGTACTTGAGTATTGTACTTCATTACAATACTTAAGTACTGTTTTTGGGGATTTGTACTTTACTCTAGTATTATTGGGTTTGTATACTTGTACTTTTACTCAATTACATTTCAGAGAAAAAAAACAAAAATGCAGACCTACAAAGTACAAATCTCGCAGGTCCAACTATTTTAATAAGTATATTTGTTTCTCTGGTCAAATCGTTAATGTTTTTAATCCTGCGGCCGCGCTTTATTTAAAAACAGTCAATCAAATCCCCATCAGTGGAATATTAACCCGCCCATACCCATACCTTTGATTAAACACCTGCTATCAGAAGAATAGACAGTCAGAAAAAAAGTTTTTACTCTAACTTTTTAGTAGTACATTTAAAAGTAGAAACTTTTTGACTTTTACTCAAGTGTGTTTTTAGCCAGATACTATGACTTTTACTTGAGTACGATTTTGAGAAGGTACCCATACTTTCACTTAAGTATATTTTCTGGGTACTTTTTACACCCCTGACCACGACATTGAGTCATTGATACGTTCAACGGAAGAGCAGATGAGAGGAACAACGGGTTGCGTTGGGACCAGGAGACATAGATAAGCAGGACTGAGAAGATGTGTTTGAAATGGACAAGCTACCAAATCACTGGACAAGCTACCAAATCACTGGACAAGATCTCCAGGACATGTAAATGGTAAATGGCTGCTTTTTTATATAGCGCTTTTATCCAAAGCACTTTGTTAAAGTTAGAGGTTCTATGTAGGATTGCTAGTAACTGTCTAACTGCATATATAACTGTTTCCATTAGAGGGCGCTCTAGGTGGAGCCACTCATGATACCACCAGGTAGTGAGTATATAAAGAGATGTCTCCTCCCCCTCTACCTCTTTTCCACCAGCCTCTCAGTGAGAGGAGAACTCTAGAACTGCTGTTTAACATGTGAATGAATAAACCACGCCAAAGGCTAAAGATAGAAACCATGCCTCTTGACCACATTATTGTCGCCCCATAGCCAGATTCTGTCAACAGGTTATGGGCCCAGATCACGCCAGGGCGAAATAATAAGGGTAGCAAGTTTAGCTAAAGTATAGGCTAGGTTAGCACCGGGAGCACCGCGTGGCTAGACGCTAGGCCAACAAGAGCTAAAGCTACGCCTACCATCAACCAAGAGGATGGCGACCAAGGGAAGGAGCAAATGACCCTCATTCAATGGAAAAGCAGAGGACTACGAGCTCTGGGAAGAGCGCATGTTATGCTGCATGCACGGTGCAGGACTGAAGGCGACGATCTTGACAGCCCCCACGGGACCACTGACGGCGGAAGAGCAAGCCCTGGACGACCAGCGTAACGCAGACGCGTACTGTGAGTTAGCGCCACTGCTCGACAACACAAGCTTGGGGCTGATATTCCGCGACACTAAAGACAAAGGCAGAGAAAGCCTGGGGGTATTGAGAGAGCATTACATCGGGCGAGGAAGACCCCGAGTCGTGGCCCTCTACATAACACTAACGGGACTGAGGAAGGGACACACCGAGACGGTGACCAAATACGTCATCAGAGCTGAGCAGGCCATGACGGCATTGAAGAGTGCAGGAGAAGCGCCAAGCGATGGGCTAATGATGGCGATGGTGATGAGAGGACTACCGGAGCTGTACAAACCGTTCACATGGTTCAGCGGACATGCCGCTGGGACAGTTCAAGGCCAAGTTAAGAAACTTCGAGGCCTCAGAAGATACCCACCCAGGCGGGAGAGAGGGTGCTGAAGGCCCGAGCGACGCCAAGGGAGAGGACCAGGACCACGGCGGAGCTGGCGTGTTGGCGATGCGGAGAGAAAGGCCATTGGAGAGGCGACTGCACAAAGACTGTCTGGTGTAGCTTCTGCAAATCCACGGGGACAGAGCGTGCATGAAGAAACACGACCAGAGCGCGCGATACGCGCATGGACAAGATGACGGCCATGGACGAGACGGCGGCTACAGACAAGATGGAGGCTGTGGACAAGATGGCGGCAGCGGACACGATGGCGGCGACGGTCGACATGAGACGGATCGAGATGACGCCCGGAGAATAACGGGACAAGAAGACTTTGCTTTCGGGGGGGCGGACAGCGTGCATCGCCAGGCCGGCGCAGCTGCAGCGGGCCCAGAGGAAGGGACTGATCGTGGACACAGGTGCGTCGTCCCATGTCGTCAACGACAGGAGTCGGTTCAAGAACTTTGACAACACTTTCCACCCGGAGAGGCACAGTGTAACTGAGGGGTACAATTCCCTGACTGTATTGATAAGTATGGTATCATTAAACCACTACCGTCTTATGTACATTCCTACTGGCCATACAGTACATAGGTATCTAATGATGAACACTTCCCACAATAACTCGGTTCCACACAAAACTGGATTTAAGTATTAGCAGCAAAAGGTACATAATATACTTTACTTTACTTTACTTTGGATGCGCTTATAAGGCAAAGGAATGTGCGTAGGCAAATCAATAACGAATGTCCATTCTCATATTACGCAGGAGATAATCATACAACCTGAATCTTAGGGAATTATATCTATGGTACACTAGTAATATAGCGGGAGATACTGGAAGGGTCCCCCCGGTTGTAAGCCAGCAAGGGTAGAGGATTTGTCGGTAGTAGAGTCTGGGTCAACGATGATAAGGAGACTCCAAGTACAGGAGACGGTGCAATAAGATCTTGATCCGCAGACGAATACAGCTGTTCTCCGTAGCATGTAGCTCCACATGGAAGAAAGCTAGCCGGCCTCAGACTTCTGAGAGGCAGACTCGACGTGGCTCCTCACAGGTTAAATCCCACACACTTGTGGGTGTCGGCGATTCTCCGCTCCATTAATTACAGGACCAAAAGCAAATATAATCCAGCCGAAAAGGGCTATGCAGTCGTCGGTAGGTTATCCAGTGTACATAATCCACACGGTCCTCGTCTAGGGCCCCTCGGGTGAAAGCGCCATGGTAAGCAGCCCAGCCTGGATAAGCACTCTAGCTGATACGAGGAAACGTTGGTGATGCTGGTCACTGTAGAACTTTAGCCGCACGATACACTATACACGAATAGACTATTACTGACTTAATAGAATAGGTCGAACTCGACGGTACAGCGTTAAACTCTGACACTTCAGTTATTAATTCGCACGCGGTCTCAATGCTCTATTTGGGGCCAAACAGGCCATACTGCACCACACGTCGTATCGTGGGTGAGGCTTCAACTTATTGGGTAACTCTACTTCTGTATTCACCTGCACCGTATTTATACGCTTAGATGAATAAACTAGTACCAGCTTTATTCCTGTCTCATATCCTTGCGCAGTACCGTTCATGTCCAGGCATGTCCCCGGCGGTGACTTTGAACCAGACCTTGAAGGTATGGCCATGGCGCCTGTGGACCGCTGTCCAATAGGAGAATGAAATATTATGGTCTGTACTAGGCTAAAGGGATATTCCGTGTATATGTACAAGGAATATACAAGGGATATCAAACGATATACAAATATTATGCAATATATATCAATCAATAAATATATATATTCGGTTTAATCTGATCCTTCATAACAGCCGCCTCCTAATTAGTCCCACCTAATTAGATAAGCAGAGACAGATTAACCGCACTGTCCACTACTCAATGTCTGTTGTGAGGGTAGGGCAGTTCACAAAGTCATGGGGTCATGGTCGTCATCAATAGTATCGGGGAGCCTTGGCAACTCTATTAGCCTCGCCACGGGTCGGGTGTAGATCCGCCCTTGGACGAGCACTTCGGCCGCTCTGACCTTTCCGTCGGCACCGGTGATCACTTTGCTTACGCGGCCAGCCGGCCACATAGCTCGGGGTAGTGACTGGTCGATAATCATGACGACTGTTCCTTCTGTCAAATTGTCCCTCTCTTTCACCCATTTCTGGCGGGTCTGTAGAGACGGTAGATAGTGGAGTAGGAAGCTGTTCCAAAACTTGTCAGCCAATACTTGACTGTACCTCCACATTCTTTGGCCGTTCGCTTCTTCAGGCCTGTACACTGTCTGTGGTAGCGCGGGGTCCAGCCGCACCATCAAGAGAGTGTTGGGGGTGACTGGGTCGACATCTGCTACATCACTTGAGACGTAACCGAGGGGCTTTGAGTTCAATACTCCCTCGATCTCCGTGAGGACTGTCATTAGGACTTCTTCCGCCACGGTCTGGGCCCCAAGCACGGCGTACAGGGCTGTCTTTATTGAACGTACTTCTCGTTCCCAAGTTCCACCGAAGTGAGGTGCATTCGGGGGATTAAACTGGAAATCAATCTGGTATGGAGCGAGGTGGGTCTTAAGTTCTGGGCCCATAGCTTGGAAGCTCTCTCTCAGCTCTCTTTCTCCGCCTTTGAAGTTTGTCCCGTGATCAGACAATAATATAGACGGTTTGCCTTTCCGCGATGTGAATCTTCGGAAGGCCATAAGGAATGAGTCTGTGCTCATGGTTGGAAGGAGTTCTATGTGCATCGCTCGGGTGGTCATGCATTTGAATACAATACCCCACCGCTTCTCGGTCCCTCTTCCTTTCTTTACATACAGCGGGCCGAAACAGTCCATACCGGTGGAGTGAAAAGGCTTGTCGCCGAGTCGGAGGCGACAGGGAGGTAGGTCAGCCATCCGGGGTATACTGGGCTGTGCTCGCCATTTACGACAGTCTAGACAAGTCCGCTGGAAACGTCGTACTGCTTCTCTCCCTTGCAGTATCCAATAACGACGTCTGATCTCCGCGAAGACTCTCTCTGCCCCGGCGTGATGCACATCCTCGTCGTATTTCTTTATGATCAGCTCTGTGACCTTGTGTCGCTGTTTAAGACTATCGGGTACTTGTGGTCATCCGGTAAGTCTGGAGCTCTCCGCAGACGACCACCCACTCTGATGAGATTATGGGCGTCGCTCTTGGGGGCTAGGTGGAGCAATCTGCTGTCTGACGGGACGGGCTTTGCTCCCTGTAGACAGTCTAGCTCATCGGGAAACGAGTCTCTCTGGGCTCGCTGTAGGAGAAGAAGTTCTGCTTCTTCGTAGTTAGCTGCAGTAATGTCAGTAGTGAGCTGAACCTCTGGGTGGTGCCACAGGAATGTCTTTAGCTGCGCACTCTCAAGGGTGAGGCAATCATCTATGTCGGGGTCTGTGGAGACGAGTGTGGTCAACCCACAGAACATAGATTTCTTGTTCTCTGCCTCCTCCCCACTCGCCTCCCGTGGGGTGGGTGTAGGCCACTCCTCTTCCGGGAGCCCGAGGAACTCTGGCCCGTCACCGTATAGACTGTGACGGGTGAGGTCATCCAGGGACATCCCCCGGGTGATGACGTCAGCTGGGCCGTGTTCTGTGTCCACATACCTCCAGCTTGCTGCCTCTGTTAAATCCTGGATCTCTGTGACTCTGACTCCCACGAAGACCTTGTATCTACACGAATCAGACCGGATCCATGTGAGTACTGTCGTGGAGTCTGACCACAAGATTGTTCTTTGCACCGGGATGGTGAGTCCACGTTGGATTAACGTGGCGAGCTGCGCTCCCGCTAGGGCTGCGCAGAGCTCCAGACGCGGGATAGATTGTTGCTTGCGTGGGGCTACTCCCGAGCGAGCCAGGATGAAAGGAGTATGTATTTCTCCTCCCTCCTCTCGGGCACGCAAGCAGGCCACCGAACCGTAGGCTACTTCGGAGGCGTCGCTGAAGACGTGCAGGTCCATCTGGCACGTCTCCGGCCTCACTGTGGGTGGGAAGTAGCTGCAGCGTATGTTGACACCTGGGAGTGAGCTGTTCTGTCTCCCACTCTCTCCATGTGGAGGCAAGGCGTTCGGGCATGGGGTCGTCCCAGCCCTGGTCCTTGTCCCATAACGCCCCCACAATCATCCTTGCCCTGGTGGTGCAAGGTAGAACACATCCCAACGGGTCATATTGTCTGGCGAGTGTTCTGTATACACTCCGTCTTGTGGTCGGTAGTGCAGTCGACCTTCCCTGCTCCTTGGTCAGGGGTGTGTGTTTATAATGGAGCGAGTCTGTTTTGAAGCGCCAGACTAGTCCTAATGTCATTTCTTGGGCTTCTCCTGGGATGGTCGCCATCCAGGTCTCGCTGCTTGCTGCCTTGTCCTCGGGGGAGAGGCTGCGCAATACTTGAGGGTCGCTGCTGGCCCACTGCCTGAGATCAAAGCCGCCTTTGATCAGGGAGGCGCGGAGTTTGAGTAGGAGGGCCTCGGCTTCTTCTGGCGTCGAGACGCTTTGCAGACAGTTGTCCACGTAGAAACTATTTCCTACACTTTGTCGGACCTCTTCATCAGCTGCTGGGTCCTCTGCGACGTGTTTTTGCAGTGCAAACGTAGCACAGCATGGGCTGCATGTGGTTCCGAAAGGGAGGACTTCCCATTGATAGATGGCTGGTTGCTCGTCCCCGATCCTCTCTCTCCATAGGAACCGCAGCAGGGGCTTGTCCTCCTCCACTAGTCGCACCTGCAGGAACATCCCTTTGATGTCGCCGCTGATGGCCACCTTGTCTTGGCGGAAACGTAGTAACACGCCTAGTAGAGAGGGGCCGAGTGTTGGGCCGGGCAAGAGCTCTTTATTCAGATTTTGTGATCCGATCTGGTAGCTGCAGTTGAACACAATACGATCCTTGCCGTTGTGGTGGACTTTGTGGTGCGGCATGTACCATGATTCGATCGTCTGATCGGCCTCTTTAATGTCAATTTTCTTTATGTGTCCCGCTGTGATTAGCTTGTCAATCTCAGCGCGGTACACAGTCTCTTGAGCGGGGTCTCTGGCTAGGCGCCGCTCTGTGTTCAATAGATACCGCTCCGTCGCTTCTTTTGGGGCGTGGAAGGTAGGCATACCCTCTCGCCTCAGGAGTGGAGTTGCGTATCTCATCACTCCGTTGACTTTGACTCTCTTTGTCCCCCGCTCGAGGAGGGCTATAGCGTAAATGTCTTCCTTGGAACGAATGTCTTTCTTTTCGTTCTTAAAGGGCATTGTCTCTAGTGTCCATAGCCTCTCGACATGCTGTAGGAGGGTGGTGTCTTCTTCTGTCACTCTGGAGTGGAAGCAGCTAGTGGCTGCTGTTCGGTTAAGAGACCTAGCGAGGGGGCCTTGTAGTGTCCATCCTAGGCGGGTCTCGACTGCTGCAGGACAGCCTCTGGGCCCTGTGTGGACCCGGTCCATCGGGACGATGAGGTCTGCATGGTCGGAGCCTATCAGCAGGGTCGGGGTGGCACCGTCTATGAGCGGTATAGGTAGTTGACGCAGGTGCACATATTTATCCATCAGCTTGGCGATGGGGTAGGTGTACTGCGACAGGCCTATGTCTTGGCTGGTGAAAGCGTTAGTGATCCTATACGTCTCTCTGGCTGCCCGCTTGCTGCGATAGTGAAGGAGACATTCTCGCCCTTTATCGTCTTTAGATCTCTTCTTATTGTCCGAATCGTCATCTGGTCTTCGCTCCCCCGCAGCCCCAGCTGGGCCGCAGCGGACGCGAGGAGAAGGGTCTTCTCTGACCCGTCGTCAAGGACGGCATAAGTGTCCATGACCTTGTCTTGGTAACTCAATGTTACGCGGACCACCTTTAAGAGCACCCGGGCGCCCCCGCTGCTGGCGGGGTCAATGTACATAACACTTGCCTTTGTGCTGCTTGAGGGTGCAGGCTTTCTTCTGTTACTGTCGTGTAGGACGTCTAAGTGGGCTCCGTCACACCGACTACACCTCTTCTTTAAGCGGCAATCGGCTGCCATGTGACTGCGCGCACATCGGTAACAGCGTCGGTTGGACTTTATCCATTGACTCACCTCGTCGGTGGTCATCTTCTTGAACGTGTCACAGTGTGACAGCCAGTGTTCCTTTTCGCAGTACGGGCACACCATCTTCCACTTCTCTTTCATCGAGGGGGTACTGTGGTTCTTGTTGCGCGGTACTGATTCTGATTGGTGCATGACGGTCACCAATCTGCGGCCATCGTTTGCTCTCCTAGGTCCCTCTCTGGAGCTTGGTGTGCTCCGCACGAACGTATCCAACCGTAGGCTGTTGACTTCTCTCGCCAGGAAGTCGGCTAGGTCTAGGAGGGATGGCTCGGGACCGTTAGGATCACGGTGGTCTCTTTGCCGCCTGAAGCGCTCTTGTCGGGCGGGCGGAAGCTTCTCTAAAATCCTCTCGACATTAGAGTTCACGTACAGTTCGTGCATACCCTTTTCCTTTTGCGCCCCCAGCATCCCTACCAGGGATTGTACCTTGATAGACAGGTCATCTAGTGAGCGATTGTCTGTGGCTGGGGGTAGACGGTCAATATTCCTTATCTCTTGTATTACGTAGTCCCATATGCGTCCATATCTTTGGTCGAGTGCTGTTAGAGCAGCGGTGTATGGGGTAGTAGAGGTGGAATATGCCAGCGCTATATTGTGCGCTCGGGGCACCTTGAGGTGCTTTAGTAGGATAGCATATTTGTACGGTTCATCAGCTACATCGGACATCATTGTCTCTAAGCACATTCGTAGCTCTGTGTACTGTGCTCTGTTCTCGTGTGTGAAGTCCGGGAACGTCGGTGTGCCAAGGTACGATGCCATGGATGGCTGGCACATCGGTGAGCGTTGGAGGAGAGGCCTCCTAGGCGAGTCTCCTCTTACGTGTCTTGGTGGGCTGGTACCTGCTGGGTACCATGGCCTGCGTACCCAGGTGCTGTTCCTCGGGGCTGGTCGTGCGTCAAGCTCACCCGTGAATTGAGTCGGGGGTCTGTAGCGCAGAGCCGCGGGGGTAAAGCCTGGGCTGTACTGGACCTCCTGGTCCTGTGGAGTACTGTGCTGCTGTTGGGCTTGACTCTCCTCCTCTCCCTCTTCTTCTTCCTCTGGCAGGTCATCTAGATCCTGTAGTCGTCTATTTAGCCTCTCCGCGGTATAGACCGGTTCTTCCCTGTAGCTGGGTCTCGCTTGGACCGGTCGGGGAAGGGGTTCGGAGAGGGGTATAGGCTCTCTCTGGTGGTCGGGCTCAGGGTCGCTTGATCGGGTAGGGGAGGGTGCCCTTGACCCTTGTCTTGACGAGGCCCTGGAGCCCCGTGCGGAGGGAGGGGGGGTTGCCCTGGTAATCAGCTGCTCCATTATCTGCGCTTGTAATCGGTCGCGCTCGGCTTCGCGCTTGGTGAGAGCGAGGTCGCGCTCTGCTTCTCTTTGGGCACCGGCAGCGGCGCGCTGGGCTTCGGCGGCGGCGCGCTGGGCTTCGGCGCGGTCTCTTCCCATATTCTCTTCCGTCTGGAGGCGTCTAATCTCTAGACGTGTACGGTCTTCGTCACTCCGTTGCTGCGCTTGAAGGCGTTCTCTTTCCATGGAAGAATGTTCGCGCTCACTAAGCGTCTGTGCTTGGAGTCGATCGCGCTCGGTTGAGGCTGCCAGGCTGGCGAGGAAGGCCTGCGCCAGCATCTTGTCCGCCTCGCTGGGGGAAGACGCTGGTTGAGGTGATCCGCTCCTGGTAGTACTCGTTGGAGATCCGTTCTCCTGTGGCGAATCGAGGAGATCCATCTCCGGGGTGCTCGTCCCTTCTTGTAGTGGGTCGAGTTCCATCCCTGGAAAGCTTTCTTTATCCTGGAGCTCTCCGGGGACTACTTCTTCGGTCTTGACGGGGGGTAAAGTCATGTCAGGTCCCTCCTGGTCCCCACCGTGAGCTTGGTCAGTTACGTTAGAACCCACTAGGGTCTCTATTGGCGAGGTAGCCTGGTCGGTAGGGTCGGACATAATTTTACTATCTACTTTTTCCGCGTTTACCGTCTGTAGAAAGCTAGGTAGTATACTGGCAACGTAATCCTCTAAGTACTGAGGTGTCTGCCGTCTACGCTGCGGGCGATCTATTTTAGGAGAACCGTTTTGTGGAGTGTTCATCATTGGCCATGTCAATATTAATACCACTATATTAATATTACGCTAGTTACCCTCCGGCTCGAAGGACCAATTGTAACTGAGGGGTACAATTCCCTGACTGTATTGATAAGTATGGTATCATTAAACCACTACCGTCTTATGTACATTCCTACTGGCCATACAGTACACAGGTATCTAATGATGAACACTTCCCACAATAACTCGGTTCCACACAAAACTGGATTTAAGTATTTATTAGCAGCAAAAGGTACATAATATACTTTACTTTACTTTACTTTGGATGCGCTTATAAGGCAAAGGAATGTGCGTAGGCAAATCAATAACGAATGTCCATTCTCATATTACGCAGGAGATAATCATACAACCTGAATCTTAGGGAATTATATCTATGGTACACTAGTAATATAGCGGGAGATACTGGAAGGGTCCCCCCGGTTGTAAGCCAGCAAGGGTAGAGGATTTGTCGGTAGTAGAGTCTGGGTCAACGATGATAAGGAGACTCCAAGTACAGGAGACGGTGCAATAAGATCTTGATCCGCAGACGAATACAGCTGTTCTCCGTAGCATGTAGCTCCACATGGAAGAAAGCTAGCCGGCCTCAGACTTCTGAGAGGCAGACTCGACGTGGCTCCTCACAGGTTAAATCCCACACACTTGTGGGTGTCGGCGATTCTCCGCTCCATTAATTACAGGACCAAAAGCAAATATAATCCAGCCGAAAAGGGCTATGCAGTCGTCGGTAGGTTATCCAGTGTACATAATCCACACAGTCCTCGTCTAGGGCCCCTCGGGTGAAAGCGCCATGGTAAGCAGCCCAGCCTGGATAAGCACTCTAGCTGATACGAGGAAACGTTGGTGATGCTGGTCACTGTAGAACTTTAGCCGCACGATACACTATACACGAATAGACTATTACTGACTTAATAGAATAGGTCGAACTCGACGGTACAGCGTTAAACTCTGACACTTCAGTTATTAATTCGCACGCGGTCTCAATGCTCTATTTGGGGCCAAACAGGCCATACTGCACCGCACGTCGTATCGTGGGTGAGGCTTCAACTTATTGGGTAACTCTACTTCTGTATTCACCTGCACCGTATTTATACGCTTAGATGAATAAACTAGTACCAGCTTTATTCCTGTCTCATATCCTTGCGCAGTACCGTTCATGTCCAGGCATGTCCCCGGCGGTGACTTTGAACCAGACCTTGAAGGTATGGCCATGGCGCCTGTGGACCGCTGTCCAATAGGAGAATGAAATATTATGGTCTGTACTAGGCTAAAGGGATATTCCGTGTATATGTACAAGGAATATACAAGGGATATCAAACGATATACAAATATTATGCAATATATATCAATCAATAAATATATATATTCGGTTTAATCTGATCCTTCGTAACACACAGCATGGAGCTGGCAGACGGGAAGCGCACCTACGGGTTGGCGCAAGAGAGAGGAGACGCACAGGTATGCCTCACGGACAGTGGGGGGCGCCGGCGTACAGTGACGTTAAAGAACGCTCTCTACGTACCATCGTTCCCACAAGGACTATTCTCTGTAATAGCTGCTAATGCAAGCAGTGCCAAGGTATTCTTCAATAAAGGTAAACATTTTTAAATGTTCTTGTAGAGCCTGACGGTACACGGTTTGACATAAAGATGTACCAGAGAATGTATTATCTGCAAACAGAGTGTAATGACAACGACAAGTGTAATGATAATAATGATATGTGTAGCGTGACGGTCAGTCACGATATTCAGACATGGCACGAGATTATGGGTCATTGTAATTACGAGTATTTACTGAAACTGCAAGCAGTGACAGAAGGCATGCACATTGAAGGTGAAAAGCGTAGACCTGACAAAATGTGTAGTGTGCAAAACGGGGAAGTTTACTCAATCGAGAAACAGAAATCCCACAGAAAAAGTAAAGGTACCACTTGCGCTAGTTAACACGGATCTAGCCGGTCCAGTAAGCAACGAGTCCATAGGAGGCTTTAGATATGTACAGTCTTTTACAGATGTGTGCACAGGGGCAGTGTTTGTTTACTTTCCAAAGCAAAGAGTGACACACTCCAGGCCACAGAGAAATTCCTGGCAGACGTAACCCCTTATGGTAACGTAAGATGCTTGAGGTCCGACAACGGAACCGAGTTCACAAACAGAGAGTTCCAATCACTGTTGAGAAGGTGCAAGATAAGACACAAGACGTCATGTCCATATCCCCCACACCAGAACGGAGTGGCAGAGAGGAAATGGCGCACCCTTTTCGAAATGGCTAGGTGTAAGCTAGTAGACAGCAACTTACCTAAGAGCCTATGGCATTATGCGGTGCAAGAAGCCGCTTACACCAGAAACAGGTGCTTTAATAAGCACACGGGCACCACCCCGTATACAGCACTGACAGGAAAGAAGTGTAATCTAGCTAGAATGCACCGATTTGGATCAGTGTGTTATGCGTACCTGCAGGACAGGGGAAAGCCC
Source organism: Notolepis coatsorum (assembly GCF_963971535.1). Lineage (NCBI taxonomy): Eukaryota > Metazoa > Chordata > Actinopteri > Aulopiformes > Paralepididae > Notolepis > Notolepis coatsorum. The sequence goes on from NC_140168.1 coordinate 134,597,559, forward strand.
GAGTCCAGATGTGAAAAAGGACTCTTTGTAGGGCACGACAAGGGAAGCCCCGCTTTCCTAGTTTATCATCCCGGTAAAGGGAGAGTGCAGAAACACATGCTAGTCAAGTTTGTCACAAAGACAACATGTGAGAGCGAGACACAGACAGAGGAGCCAGAGCTGGACTCCAGAGTAAGGTGTGAAGAAACAGAGACACCTCAGCCCAGTGTACTTAGCACGGTCGTGCAGGCAGACAGTCAGCCACCCCCAGAGGGCGATGACGAGGAGCACCCGAGGGTGACGTCAAGTGCCCCAAGCAGTGGGAGGTATCCCTCAAGGGAACACAAACCCCCAAAGTATCTGACAGACTATGCCCGGAGAGAAAGTGACGAGGATGACAGTACACTTACCACCGTTGATTACTGCTACAGGGTAGTCAGTGGGGTACCCCCGACCTTTAAAGAGGCCATACTGTCCCCTGAATCAAGTAAATGGGAGAGAGCAAGGGATGAGGAGATGAGGTCCCTAGAGGACAACCACACCTTTACTCTAACCAAGTTACCAGAGGGCAGACAGACAGTGGGAGGGAAATGGGTGCATTCAACCAAGTTACCAGAGGGCAGACAGACAGTGGGGGGGAATGGGTGTATTCAATCAAGGAGGGTATTGAAGGCCACGACAAGTACAAAGTATGGTTCGTAGCTGATTGCTTAAATGCTGAAGGAGGGTACTCCATGTTTAAATACGGAAGGAGTGTGGCTACACTGCTTAAATGCAGGAGGAGGATACTCCAGGTTTAAATACAGGAGGAGTAGAATCCAGGGCCCTCATTTATCAAAATTCTTAGAAAGTGTTCTATCTTTGTTCTTAAGCACATAATTTTTTATGTGTGTACGCACAAAAAAAACTGGATTTATCACACGTGCGTACACAGGTCGTACGCACACCTGTCTTGATAAATATCACTTTTACGTATTTGCATATAGCACCGCCCGTAATTAACCATATACGGTAATGGAACACCCCCATGAAATGTGGAAAAGTGGACTAAGCCGAGGGAAGCGTGTTATGGAGAAATACGTGACAGGCTGACAGACATGTACACGGTGATGTCGGATATGATATCTATTAACTTAAAGACCATATTAACTAATAAAGACCGTGCTGGAATATGACTGCCTTTTTCAGTTTTGTTCGATTAATACCCAGGGATTAAAGTTCTCCTCAATTTTATTCCAAATTGCGACGGATTTTCCGTAAATTTTCTACCTGCTGCATATGATTTCTAGAGGAATACAATCTATTTTGATGTCGGTATTGGGTAGCCTATATAAACAATAATACGAGAGCATATACAAGAACAATGAATCTCACTGCCATGTATGATGTAGCTAGCCTATACGATGCATGTGTAGCCTGCCTATATGTGATCAATACAAACATGAACTTGAATTCTATCATGTCTGTGTGCGGGAGCTCACAAGGCTGTCACAATGTAAATAAGAACGTGCACTGAAAAGTTACAGTATGTAGTTGGTTGATTATTTGTATGACAGTCATAAACCCTTGCAAAAAGTATCCGTTTTATTTAATGAATTGAAAACATGCAGCATGCCTTTCCTCCCGGCAGCAACGACATTTATCAGGCAAATGCCCATCACTGAGTGGAATCCCTTTCTATTCACATAAGTGCATTTGTGATGGAGCTTTGACAGCTACATGGGTGGTACAGTAATAACAGTCTATTACTCGATCCATCTACAATATCACGATGGACCGTGCCATGTAGCCTATGTTATGCATAGCCTGCCTATGTGATCAATAAAAACGCGAACTTGAATCCCATCATCATATTTATATGTTGTGTCTGTCCATGTTTATTACTTTGTTATTTCCCCCTCCCTATCTATGTAAAGTGACATTGGGTCTTTTGAAAGGCGCTATATAAAATGAAGCTATTATTATTATAGTTATTATTATTATTATTATTATTATTATTATTATTATTATTATTATTATTATTATTATTATTATTATTATTATTATTATTATTATTATTATTATTATTATTATTATTATTATTATTATTATTATTATTATTATTATTATTATTATCACGTCTGTGCGCGGAGCTCACAAAAAAAATAAAAGACTGTCTTTTACTTTTAGTCTCAGTGAAGTTTCAACGGAGCGAGGTAATCTATCCTAACCAACAAATTGAAGTAGAAAGCATTTTTTTGTGGCCAATCTTATTTGGAAACATGACACAAAATAATAGTATGTCGCTTTTTATTTGAAACAATATTTAGTCCACTATTATCCCTGTACCCAAAAAATCCAAGCCTGCTTGCCTCAACGACTACCGCCCTGTAGCTCTCACCTCCATAGCCATGAAGTGCTTCGAGAAGCTAGTAAAGGGCTACATCTGCTCCTCCCTCCCCATCAACATGGACCCCCTGCAATTTGCATACCGCCCCAACAGGTCCACGGAGGACGCCATATCCCATGTGCTGCACACAGCAGCATCACACCTGGACAAGAGGCAGGGGAACTATGTGAGAATGCTATTCATCGACTACAGCTCGGCATTCAATACCATAGTCCCCTCCATACTCATAGCCAAGCTCAGGGACCTGGGCTTGGGCTATGACCTCTGCCAGTGGGTCTTGGACTTCCTGACTGGCAGACCCCAGGTGGTGAGAGCAGGCAACTGCACCTCCTCATCCATCACCCTCAACATAGGGGCCCCCCAGGGCTGTGTTCTGAGTCCCCTCCTCTACTCCCTGTACACACACGACTGTGTGGCTCAGCGGAGTAGCAATACAATCGTCAAATTTGCTGACGACACAGTGGTGGTGGGCCTGATCTCTGCCAACGACGAGAGGGCCTACCTGGAAGAGGTCAAGGTCCTGGCGGGATGGTGCCAGGAAAACAGCCTCTCCCTGAACGTCAGCAAAACAAAGGAGATGATTGTGGACTTCAGGAGGTCGGGGGTCAAGGACTACAGCCCCCTCAGCATCGACGGGGCACCGGTTGAGAGAGTCAACAGCTTCAAGTACCTCGGAGCCTACATATCCGAGGACTTGACATGGACCACACACATTAACAGTGTGGTGAAGAAGGCACGACAACGCCTCTACTTCCTCAGGCGCCTAAGGAAGTTCCAAGTCAGCCAGAAGATCCTTAAGAACTTCTACTCATGTACAATAGAGAGCATCTTGACCGGCAACATCACCTCCTGGTTTGGGAATAGCACTGCAAAAGACCAAAGCAGACTACAAAGAGTGACACGTTCAGCCGAACGCACAATTGGAGGGGGGCTCCCCACCCTCCAGAACATTTACTACAAGCGTTGCAAGGGGAAGGCTAAGAGAATTATTAAGGACTCGAGCCACCCAAACAACTGCCTCTTTGAACTGCTGCCGTCAGGCAAGCGATACAGGAGTCTCAAGGCGAGCACAGAAAGACTCAGAAGTAGCTTCTATCCCCAGGCCATCAGGCTGCTAAACGAACAATGAATGAACACTACACAACAACAACCACCAAACACACATAGCACACACATCCACACGCACACACTCACTTTAAACAAACACACTGTAGCACCCACTCCACACACTTTATAGCACACACCCACTTTAAACAAACACACTGTAGCACCCACTCCCCACACTTTATATTTATGGATGAAGGATTGCACTACAACTCGTACACCTTACTGTAAATTGTACCTAAAATTGTACCTCATCCCATTTCTGCTTTGCACTAGATAGTACTGTACATTAGTACACTGCATAGTATTGTGTATTGTATATTATATGGTAACTCAGAACATTGTATTATGTCTATACCGAACACTGTGACCTCATTTTCTTCTTCTAAATTCATGCTATATTATGTTATTATGTTATTTGATACTATCTTGTCTAGCACAGTCTCTGGAGCGTAACAGTAAGAAGCATTTTGTATGAAAGTATTCTGTACTTCTGTATGACAACTATTAAAGAACTTGAACTTAATCGCGTCTGGAGGTGGGTGTTCTGCGTCTGCCCCCTGTGCCAAACAAGCAGGCAACCTCTTGTTCGCGCGTGAGCCCGTTATAATTACACTACTGTCGCTATTTTACAATGAACTATAATGAATTACGGGTCATACAGAAGTTGAACACGCCAGTGTTGGAAGTAATGCACGGAAGCTTATTTCCGCGTTGCAGACTGCAATAATTCTACCACCGGGCGCCCAGGTACGCATGCTCCGAGCTGTGCATATATATACGCACAAAGTCAAGCACAAGTTCAATTTGATAAGTCCCACACTTTGCTTAGAAATGATCGTACGCACGGGTTACGCACATATCTGTGCGTACGCAACGTTGATAAATGAGGGCCCAGGTTTAAATACCTGAATGGATTCCATGTTTAAATACAGAAATGGATCCTATGTTTAATTCTATGTTTAAATACAGAGGTGGATGACTTACCTTCGCGTGGGGTATGTCTGGGAGTGCTTGCATTCTTTCTTTTATTTGCATTCATCTAAAAATGTTTGGACCTTATGGTGTTCTTGTTCTGTTCTTGACTTATTGTTATGTTTTCTTCTTGACTTGTTTAAAGAAGACCTGTATGGCCCATGGGGACATTAACGTGTGTTGTCGGGCCCTATAAATAAATTTGATTTGATTTGATTTGATTTATGTTCTAAATCAGGGGTGGGCAACTTTGTATATGGTGAGGGCCACTAAATTTCCACACTCAATCTGGGGGGCCGCATTGTTTATCGGCAGTCCCGCCAGTAGTACCCCATCACTCAAATAGCCCATAATAGTCACAGATGTGATAAATAAGGCATATAAACTATTATAATTTGTTGTAACTTTGTTTTTATTCCATTTAAAACGCATTTAGTAATGCTTAATTTCAACTTTATGAATTTATAAATACAGCTGAATTTGAAAGTATTGCTGTATAACCCAAATATATACAAAAATGACAAATTATAATTAAGGCTTCTATTAAAATAAATGTATGAACTTAAAGCCCACTGCTCAACAAACACAAAGCAGCATTCCTGCTGCATTTCACTACAACAGTACATCAAAAGTGCAATAATAAATGATTTTGTTAAATGTATAAACTTTTATCCTGCTACTAAACAAAACATTCCTGAGTGCCTCCCATTGACCCTTTATCAAACTGGCATGACATTCACCCTCCCCCACAGTGGGTCAATAATGGTTCTGTCTTTAATGAGACACTTGTGGTCTCTCCTGTTGGCGCACAATAGAAGGAATGTCAACTTCAATGTTTGTGCATGCAATCTGCATCAGATGAAATAACATTTCATTTTTGTGTGCGCGCGTCGCGTGCATATCCGTGCGCGTACTTCTGCTCAGAAAAGTGCTGGGACGGCGTGGTACCGCGTGGCATGACCACTGCACCCCTGATTATTAGTGACCCACAATAGATGGAAATTATGTTAGCGAACTTACCTGATGTATAATGCAGTGCAGCATTGGACACTCAACGCCACTCTGCCTTAGAAGCCCGGCGAATCCTGTGTGTTTTCCTTTCATTGCGGGTGCTCCATTGGTAACAATAGCGGACAGTTGATCAAACCCCCCATATTGCTGCACGGCACTTTCAACAGTGTTGAATATGTCCACACTAGGGCTGACCCCTATTAGTGGAATAGTCGACTAATCGATCGAAAGGAGCCATAGTCGACTGCCAACCTCTTAGTCAAATGCACAAAAAAAAATTAAAAAAATTATTATCCCTTTTTTTTTTTATATATAAATATTGGCCTGGGGCCGCATGGAGTGTCGGTGAGGGTCGCATGCGGCCCACGGGCCGCCAGTTGCCCCTCCCTGTTCTAAATGATTTAATTATGTTATGTTTTGACTGATGTAAGAGATGTATAGAGAAGCTGTGGGTAGCCTCAGTTGTTTGACAACCTGTACTCGCCCTGACTTATGTTTTGTAGTGAGTAAAAATTGTCACAGCATTTTGCTGACCCCACAGAGAAGCCTTGAACTACGTCAAAACATGTTTTTCGTTATCCCAAAGGTACAGCAGACGAACAGCTGTGTTTCAGAAAGGGCAGCGAGGGTTTAGGACTTAAAGCCCACAGTGATACTATCAACCTGTGAAGCAGAGTGTATGTTTCTAGCTATGACAATGCAGGAATGTGTTTATCTAGAACAACTGCTCGAAGTGATGGACACTATGTATATATGAAAATGTGTTTATCTAGAACAACTGCTCGAAGTGATGGACACCTATGTATATATGAAGACTGTTATTTATGAGGGCAACCAGGGAACCATTGTGATTGCTAGGAGACCACTGTGCCGACATAGATGTAAACATGTCGATATAAAATATCATCTCATCAGATCTGTCATCAGAGAAGAAAGAATGACACTGATTTACTGTCCAACGGACGACATGGTAGCAGACACTATGAGGAAACCTGTTCCAAATTGAAATTGAAGAGATTTGCAGAGGTCATGTTTAACGTGTAAATATTGACTGCCATACTCTTTTGATGTTTTGGATTGTATTATTTTCTTTGTAAAATGTTTTCGGAGAAGTTATCCACTGTGCTAAAACAACCCTAAGTGGGAGTGTTAAAGTTAGAGGTTCTATGTAGGATTGCTAGTAACTGTCTAACTGCATATATAATTGTTTCCATTAGAGGGCGCTCTAGGCGGAGCCACTCATGATACCACCAGGTGGCGAGTATATAAAGAGATGTCTCCTCCTCCTCTACCTCTTTTCCACCAGCCTCTCAGTGAGAGAACTCTAGAACTGCTGTTTAACATGTGAATGAATAAACCACGCCAAAGGCTAAAGATAGAAACCATGCCTCTTGACCATATTATTGTCACCCCATAGCCAGATTCTGTCAACACGCTTTGCAATTTGTTACTCACATTTCACACATTCACACATCGACAGCGGAGGCAACCATGCAAGGTGCCAACCTGCTCATCGGGAGCAATTAGGGGTTAAGTGTCTTGCTCAAGGACACATCGACACACTGCCTGGGAGGAGCGGGAATCGAACCGGGAACCTCCGGATTGCCAGACGACTGCTCTACCTCCCGAGGCACTGTCGCCCCTACATGTACGTTGGAAGCTGGATCAGTGAAGTTGGAAGAGCTAACATGGACATCAAGAGAAGAACCAAAATTGCAAATTCTGGAACCATAAAGAATTATTTAGACAAAACATAAGTTGGAAAATGAAGACCAGGATTTTGGAAACCTATGTGTTGAATGCCGATGGGTTTGTCTCTATCTATCTCAGTTCACTTACTCGAGATATAACCCTGTGGCCGCCCGATATCTAAACTCGCTAAGTTCTCGGGTCAATTACTATTTCGATCAAGCTTACTTCATAGTCACTAGTTAGTTATATCCAGTTGATATGAAATATAAGCATAGAAGAGTTGTTAACCTCTTCTTTGTTTGTAATAAACCGAATGTATGTCTGGGAGAACTCTTATTGCCTATAATAACAATAATATTATTATCATCATTATTATCATCATTATTATCATCATTTTACGAAAGGCCTGTAATGCTACTCATTTGAAAGCCTGATGATAATTACTTCACCGGCACCGCCACTATCCTCATTTGTGAGGAAAGGCCTGTAATGCTACTCATTTGAAAGCCTGATGATAATTACTTCACCGGCACCGCCACTATCCTCATTTGTGAGGAAAGGCCTGTAATGCTACTCATTTGAAAGCCTGATGATAATTACTTCACCTACAACAATAGTAATTATATTAGCGCAATAACACTTAATAATCATTTGCAAGTCCCAGTACCCCTTATCAATTCGACAGATCCATCGATCCGTGGTACCGATCGTCCGGTCCTGCAGTGACTAGATTCTCAGTTTCCCACAAACCCGACAGAGCCCGTCGAACACAAAGATACCGGAGCCTGCAAACAACAAACGGTGCCATATATATATATATATATATATATATATATATATATATATATATATATATATATATATATATATATATATATATATATATATATAATATCCTCTATATAACTTTAGAATATAGTTATACCGTTACCTCAGACGAGAGAAGGGCGAGGCCAGCGTCGTGACACATTGCGATAGAAAACAGTCCACGAATTCAATAGGTATTATAAAAAAGTTGTTTTAATTAGAAAAAGCAAGTTACATAGAGACTGCATTGGAAATGTCCAATTCAGTAAAAGTGAGTATAAAACAAAAACATCTCTTCTCTAGCATAGCATCGAAGATGAATGGTGTCTGAAGTCAAAAATCTAAATCTAAATCTGACCGACGAGACTGAAGCTGTGACTTATATACACAGGTCCGTAGCGTCATATAGTAGAGACAGTAAAACACTCCTCCTTCCAACTTGTATCTTTGCCATTGGCTCCTGTCTACTCCACTGGGTTGTAACTTATCTCATATCTGTTTCTAGCAGGCTAGCAGAGGCCCACAAGGTCATAGGCACATTCCTAAGGGGCGTCCAGCAGTATTGAATGAAGCAATTGCCCTGTGTAATATACAATACATGGTCCTTCTAGCATGAATAGCCTATACGCTTATATATATATACAGATATATACAGATATATATATACCTGTGCTATTCAATACTCATATACTTAAACACTGATTGACATGCCCAAACATAATACATGTATCCTGTAGTCTACAGTGTACAATAGTTCTCTGCCTCATAACTGTAAGGCAGTAATTCTCTCCTCTGCTCCTCTCAAGGTCAGCGCTCTGTGACCACATTCCTGTCTTCACTATGCTATGCTAGAGAAGAGGCCCATTCCATTCTGACTGTGCATATTCCATTAACTGTAGTATAGTTTATAGTGTATATAGTTATACAGGTTATATAAGAATACAAAAAGACATCCGTCATATCAGAGGCCTACTCGTCCTGTTATCAAGCTTATAATACATAGTTATATTTAATCCTTTATAATGCTTAATATATTACATCATACAAGGGACACAAGTCAGAGAGAGAGAACAGGATGTCAAAATACAAAAAGGGTCACTTCGTGGCACTTCAACACCGCCTCTGTCATCCTGGTCGTCTCTTTCCACTGTCCTAATAGCGTCTGTACGGGGGGACGAGATGGCAATTGCGGGGTCACAATGGCTGTGACTCTCAACACCCCCTCTGTCATCTTGGTTCCCCGGTACCCTGGTAGCTGGCGGGAAGACTTGCATCTGTTGTTCCCTGGCTGGACGGCCCGACAGGATAGGGGCCACGTCGTTGCTTGGTAGCCGGCGGGAAGACTTGCATCTGTTGTTCCCGGCCAATGCCCCCATTTGTTGTCGTCTGAAGAACACAATGTCATAGTTCTTATGGTCACCCCCTCTGACCTCTTGGATCTCTCCCGTAGTTTGAGGTAGGTCGAATTGTCACTTCTCGGGCGACCCCACGGGTCCCCGAGAATTGTAGCAGCAGTCCTCTATTGAAGTGTGGTTGGCCTGGTCGTGTGACCCTGTTCGTAGGCCACGCAGGATATCACAGATATAGTCCACAGAGGACTCATTTCTTTTCTCTCTTTCAGGTCCATTCAGGGCTCTCGTCGCCCTGTAACTTGGGTCCAGGCCCTGTTAGCAATGGCTAGTTAGCCTGCTATTAGCTCCTGTTAGCAATGGCTAGTTAGCCTGCTATTAGCTCCTGTTAGCAATGGCTAGTTAGCCTGCTATTAGCTCCTGTTAGCAATGGCTAGTTAGCCTGCTATTAGCTCCTGTTAGCAATGGCTAGTTAGCCTGCTATTAGCTCCTGTTAGCAATGGCTCGTTAGCCTGCTGTCATCATCTGTTAGCACTGGCTCATTAGCCTGCTGTCATCATCTGTTAGCACTGGCTCATTAGCCTGCTGTCATCATCTGTTAGCACTGGCTCGTTAGCCTGCTGTCATCATCTGTTAGCACTGGCTCATTAGCCTGCTGTCATCATCTGTTAGCACTGGCTAGTTAGCCTGCTGTCATCATCTGTTAGCACTGGCTCATTCGCCTGCTGTTATGATCTGTTAGCACTGGCTCATTAGCCTGCTGTCATCATCTGTTAGCACTGGCTCATTCGCCTGCTGTTATGATCTGTTAGCACTGGCTCATTAGCCTGCTGTTAGCTCGTGTCTGGCTAGGGCCAGTTCACTTCCTGTTACCTCTGGCTTGTTAGCCTGTTGTGAGCTAGTTACCCCTGTCTTGTTAGCCTGTTGTGAGCTAGTTAGCGCTTGGCTTGGTAGCCTGTTGTGAGCTAGTTAGCTCTGGCTTGTTAGCCTGTTGTGAGCTAGTTAGCTCTGGCTTGTTAGCCTGTTGTGAGCTAGTTAGCTCTGGCTTGGTAGCCCATTGTGAGCTAGTTAGCTCTTGGCTTGGTAGCCTGTTGTGAGCTAGTTAGCTCTGGCTTGTTAGCCTGTTGTGAGCTAGTTAGCTCTGGCTTGTTAGCCTGTTGTGAGCTAGTTAGCTCTGGCTTGTTAGCCTGTTGTGAGCTAGTTAGCTCTGGCTTGGTAGCCCATTGTGAGCTAGTTAGCTCTTGGCTTGGTAGCCTGTTGTGAGCTAGTTAGCTCTGGCTTGTTAGCCTGTTGTGAGCTAGTTAGCTCTTGGCTTGGTAGCCAGCTGTTAGCTCGTGTCTGGCTAGGGCCAGTTCACTTCCTGTTACCTCTGGCTTGTTAGCCTGTTGTGAGCTAGTTATCTCTGGCTTGTTAGCCTGTTGTGAGCTAGTTAGCTCGTGGCTTGGTAGCCTGTTGTGAGCTAGTTAGCTCTTGGCTTGGTAGCCTGTTGTGAGCTAGTTAGCTCTGGCTTGTTAGCCTGTTGTGAGCTAGTTAGCTCTGGCTTGTTAGCCTGTTGTGAGCTAGTTAGCTCTGGCTTGGTAGCCCATTGTGAGCTAGTTAGCTCTTGGCTTGGTAGCCTGTTGTGAGCTAGTTAGCTCTGGCTTGTTAGCCTGTTGTGAGCTAGTTAGCTCTTGGCTTGGTAGCCTGTTGTGAGCTAGTTAGCTCTGGCTTGTTAGCCTGGTGTGAGCTAGTTAGCTCTTGGCTTGGTAGCCTGTTGTGAGCTCTTGGCTTGGTAGCCCACTGTTAGCACTGGCTCGTTAGCCGGCGTTCCTGTAGACTCCGGCTAGGTAGCCTCCAGTTAGCACTGGCCCGTTAGCCGGCGCTCCTGTAGACTCCAGCTAGGTAGCCTCCAGTTAGCACTGGCCCGTTGGCCGGCGCTCCTGTAGACTCCGCTAGGTAGCCTCCAGTTAGCACTGGCCTGTTGGCCAGCGCTCCTGTAGACTCCGGCTAGGTAGCCTCCAGTTAGCACTGGCCCGTTAGCCGGCAATGCCAGCCTGTATGGCTGCGCTGATGTCTCTCTAAACTGCCAGACATTTAGAGAGGGGGTTTTCTTTACTTTCTTTTTCTTTAATCCAATTTTGCGGCCTCAACCGCTCCACCAGCAATGCCCACACTACGCAGATGCCTTTTAATTTGCCACTGCTTTCCACTGAGGGCCATACAGATCAATATCCTTTGTCTGGCGTATTCTAAAGCGTAAGGTTTTAGCTCCCTAGGTGCTGATAAGAGCACATTCAAGTAAGGTTTAAACTCACTTTTGTAATTTGTTCATTTCAGGGTTCTCCGTTATCAATATTTCGAGTTTATTTTATTTGGCTGTTATCATACCGATCTCAGCCCGAACTCAGGGACGCCATGTTGAATGCCGATGGGATGTCTCTATCTATCTCAGAATCACCTACTCGAGATATAACCCTGTGGCCGCCCGATATCCCCCAGCGAGGTGCTAAACTCACTAAGTTCTCGGGTCAATTACTATTTCTATCAAGCTTACTTCATAGTCACTAGTTTAGTTATATCCAGTTGATATGAAATATAGCATAGTTGTTAACCTCTTCTTTGTTTGTAATAAACCGAATGTATGTCTGGGAGAACTCTTATTGCCTATAATAACAATAATATTATTATCATCATTATTATCATCATTTTACGAAAGGCCTGTAATGCTACTCATTTGAAAGTCTGATGATAATTACTTCACCGGCACCGCCACTATCCTCATTTGTGAGGAAAGGCCTGTAATGCTACTCATTTGAAAGCCTGATGATAATTACTTCACCGGCACCGCCACTATCCTCATTTGTGAGGAAAGGCCTGTAATGCTACTCATTTGAAAGCCTGATGATAATTACTTCACCTACAACAATAGTAATTATATTAGCGCAATAACACTTAATAATCATTTGCAAGTCCCAGTACCCCTTATCAATTCAACAGATTCATCGATCCGTGGTACCGATCGTCCGGTCCTGCAGTGACTAGATTCTCAGTTTCCCACAAACCCGACGGAGCCAGTCGAACACAGAGATACCGGAGCCCGCAAACAACAAACAGTGCCATATATATATATATATATATATATATATATATATATATATAATATCCTCTATATAACTTTAGCTGAAAAGCAGTAACCAGCAATTGATTCAATCTGCATGGCTTCCAGAATATAGTTATACCGTTACCTCAGACGAGAGAAGGGCGAGGCCAGCGTCGTGACACATTGCGATAGAAAACAGTCCACGAATTCAATAGGTATTATAAAAAAGTTGTTTTAATTAGAAAAAGCAAGTTACATAGAGACTGCATTGGAAATGTCCAATTCAGTAAAAGTGAGTATAAAACAAAAACATCTCTTCTCTAGCATAGCATCGAAGATGAATGGTGTCTGAAGTAAAAAAATCTAAATCCAAATCTGACCGACGAGACTGAAGCTGTGACTTATATACACAGGTCCGTAGCGTCATATAGTAGGGACAGTAAAACACTCCTCCTTCCAACTTGTATCTTTGCCATTGGCTCCTGTCTACTCCACTGGGTTGTAACTTAAAAAAGTAATTGTAACAGTTTTACTGGAACAGAGTACGATATTGTGGAAAATCCCTAGGTCTCATATCTGTTTCTAGCAGGCTAGCAGAGGCCCACAAGGTCATAGGCACATTCCTAAGGGGCGTCCAGCAGTATTGAATGAAGCAATTGCCCTGTGTAATATACAATACATGGTCCTTCTAGCATGAATAGCCTATACGCTTATATATATATATATATATATACAGATATATACAGTTGAGCTTATAGGACTAGATATTACAATCCCTTAGATAATCAGCACTTTTTTTGAATGGGGTAGTGGTAAAAGCTTCACTGGGGTCTTCAGGTGGGCACCCTCCTTCATTGGTGTTTCGTTGACAGGCCCACGACACCTCCGAAGGGCTCAACGGCAACACCTGGCGTCCCAGGTGTGCCCCCCTCTGCTTTTACCACTCGATGCTCTTCTTTCAGCTCCAAAGAAGGTTGCAAGTGACTTGGTTCCAAGTTCTCTGATGTGCTTGAATTACTTTCAGCCGGGGTACTGATGCTCGGTGGACTGTGGGTTAAATCCTGCCGCTGAGCTTCACTCGCCTGACTTGACCTTTCTCTCAGAAGATAATGGTCAATGCGAGATCCCGGCCTCACTTTCTTCAAGCACTTCATCCGGCCTTGATGTATTCGTAGGCCTCTGATGGATGTTACCTTGGACCAGCCACAGCTACATACTCTGTGCTCCTGTCCTTCAGTTGATGTGCCGATTATCTGGTTCGTCGTCGTTCCAGGGTCTGTTACCGGGTGGTCAGCCGATGAGTCATCTTCCGCCCCCGCTCTCGCAGACTCTAGGGGTGTTTTTCTCTTTAGACTTTTCGTAGCAATGAGGGGTGGCTTTTGTGCACTTAATTAAGCGACGGAGCCTGCCATCATGGATAGCTAGTCCATGACAGCCCCGTTGGGGTCTTTCCTTCCTGTCAGCTGTCTTTCCAAGCCGTCACATGGTCTTTCCCTTGTTGTCAGATATATATATATATATATATACCTGTACTATTCAATACTCATATACTTAAACACTGATTGACATGCCCAAACATAATACATGTATCCTGTAGTCTACAGTGTACAATAGTTCTCTGCCTCATAACTGTAAGGCAGTAATTCTCTCCTCTGCTCCTCTCAAGGTCAGCGCTCTGTGACCACATTCCTGTCTTCACTATGCTATGCTAGAGAAGAGGCCCATTCCATTCTGACTGTGCATATTCCATTAACTGTAGTATAGTTTATAGTGTATATAGTTATACAGGTTATATAAGAATACAAAAAGACATCCGTCATATCAGAGGCCTACTCGTCCTGTTATCAAGCTTATAATACATAGTTATATTTAATCCTTTATAATGCTTAATATATTACATCATACAAGGGACACAAGTCAGAGAGAGAGAACAGGATGTCAAAATACAAAAAGGGTCACTTCGTGGCACTTCAACACTATGTTATGTCAGTCTTTTCATACGGAGCAGAAGCATGGGCGCTGAATGAAGAGGCAAAGAGGATGATAGACTCTTTTGAAATGTGGACGCTGAGGAAGATGCTGAAGATAACATGGAAGGATAAGATCAAGAATGAGGAGGTACTGAGAAGAGCGGGTATGCAAGGAGGACAGCTGCTGGAGAGGTTGAAAAAGAGAAAGATGGAGTTGTGCGGGCATGTTCTGAGAGGTTCCAGCGGGGAGATGTTCAAGAAGGTGGTGATGGGGAAGGTGGATGGAGAGAGAGGAGGTGGAAGACCAAGAAGAGGCTGTGTAGACGATGTCTGTTATTAGAGCGGAGTGAGAGGCGGAGTCACAGAGAAGAAGTGGGGACAGAATGGGTTGGAGAGTGATAGGCAACCTTCAGAACGAAGATGCCACCTGATGATGATGAAGCTGCCAAATCACTGGACAAGCTACCAAATCACTGGACAAGCTACCAAATCTTTTATCTGTTATCCAAAGCGCTTTACAATTTGTTCCTCACATTTTACCCATTCACTCACACATTCAACACTGTCACCTCATATAGATATAGTGGTATACATACACATGTAGAGGGGTACAGATATAGTGGTATAAATACACATGTAGAGGGGTACAGATATAGTGGTATAAATACACATGTAGAGGAGTACAGATATAGTGGTATAAATACACATGTAGAGGGGTACAGATATAGTGGTATAAATACACATGTAGAAGGGTACAGATATAGTGGTATAAATACACATGTAGAGATTACAGATATAGTGGTATACATACACATGTGGAGGGGTACAGATATAGTGGTATAAATACACATGTAGAGAGGTACAGATATAGTGGTATAAATACACATGTAGAGGGGTACAGATATAGTGGTATGAATACATGTAGAGGGGTACAGATATAGTGGTATACATACACAGAGGGGTACAGATATAGTGGTATGAATACATGTAGAGGGGTACAGATATAGTGGTATAAATACACAGAGGGGTACAGATATAGTGGTATTAATACACATGTACTGTAGTAGCAGTACTGTAACTGAGGGGTACAATTCCCTGACTGTATTACTAGATATGATACTTACTACCACTACCTTTGTACTTAATATTCGGCCACCCAGTACTCGGCATAAATATATTATGATAAACACTCTCACGTAGATGAAACGGATCCAACACAAATGTACGAAGTCGAAGTATGCGTTTATTACTACACAGCAATGGTGTGTAGAGCAAGCACTTAATCACTTAATTACATTTATGAATTGAAATAGTATGCACTTTTATGGCAAAGAGTATTCGTCGGTATATCAATAGAGAATGTCCAATCTCTGATGGCGCAGGCGGTAAATATACGACCTGGAATAGTTAAGGAATAACAGCAATGATACTTTAATGATTATAAGACTGGATACACTAAGGGGGGTAATCCGGTCGCTTGTAAGACAACAGGAGTAGGAGGGGGGGGGGGGTAGAGTCTGGCTGCCTCGTCCGGCCAAGGGTATCCTGGGTGAACCCACAGTTGTGCAGCTCGGTGCGCCAGCGATCCTTGGACCACAGATGAAAGCAGGTGGACTCTCTGTGAGCCGGCTCTCTCCGGTCCACGGGGGAGAGACGTGAAGCGACCTCGTCTTGCAGAGCGTCTCCTCACCTTGCGTCCTCTCCAGGGGGGGGGTTCCAACACACGGCAGTGTCGGGGGTCTTTATCCATGGAATAATCACTGTACACAAAGCATAATCCAAGCCTGGGAAGGCGGGCTGTCGTCGGTAGAATAATCCGGTATACAGGTCCACTCGCTCGTCGGCTCTGGGGCTCCTCGGATGCAGTCTCACATGGGGTCGACCACCCTGGATAAGCAGCCAGTTCTCTGCCCGAAACGATGGGGTACTGACTACGATAGTATTCTCACCGCACGAAGCACTACATATGAATAGACTATTATTAGCTTAATAGACTACGTCCAACTCGACGATATAGTGCCAAATATGACTATTCAAATATTAATATACACGATGTCTCAATACCGATGGTAGGCCGAACTTGGCCTTACTCCCACACGTGGCGTCGCGGGGAGGCTTTACGTCTGTCACTCTATTGGAGGGTAAGAAACTGGACTGAAAAGGAAGTCCTACTTTAGTAGCGCAGTATATATACGCACTATGAACAAATAGTACCGTTAGTGGTGCGGTAGCCAGATTCCTACGCGGAACTAGGACTTGTTCGTACATGTTGAGCGGTACGTTTGAACTGGGTCTGGGGGGTATGGCAGCCTGGCACCAAGGTCTCGACCAATAGTAGAATGGAGACTATTATGGGATGTTCAGTAGGCTAGAATGGATATTCAATGCATATTGTACAAGGAATATACAAGGGATATCAAGGAATATTAGAGAATATACAAATACAATTAAATATATATATATAATAAATATATATATTCGGTTTAATCTGGCCCTTCACAACAGCCACCCCCTGATTGGTCCCAGACCTAATCAGTTAAGCAGAGACAGATTAATCGCGTTGTCTATTTACACATAAGGGTTTGCTGTAGGGGTCAGTCAACTTCACAAAGTCATAGGGTTATAGGGTCATGGTCATCATCGATTGTGTCTGGGAGTCGGGGCAGTTCTATGAGCCTCGCCACGGGACGGGTGTAAGTGCGACCCTGGACAAGCACTTCAGCTGCTCGGACCTTGCCGTCGGCACCGGTGATCACTTTGCTTACGCGGCCGGCCGGCCACATAGCTCTGGGCAGTGATTGATCAATAATCATGACGACTGTTCCTTCTGTCAAATTGTCTCTCTCCTTTACCCACTTCTGGCGGGTCTGTAGAGACGGTAGGTAGTGCAGTAGGAATGTCCTTTGTTGTGCACTCTCTATGGTAGTGCAATCATCTATGTTGGGGTCTGCGGAGATAACAGTGCTCAATCCACAGAACACAGGCTTCTTATTCTCAGCCTCCTCCTGACTGGCTTCCCTCGGGATAGGCGTGGGCCACTCTCCTTCCGGGAGCTTTAGGAATGCTGGGCCGTCACTGTAGACATTGCGACGGGTGAGGTCATCTAGGGGCATTCCCCGGGTGATGACGTCAGCTGGGTTCTGTTTTGTATCAACGTAGCGCCACTCTGTTTCTCCGGTTAACTCTTCGGTTAAGTCTTGAATCTCGGTGACTCTGCCTCCCACGAAGACTTTGTACTTGCATGAGTCCGATTTGATCCAGGCGAGTACTGTCGTGGAATCTGACCACAGGATTGTTCTAGACACCGGTATGGGGAGCTCACGTTGGATGAGCGTGGCTAGGTGCGCTCCGGCTAGGGCTGCGCAGAGCTCTAGGCGTGGGATAGATTGTTGCTTGCGTGGGGCTATTCTCGAGCGGGCGAGGACAAATGCTGTGTAGATCTCTCCCCCCTCTTCTTGGGCCCGCAAGTAGGCTACTGATCCGTATGCGACCTCTGAGGCGTCACTGAAGACGTGTAAGTCCATTTTACATGTCTCTGGCCTCACCGTGGGTGGGAAGTAGCTTCGGCGCATGTTAACGCCTGGGAGTGAGTGGAGCTCCATCTCCCACTCTCTCCAGGTGGATGCAAGGTGTGCGGGAATGGGGTCGTCCCAGCCCTGGTCCTTGTCCCACAATGCTCGTACAATCATTTTTGCCCTGGTGGTGTACGGTAGAATACATCCTAGCGGGTCATATTGTCGGGCGAGTGTTGTGTACACACTCCGTCTGGTGGTCGGCGCCGCCGCCGGCCTTCCCTGCTCCGTAGTCAGGGGCTTGTGTCTGTAGTGAAGCGAATCTGTTTTGAATCGCCACACCAATCCCAGGGTCATCTCCTGGGCTTCTCCCGGGATTGTAGCCATCCAGGTCTCGCTGCTGGCTGCCTTGTCCTCGGAGGAGAGGCTGCGCAGTACTTGCGGATCGCTGCTGGCCCACTGCCTGAGATCAAAGCCGCCTTTGATCAATGAGGCGCGGAGTTTAATCAGGAGAGCCTCGGCTTCTTCCTGGGTTGAAAGGCTTTGTAGACAGTTGTCTACGTAGAAGCTGTTCTTTACGCTGTGTCGGACCTCTTCGTCCGCTGCTGGGTCCTCTGCTACATGTTTCTGTAGTGCAAATGTAGCACAGCAGGGGCTGCACGTCGTTCCGAAGGGGAGGACTTCCCATTGGTAGATGGCTGGGTGCTCATCTCCTGGCTTCTCTCTCCATAGGAACCGTAACAGGGGCTTGTCCTCCTCTACTAATCTCACCTGCAGGAACATTCCTTTAATGTCCCCGCTGATGGCCACCTTTTCCTGGCGGAAGCGGAGTAGAACGCCGAGTAGGGAGGGGCCGAGTGTGGGACCGGGCAGTAACTCTTTATTCAGATTTTGGGATCCGATCTGGTAGCTGCAGTTAAATACTATGCGGTCTTTACCGTTGTGATGGACCTTGTGGTGAGGCACGTACCACGATTCAGTGGTCTGGTCAGCCTCTTTAATGTCCATCTTTGTGACGTGTCCCGCTGTGATGAGCTTCTCAATCTCAGTGCGGTATACACTCTCTTGGGCGGGGTTCTTGGCTAAGCGCCGCTCCGTGTTCAGCAGGTACCGTTCTGTGGCGTCTGTCTTGGCGTGGAAAGTAGGCATTCCTTCTCGCCGCAGGAGTGGCGTGGCGTATCTCAACACGCCGTTGACCGGGACTCTCTTGGTCCCTGTCTCGAGGAGGTGAATGGCGTAAATGTCATCTTTAGAGCGAATGTCTTTCTTTCCGTTCTTAAAGGGCATTTGTTCCAAGGTCCATAGCCGCTCTACGTGTTGCAGGAGTGCGGTTTCTCCCTCTGTGACTCGGGAGTGGAGACATCTAGTGGCTGTACTTCGGTTGAGAGATTTGGCGAGCGGGCCTTGGAGAGTCCATCCCAAACGGGTCTCGACTGCTGCAGGACAGCCTCGGGGTCCGGTATGAACCCGGTCTATCGGGACAATGAGGTCTGCATGGTCGGAGCCTATCAACAGGGTCGGCATAGCATTGTCTATGAGCGGGATCGGTAACTTGCGCAGATGTGCATATTTCTCCATCAGCTTGGCGACGGGGTATGTGTACCGCGACAGTCCTATTTCTTGGCTGGTGAAAGCGTCTGTAATCTGGTACCGTCGCTCAGGCTGGCCGCTTGCTGCGATAGAGAATGAGACATTCTCGCCCTTTATCGTCTTCAAATCTCGTCTTATTGTCCGAATTGTCATTTGGGTTTCGCTTCCCCGCAGCCCTAGCTGGGCCGCAGCGGAGGCGAGCAGAAGGGTCTTCTCTGACCCGTCATCGAGGACGGCGTAAGTGTCCAGGACTTTATTCTGGTAGCTTAGTGTCACACGCACTACTTTTAGGAGTACTCAGGCTCCACTGCTGCTGGCGGGATCGATGTACATGACGCTCGCTTTGCTGCTGGATGGTGCGGGTGAAGGGCGCCGTCTGTTACTGTCGTGAAGTATGTCCAGATGGGCTCCATCGCACTTGGTGCACCTTTTCTTTAAGCGGCATTCGGCTGCCATGTGTGAGCGCGCACAGCGAAAACAGCGCTTGTTGGACTTTATCCATTGACTTGCTTCCTCCGCGTTCAGCTTGGGGAAGGAGTCACATTGCGCTAGCCAGTGTTCTTTCTCACAGTAGGGGCACACTATCTTCCACTTCTCCGTTCTGGAGGGGGTACTGTGGCTCCTGCTGCTCGGTACTGACTCCGATTGGTGCATCACAGTCACCGATCTTCTTCCATCATTTAGTCGTCTGGTTCCTTCTCTGGAGCCAGGGGTGCTCCGTCCGAATGTATCTAGCCGTAGGCTGCTGACTTCTCTCGCCAGGAAGTCTGCTAGATCGAGGAGGTTCGGTTCGGGGCCATTCGGGTCTCGGTGGTCTCTCTGCCGCCTAAAACGCTCCTGTCGAGCGGGCGGCAGCTTCTCCAAGATCCTTTCCACATTTGAGTTGGCGTAAAGTTCATGCCTCCCCTTCTCTCTCTGCGCTCCCAACATCCCTACCAGGGACTGCACTCTGATGGACAGGTCGTCCAGTGCTCGATTGTCTATTGCTGGGGGTAAGCGGTCGATGTGTCGGATCTCCTGGATCACGTAATCCCATATGCGCCCATACCTCTGGTCCAATGCTACCAGCGCTGCTGTGTATGGGGTGGTGGAAGTCGCGTAGGCGAGCGCTATATTATGTGCGCGGGGTACCTTTAAGTGCTTCAGTAGGATGGCGTATTTATGGCGTTCATCCAATACATCCACCAACATGGTCTCCAGACACATGCGGAGTTCTGTATACTGGGCCCGGTTCTCTTGGGTGAAGTCGGGTACCATAGGCGGGCCAATGTATGACGCTGACTGTGGATACATCGGCGAGCGTTGGGGGAGAGGCCTCCTAGGCGAGTCTCCTCCCGCTCCTTGGTATGGGCTGGTACCGGCAGTGTACCATGGCCCGCTTGTCCAGGTGCTGTTCCTCGGTGCGGGTCGTGCGTCGTGCTCACCCGTGTATAGAGTCGGGGGTCTGTAGCGCAGCTCCGCGGGAGTATAGCCTGGGCTGTACCGGACCTCCTGGTCCGGTAGAGTACTGTGCTGTCGTCGGGCGTGGTTCTCCTCCTCTTCCTCTTCGTCTTCAGTTAGGTCATCCAGTGCTTGTAGTCTCTGGTTTAGCCTCTCCACAGGATATGCTGCTCCTTCCCGGTTGCTAGGTCTCGCTTGGACCGGTGGGGGGAGGTGGTCTGTGGGGGGTATAGACCTCGTCTGTTGGTCAAGTTCAGGGTTGTTTACTCGGCTAGGGGATGCCGCCCTGGAGGTGTGTCTAGACGAGTTCCTGGAGCCTCTGGCGGAGGGAGAGGGTGTTGTCCGTCTGATCAGCTGTTCTATTAGTTGCGCTTGCTGTCTGTCGCGCTCTGCGTCGCTGGCTGTCTGCTCGGTCTCGGGCCACATTCTCTTCCCTCTGAATGCGTCTTATTTCTAGACGTATATGCTCTTCTTCGCTCCGCTGCTGGATCTGCAGTCGGTCGCGTTCAGCAGCGGCGTTCAGGCTGATGAGGAAGGCCTGCTGTAGGGTCCTCTCTGCCTCGCTGGGAGAAGGCGGTTGTATAGGGGAGCCTTCCCTCGGGGTACTCCTTGCGGAGCCTTGGAGCTCTATCTCCACGGTGCTCTCCCCGTCTTCTTCCGTGCCGAGTTCTCTCTCGGTAGCGTTGTATTCCTCCCGGGACTCATCGGGGACTACTTCTTCAGTACTGGCGGGGTGTGAAGTCATGTCTGGTTCCCACTGGTCCCCACCGTGAACTTGGTCAGTTACATTAGAACCCGTAGGGGCCTCTATGGTCGGGGTAGTCTGGGCGTTGGGGTTAGACATACTTTTACTTTCTAGTTTTACCGCGTTTACTGTTAGTAGAAGACTAGGTTGTTGACTGACAGCGTAAGCCTCTAAGTACTGAGGGAGCCGTCGTTCGCGCTGCGGGCGTTGGTTAGGAGGATCGTTTCGTGGAGTGTTCATCATAGGCCATTTCAATATTAATAACACTATATTAATATTACACTAATTACCATCCGGCTCGAAGGACCAATTGTAACTGAGGGGTACAATTCCCTGACTGTATTACTAGATATGATACTTACTACCACTACCTTTGTACTTAATATTCGGCCACCCAGTACTCGGCATAAATATATTATGATAAACACTCTCACGTAGATGAAACGGATCCAACACAAATGTACGAAGTCGAAGTATGCGTTTATTACTACACAGCAATGGTGTGTAGAGCAAGCACTTAATCACTTAATTACATTTATGAATTGAAATAGTATGCACTTTTATGGCAAAGAGTATTCGTCGGTATATCAATAGAGAATGTCCAATCTCTGATGGCGCAGGCGGTAAATATACGACCTGGAATAGTTAAGGAATAACAGCAATGATACTTTAATGATTATAAGACTGGATACACTAAGGGGGGTAATCCGGTCGCTTGTAAGACAACAGGAGTAGGAGGGGGGGGGGTAGAGTCTGGCTGCCTCGTCCGGCCAAGGGTATCCTGGGTGAACCCACAGTTGTGCAGCTCGGTGCGCCAGCGATCCTTGGACCACAGATGAAAGCAGGTGGACTCTCTGTGAGCCGGCTCTCTCCGGTCCACGGGGGAGAGACGTGAAGCGACCTCGTCTTGCAGAGCGTCTCCTCACCTTGCGTCCTCTCCAGGGGGGGGGGGTTCCAACACACGGCAGTGTCGGGGGTCTTTATCCATGGAATAATCAACGTATACAAAGCATAATCCGTGCCTGGGAAGGCGGGCTGTTGTCGGTAGAATAATCCGGTATACAGGTCCACTCGCTCGTCGGCTCTGGGGCTCCTCGGATGCAGTCTCACATGGGGTCGACCACCCTGGATAAGCAGCCAGTTCTCTGCCCGAAACGATGGGGTACTGACTACGATAGTATTCTCACCGCACGAAGCACTACATATGAATAGACTATTATTAGCTTAATAGACTACGTCCAACTCGACGATATAGTGCCAAATATGACTATTCAAATATTAATATACACGATGTCTCAATACCGATGGTAGGCCGAACTTGGCCTTACTCCCACACGTGGCGTCGCGGGGAGGCTTTACGTCTGTCACTCTATTGGAGGGTAAGAAACTGGACTGAAAAGGAAGTCCTACTTTAGTAGCGCAGTATATATACGCACTATGAACAAATAGTACCGTTAGTGGTGCGGTAGCCAGATTCCTACGCGGAACTAGGACTTGTTCGTACATGTTGAGCGGTACGTTTGAACTGGGTCTGGGGGGTATGGCAGCCTGGCACCAAGGTCTCGACCAATAGTAGAATGGAGACTATTATGGGATGTTCAGTAGGCTAGAATGGATATTCAATGCATATTGTACAAGGAATATACAAGGGATATCAAGGAATATTAGAGAATATACAAATACAATTAAATATATATATATAATAAATATATATATTCGGTTTAATCTGGCCCTTCACAACAAGTACTGTACTATTTTCTTTCCTGATCTCCCACTGTGTTCTAAGGCATCTGAATATCAAGACATTTCTAGAAGATGCTCAGAAATTGACCGTCCTCCACTAATAAATCCTTATTTGACCAGCAGTCATGAATCCATAGTGCATACTGTGGACTAATATAATAGTTCTGTGGACTAATATAATAGTTCTGTGGAATAATATAATAGTTCTGTGGACTAATATAATAGTTCTGTGGAATAATATAATAGTTCTGTGGGCTAATATAATAGTTCTGTGGACTAATATAATAGTTCTGTGGACTAATGGAATAGTTCTGTAGACTAATATAATAGTTATGTGGACTAATATAATAGTTCTGTGGACTAATATAATAGTTCTGTGGACTAATGGAATAGTTCTGTAGACTAATATAATAGTTATGTGGACTAATATAATAGTTCTGTGGAATAATATAATAATTCTGTGGACTAATATAATAGTTCTGTGGACTAATATAATAGTTCTGAGGACTAATGGAATAGTTCTGTGGACTAATATAATAGTTCTGTGGACTAATGGAATAGTTCTGTAGACTAATATACTAGTTATGTGGACTAATATAATAGTTCTGTGGAATAATATAATAATTCTGTGGACTAATATAATAGTTCTGTGGACTAATATAATAGTTCTGAGGACTAATATAATAGTTCTGTGGACTAATATAATCGTTATGTTGACTAATGTAATAGTTCTGTTGACTAATGTAATAGTTCTGTTGACTAATATAATCGTTATGTTGACTAATATAATCGTTATGTTGACTAATATAATAGTTCTGTGGACTAATGTAATAGTTCTGTGGACTAATGGAATAGTTCTGTGGACTAATGGAATAGTTATACATCGTATAGCTTACGCTCTGCACTCTAGTGGAACCCTATCCCTTATCAATCTAATACTGAATAATTTTCTTCACATGTACACACCCATCCGCCTGGCCACACCCACATCCGTTCCTCTACATAAGCGGGGTTGTGGCCATACTAACAGCTCCTTCCCTATTTTCACCACCGACAAGTGTCTGTATACACCACTTGAGTTTAGTGCCGAAATTGTTATTGGAAAGGAGTTACGTTTGATGAAAAGGAGCTGCGTTGACATTATATCTTTGTTTTCTCTCTCAAAATTTTTCGAGGAAATACAGCGATAATGTCTTCGCCACCGGAGTGTCTAGAAGATGATGATCATTCTGACCTCCACCGGCGTTTCGTATTAGGGGCTCGCGTCGCTGAGCAATCCCCGCCGGCATTGCCTCCGGCTCTGCAGCTGGACACTTTGCTTGGGAGGCGATCGGCCGGGTGGGGGCTGAAGGCCTCTCTGGGCGGGTGATGTTTTTTTGCGACGCGGGCGCCAGGTGTGTTGGTTGTGGGGGGAACAACTACACAGCTTACGAAGGTCGGCTCCAGGCTGGGATCCTTTTCGCTGCCCCTTAGCGGCGTGGAGGGGGTTCTAGCTTGATGCCCCATGTTAACATTAGCTCCTCCTCGAGTAAGAGCTTTGTTTTCCTGGGACCGTGATTCCGAATCTGCGGTTCAATTCCCGGGTCTCTGGACAAACGGATACCCACTGTCGCCGTGCTGGCCCCGCTTTTCAAGATGAAAAACACCCGGCGCGAGGGAGGTGAGCTTGGTGTTCATTATGAGAATATCTCCATGCTCAGGTCGGCTATAGTCCGCGAGGGACTTGTTGCCGACACCGCTGTGTCTGGTAAACACCGTTCTGAAGAGGGACGTGTGTTGCCTTTTTTCCCTTTTTTTCTTCGGATGAGAAGAGGAAAAGACAGCGGCTGTCTGAAGTGTTGGCCTGTATTGATTTTCTCACGTTGTACAGTTTCAGTAGTAGTCGCTTAGCTTGCTTCTGCGTGAGCTAGTGGCTAGCGATAGCTGGTTTGAGCTAACTGTTAGCCAGTTAGCTGTTAGCTATGACGTTAGCTGCCGGCTGCGCTCGGCTGGGAACGTTAGCTTGATGCTATCAGTTAGCCTAGAGTTAGCTGTTTAGCTTGTGCTACAACCATTGGCGTAGCCATGAGAATAGCAGGCCCTGGCACTCTGACTACAACGTCATCTTTGGCAGAAGATGTAGTCGGGCCTGCGCCATGACCAGCTGCAGGAGGGTGCGTCACGCCGGAGCTAGGCTCCGGCCATAGCTTCTTCTGGCTTAGCCAGCAAGAGGCCTTCGTCGACGTGGAGACCAACCTGTGTTGCGGCCTTTCGTCCTGCGTTCCTTGGTGCAGGTAAGATGTCCAATGGACATTACCCCACTCTTCCTTCCTTCCCCTCCCGAATGTTTTTGTTAATAACGATGTCTACAAAACATATGTTACTTCACTACATTTGGAGATACGACGTGTGCTGTGTGAGAATTGTCTTGGTCGCTTTGTATAGCTTGGGTTAGCGTTGGCCAAGGCTTGTGCCTTTCTCTCTACCTAGGAACAGCGTTGTTTTTTACATGATTAAAAATGAACTGGGTTTTTTGTTGTATGATGATAAGTTGTGTGTCTTCATGTAACATTTAGACAACGTGGCTGAGCCCACAACTGGCTGGGTTACCCTACAATGCTGTGCATAGTGGCATATGATCGAGGGCTGAGTCCCTCTCTTAGCTTGTTATTATTACTTGAGGGTAATGATGAAAATAACAAGTTTTTTTCACACATAAGCAGAGCTGTGGGAAACCTGTTCAAACAAGGTCTTCGGCTGTGCTGGCGTGCATGATGTAAAGCTTACTCTACACATTTGGCATCGTATCAGGGGTAAGGTGGTGAGGGGTGGGTGAAATTATTCCCCGGTTTGCCCCTGGCCCCCCCCCCCCCTCCCCTCAAATATGATTTTGTTTACAAAATGTGTGTTGATCCACTATATTTATATATTATATTATATTGACCATATTGATCAAATTGTTTACACTGCCTGTGTTGTTTTTTACTACCTGTATACTGTGTTGTTTTACTACCTGTACCCCTCCCCCCTCCCCCCATGCTGCTATGATGCCTGAATTTCCCCAAGGGGATCAATAAAGGAATATCTTATCTTATCTTATCTTATCTTATTTTTGGGGATACGGTGTAAATCCCTCAGCTTCTGCTGGGGTTGTGCTCTTGCTTAGAGAGAGGCAATTTCTCTGAAAATTGTTTGGTCGCTGTCATGTAGACTTAGCAAGGCCTGTGACCAGCACTTACTCGAGGTCTTCTCTCATCATAAAAAACTGTGTTCCTCTTACAGTAGTGAGAGTGTACTTTTTGCCCTTTTTTGTTGTGATGGAGGGTTGTGTGTATCGTATTCACGTTTAGGATCCACAACTGGGTTAGGTGTTGGCCTACAGAAATTACATGTGTAGCTCTTGTACCAGGGCCCTTGGCCCCTCTCTTGGTCTGTGTTTTTTCCTCCTTTTAGGGTAAAGGTGTAAAAATTCAGGTGGCAAGTTCGCACATGTGCCTGAAGCCATGTATAAAACCAGTTTTTGCACAGGCGAGGTTATCGTCTGTGGCTGGCGTGCAGAATGTGAAGCTGTTACCCTAACAGGTATAATGTGCTTTCATGTAGCACGCTATGACTGGTCTCATGGCTCTGCTTTGTCGTTGCATCGTATCAGGGGTGAGGGGTTATGAGGGGTGGGCTGATAAAATCCTCCCCCCCCTTTACTGATTGGCCGGGAGGTGGGACCTCCTGCCTGTCAGTTTTCCCTGTCGGCTGAGGGGCAGCGCGTCACAGGGAGAGGGAAGGGGGGGGGGGGTTCCCTGGTTCCACTCCCTGTTAGGATGGGTGGGTCACAGGATTTCCCTCCGGTCATGGGATACGTCACTGGGTGTGTTTCCTATTGGCCAGGAGACATCCGTGAGGTTACAGGCTGTGTGCTGCAGACCGCTGTCTTTGTCAACGTTGGATGATGCGTTGCATTCGAAAACTGTTCGTTTTCTGCTCTGCTCTCTATTACAGTGTGTATTGGGCTGTTGGTCACTTGGCCCAATTATTATTGCATGTATCTTTTTAAATTGTACTCACGTGGAGGTCTCTCTGGGGGAACTTCTGTCTTCTCCTCTTATGTGAGGAGCGGAATTGACGGGGTTGCCCTCAGTCGCGTGTGTCTTATTGACCGGCTTCCTGCTGCTCGTCCCAGACAGCATGGAGGGGACGTTGTCTGGTGTTTCTTATTAGAATTCACCATTGATGTGTTTCGAGTTCTTGACGTGCATATAGCGCTGGCCCTGGGTGCTTCCTATGTGGAACCACGTTTTTGGGCCGGCGCGCCTTGGTTGCCCAATTCATAGAAACAGCGTTTTTTATGCGGGCGACTAGGAGGGAGATTTTTTATCTCTATCGAGCGCCTGTGCAAGACTCGATGACTCACGTGCATCTCCGGGGGGAGATGACGGAGTAGATCATTACAGTGGCGGAGGGGTCTCACGCCCATGAGGTGGGCCGCCAGGAGCAGCGCATTCACGTTCTGTCCATCTTAGTGGTGCCCTCTGTGATGTTTTAGATCGACACGCGTACCTACCCCCCTCTTAGGACTGGGGATGGCGGCGTGACTAGGAAGCAGGACTGATTCCGGTCACGCTGGACCGAGTCAGTTAACCTGTTGTCCGCCGGGGCGCAGATCTGCTGTTCTGGTACCCCGAAGGGATTTGTGCTTTCCCGGGGGGAAAATGCCGGGTCGGTCTGGGCTTCGCGGGGATTGATGTCGTGGATATGTGTGTCATGTGTATGCCACTACGGCTTGCCCATAACAGTGACGTGCTTGGTCCATACTGTGTTGTACCTTGCGCTATGTTAGGGGGCCTGGTCCTTCTCCATTGTATTCACTCCTCCCTCCCTCCCACCGGGCAGGTATGGGAGGGGGCTGTCGAGGTGGTTGCTGTCAACCCCACTAGGCATCCCTGTGTAGGTCCCGGTCGCGTGAATACTTTCGGCAGCCCACTTGTCCTTCCACATTGCTCCGATTGGCCGAGCGCGCGCATGAGCCGTGATGGGCTCCTCAGCCAGGCAGGAAT
>NC_140168.1:134630973-135000312 GCF_963971535.1 Notolepis coatsorum
GTAAACGCGGTAAAACTAAAAAGTAAAAGTATGTCTAACCCCAACGCCCAGACTACCCCGACCATAGAGGCCCCTACGGGCTCTAATGTAACTGACCAAGTTCACGGTGGGGACCAGTGGGAACCAGACATGACTTCACACCCCGCCAGTACTGAAGAAGTAGTCCCCGATGAGTCCCGGGAGGAATACAACGCTACCGAGAGAGAACTCGGCACGGAAGAGGACGGGGAGAGCACCGTGGAGATAGAGCTCCAGGGCTCCGCAAGGAGTGCCCCGAGGGAAGGCTCCCCTATACAACCGCCTTCTCCCAGCGAGGCAGAGAGGACCCTACAGCAGGCCTTCCTCATCAGCCTGAACGCCGCTGCTGAACGCGACCGACTGCAGATCCAGCAGCGAAGCGAACACGAGCAGATACGTCTAGAAATAAGACGCATTCAGATGGAAGAGAATGTGGCCCGAGAACGAGCCGGTGCTCAACGGGACGCAGCGCGCGACAGACAGCAGTCGCAACTAATAGAACAGCTGATCAGACGGACAACACCCTCTCCCTCCGCCAGAGGCTCCAGGAACTCGTCTAGACACACCTCCAGGGCGGCATCCCCTAGCCGAGTAAACAACCCTGAACTTGACCAACAGACGAGTTCTATACCCCCCACAGACCACCTCCCCCCACCGGTCCAAGCGAGACCTAGCAACCGGGAAGGAGCAGCATATCCTGTGGAGAGGCTAAACCAGAGACTACAAGCACTGGATGACCTAACTGAAGACGAAGAGGAAGAGGAGGAGAACCACGCCCGAAGACAGCACAGTACTCTACCGGACCAGGAGGTCCGGTACAGCCCAGGCTATACTCCCGCGGAGCTGCGCTACAGACCCCCGACTCTATACACGGGTGAGCACGACGCACGACCCGCACCGAGGAACAGCACCTGGACAAGCGGGCCATGGTACACTGCCGGTACCAGCCCATACCAAGGAGCGGGAGGAGACTCGCCTAGGAGGCCTCTCCCCCAACGCTCGCCGATGTATCCACAGTCAGCGTCATACACTGGCACGCCTATGGTACCCGACTTCACCCAAGAGAACCGGGCCCAGTATACAGAACTCCGCATGTGTCTGGAGACCATGTTGGTGGATGTATTGGATGAACGCCACAAATACGCCATCCTACTGAAGCACTTAAAGGTGCCCCGCGCACATAATATAGCGCTCGCCTACGCGACTTCCACCACCCCATACACAGCAGCGCTGGTAGCATTGGACCAGAGGTATGGGCGCATATGGGATTACGTGATCCAGGAGATCCGACACATCGACCGCTTACCCCCAGCAATAGACAATCGAGCACTGGACGACCTGTCCATCAGAGTGCAGTCCCTGGTAGGGATGTTGGGAGCGCAAAGAGAGAAGGGGAGGCATGAACTTTACGCCAACTCAAATGTGGAAAGGATTCTGGAGAAGCTGCCGCCCGCTCGTCAGGAGCGCTTTAGGCGGCAGAGGGACCACAGAGACCCGAATGGCCCCGAACCGAACCTCCTCGATCTAGCAGACTTCCTGGCGAGAGAAGTCAGCAGCCTACGGCTAGATACATTCGGACGGAGCACCCCTGGCTCCAGAGAAGGAACCAGACGACTAAATGATGGAAGAAGATCGGTGACTGTGATGCACCAATCGGAGTCAGTACCGAGCAGCAGGAGCCACAGTACCCCCTCCAGAACGGAGAAGTGGAAGATAGTGTGCCCCTACTGTGAGAAAGAACACTGGCTAGCGCAATGTGACTCCTTCCCCAAGCTGAACGCGGAGGAAGCAGGTCAATGGATAAAGTCCAACAAGCGCTGTTTTCGCTGTGCGCGCTCACACATGGCAGCCGAATGCCGCTTAAAGAAAAGGTGCACCAAGTGCGATGGAGCCCATCTGGACATACTTCACGACAGTAACAGACGGCGCCCTTCACCCGCACCATCCAGCCGCAAAGCGAGCGTCATGTACATCGATCCCGCCAGCAGCAGTGGAGCCCGAGTACTCCTAAAAGTAGTGCGTGTGACACTAAGCTACCAGAATAAAGTCCTGGACACTTACGCCGTCCTCGATGACGGGTCAGAGAAGACCCTGCTGCTCGCCTCCGCTGCGGCCCAGCTAGGGCTGCGGGGAAGCGAAACCCAAATGACAATTCGGACAATAAGACGAGATTTGAAGACGATAAAGGGCGAGAATGTCTCATTCTCTATCGCAGCAAGCGGCCAGCCTGAGCGACGGTACCAGATTGCAGACGCTTTCACCAGCCAAGAAATAGGACTGTCGCGGTACACATACCCCGTCGCCAAGCTGATGGAGAAATATGCACATCTGCGCAAGTTACCGATCCCGCTCATAGACAATGCTATGCCGACCCTGTTGATAGGCTCCGACCATGCAGACCTCATTGTCCCGATAGACCGGGTTCATACCGGACCCCGAGGCTGTCCTGCAGCAGTCGAGACCCGTTTGGGATGGACTCTCCAAGGCCCGCTCGCCAAATCTCTCAACCGAAGTACAGCCACTAGATGTCTCCACTCCCGAGTCACAGAGGGAGAAACCACACTCCTGCAACACGTAGAGCGGCTATGGACCTTGGAACAAATGCCCTTTAAGAACGGAAAGAAAGACATTCGCTCTAAAGATGACATTTACGCCATTCATCTCCTCGAGACAGGGACCAAGAGAGTCCCGGTCAACGGCGTATTGAGATACGCCACGCCACTCCTGCGGCGAGAAGGAATGCCTACTTTCCACGCCAAGACAGACGCCACAGAACGGTACCTGCTGAACACGGAGCGGCGCTTAGCCAAGAACCCCGCCCAAGAGAGTGTATACCGCGCTGAGATTGAGAAGCTCATCACAGCGGGACACGTCACAAAGATGGACATTAAAGAGGCTGACCAGACCACTGAATCGTGGTACGTGCCCCACCACAAGGTCCATCACAACGGTAAAGACCGCATAGTATTTAACTGCAGCTACCAGATCGGATCCCAAAATCTGAATAAAGAGTTACTGCCCGGTCCCACACTCGGCCCCTCCCTACTCGGCGTTCTACTCCGCTTCCGCCAGGAAAGGGTGGCCATCAGCGGGGACATTAAAGGAATGTTCCTGCAGGTGAGATTAGTAGAGGCGGACAAGCCCCTGTTACGGTTCCTATGGAGAGAGAAGCCAGGAGATGAGCACCCAGCCATCTACCAATGGGAAGTCCTCCCCTTCGGAACGACGTGCAGCCCCTGCTGTGCTACATTTGCACTACAGAAACATGTAGCAGAGGACCCAGCAGCGGACGAAGAGGTCCGACACAGCGTAAAGAACAGCTTCTACGTAGACAACTGTCTACAAAGCCTTTCAACCCAAGAAGAAGCCGAGGCTCTCCTGATTAAACTCCGCGCCTCATTGATCAAAGGCGGCTTTGATCTCAGGCAGTGGGCCAGCAGCGATCCGCAAGTACTGCGCAGCCTCTCCTCCGAGGACAAGGCAGCCAGCAGCGAGACCTGGATGGCTACAATCCCGGGAGAAGCCCAGGAGATGACCCTGGGATTGGTGTGGCGATTCAAAACAGATTCGCTTCACTACAGACACAAGCCCCTGACTACGGAGCAGGGAAGGCCGGCGGCGGCGCCGACCACCAGACGGAGTGTGTACACAACACTCGCCCGACAATATGACCCGCTAGGATGTATTCTACCGTACACCACCAGGGCAAAAATGATTGTACGAGCATTGTGGGACAAGGACCAGGGCTGGGACGACCCCATTCCCGCACACCTTGCATCCACCTGGAGAGAGTGGGAGATGGAGCTCCACTCACTCCCAGGCGTTAATATGCGCCGAAGCTACTTCCCACCCACGGTGAGGCCAGAGACATGTAAAATGGACTTACACGTCTTCAGTGACGCCTCAGAGGTCGCATACGGATCAGTAGCCTACTTACGGGCCCAAGACCAGGGGGGAGAGATCTACACAGCATTTGTCCTCGCCCGCTCGAGAATAGCCCCACGCAAGCAACAATCTATCCCACGTCTAGAGCTCTGCGCAGCCCTAGCCGGAGCGCACCTAGCCACGCTCATCCAACGTGAGCTCACCATACCGGTGTCTAGAACAATCCTGTGGTCAGATTCCACGACGGTACTCGCCTGGATCAAATCGGACTCATGCAAGTACAAAGTCTTCGTGGGAGTCAGAGTCACCGAGATTCAAGACTTAACCGAAGAGTTAACCGGAGAAACAGAGTGGCGCTACGTTGATACAAAACAGAACCCAGCTGACGTCATCACCCGGGGGATGCCCCTGGATGACCTCACCCGTCGCAATGTCTACAGTGACGGCCCCGCATTCCTAAGACTCCCGGAAGGACAGTGGCCCACGCCTATCCCGAGGGAAGCAAGTCCAGAGGAGG
Source organism: Notolepis coatsorum (assembly GCF_963971535.1). Classification (NCBI taxonomy): domain Eukaryota; kingdom Metazoa; phylum Chordata; class Actinopteri; order Aulopiformes; family Paralepididae; genus Notolepis; species Notolepis coatsorum. The sequence goes on from NC_140168.1 coordinate 134,635,394, forward strand.
TGGAAAATAAGAAGTCTGTGTTCTGTGGATTGAGCACCGTAGCCTCCACCGACCCTAACATAGACGATTGCATGTCCATAGAGAGTGCACAACAAAGAACATTCCTGCGGTACCACCCGGAGTGCAAGTCCCCCGCTGATATGTCAGCAGCTAACTACGAGGAAGCAGAATTGCTTCTACTGCAGCGAGCCCAGAGAGACTCGTTCCCTGATGAATTGGCCTGTCTACAGGGAGGAAAGCCCGTCCCATCCGACAGCAGATTAATTCATCTGGCCCCCGAGAGCGACGCTCATACCCTCATCAGAGTGGGTGGTCGCCTACGCAGAGCCCCCAATCTACCGGATGACATTAAATACCCGATCGTATTGAACAGCCGACACAAGGTCACAGAGCTGATTATAAAGAAATACGATGAGGATGTACATCACGCAGGAGCAGAAAGAGTCTTCGCGGAAATCAGACGTCGTTACTGGTTCCTACAAGGAAGAGAGGCGGTACGACGCTTCCAGCGAACATGTCTAGACTGCCGCAAGTGGCGCGCGCAGCCCAGCATACCAAGGATGGCTGACCTTCCTCCATGTCGCCTCCGAATCGGTGACAAGCCATTCCACTCAACGGGTATGGACTGCTTTGGCCCGCTGCACATAAAGAAAGGAAGAGGAACCGAGAAGCGGTGGGGTATTGTATTCAAATGCATGACCACCAGAGCGATACACATCGAGCTTCTCCCGACCATGAGCACAGACTCATTCCTTATGGCCTTCCGAAGATTCACATCACGGAAAGGAAGACCGTCTACCCTATTGTCCGATCATGGGACAAACTTCAAAGGCGGCGAAAGAGAGCTGAGAGAGAGCTTCCAAGCTATGGGCCCAGAACTTAAGACCCACCTCGCTCCAGCACAGGTTGATTTCCAATTCAACCCCCCAAACGCACCCCACTTCGGTGGCACTTGGGAACGAGAAGTGCGCTCCATAAAGACAGCCCTGTACGCAGTACTTGGGGCCCAGACTGTGGCGGAAGAAGTCCTAATGACAGTCCTCACGGAGATTGAGGGAGTACTTAACTCGAAGCCCCTCGGATATGTCTCCAGTGATGTGGCGGATATCGACCCAGTTACCCCCAACACACTCCTGATGGGGCGGCTAGATCCTGCATTACCACAGACAATGTACCGGCCTGAAGAAGCGAACGGCCGACGAATGTGGAGGTACAGCCAAGTATTAGCCGACAAGTTTTGGAACAGTTTCCTACTGCACTACCTACCGTCTCTACAGACCCGCCAGAAGTGGGTAAAGGAGAGAGACAATTTGACAGAAGGAACAGTCGTCATGATTATTGATCAATCACTGCCCAGAGCTATGTGGCCGGCCGGCCGCGTAAGCAAAGTGATCACCGGTGCCGACGGCAAGGTCCGAGCAGCTGAAGTGCTCGTCCAGGGTCGCACTTACACCCGTCCCGTGGCGAGGCTCATAGAACTGCCTCGACTCCCAGACACAATCGATGATGACCATGACCCTACAACCCTATGACTTTGTGAAGTTGACTGACCCCTACAGCAAACCCTTATGTGTAAATAGACAACGCGATTAATCTGTCTCTGTTTAACTGATTAGGTCTGGGACCTATTCAGGGGGTGGCTGTTGTGAAGGGCCAGATTAAACCGAATATATATATTTATTTATATATATATATTTAATTGTATTTGTATATTCTCTAATATTCCCTGATATCCCTTGTATATTCCTTGTACAATATGCATTGAATATCCATTCTAGCCTACTGAACATCCCACAATAGTCTCCATTCTACTATTGGTCGAGACCTTGGTGCCAGGCTGTCATACCCCTCAGACCCAGTTCAAACGTACCGCTCCACATGTACGAACAAGTCCTAGTTCCGCGTAGGAATCTGGCTACCGCACCACTAATGGGACTATTTGTTCATAGTGCGTATATATACTGCGCTACTAAAGTAGGACTTCCTTTTCAGTCCAGTTTCTTACCCTCCAATAGAGTCACAGACGTAAAGCCTCCCCGCGACGCCACGTGTGGGAGTAAGGCCAAGTTCGCCTACCATCGGTATTGAGACATCGTGTATATTAATATTTGAATAGTCATATTTGGCACTATATCGTCGAGTTGGACGTAGTCTATTAAGCTAATAATAGTCTGTTAATATATAGTGCTTCGTGCGGTGAGAATACTACCGTAGTCAGTACCCCATCGTTTCGGGCAGAGAACTGGCTGCTTACCCAGGGTGGTTGACCCCATGTGAAGCTGCACCCGAGGAGCCCCAGAGCCGACGAGCGAGTGGACCTGTATACCGGATTATTCTACCGACGACAGCCCGCCTTCCCAGGCACGGATTATGCTTTGTATACTCTGATTATTCCATGGATAAAGACCCCCGACACTGCCGTGTGTTGGAACCCCCCCCCCGGAGAGGACGCAAGGTGAGGAGACGCTCTGCAAGACGAGGTCGCTTCACGTCTCTCCCCCGTGGACCGGAGAGAGCCGGCCCACAAAGAGTCCACCTGCTTTCATCTGTGGTCCAAGGATCGCCGGCGCATTGAACGGCACTACAGTGGGTTCACCTGGGATACCCTTGGCCGGACGAGGCAGCCGGATTCTACCCCCCCCCCCTCCTACTCCTGTCGGCTTACAAGCGACCGGATTAACCCCCCTGTAGTGTATCCAGTCTTATAATCATTAAAGTATCATTGCTGTTATTCCTTAACTATTCCAGGTCGTATATTTACCACCTGCGCCATCAGAGATTGGACATTCTCTATTGATATACCGACGAATACTCTTTGCCATAAAAGTGCATACTATTTCAATTCATAAATGTAATTAAGTGATTAAGTGCTTGCTCTACACACCATTGCTGTGTAGTAATAAACGCATACTTCGACTTCGTACATTTGTGTTGGATCCGTTTCATCTACGTGAGAGTGTTTATGATAATATATTTATGCCGTGTACTGGGTGGCCGAATATTAAGTACAAAGGTAGTGGTAGTAAGTATCATATCTAGTAATACAGTCAGGGAATTGTACCCCTCAGTTACAATGGTGATGATGATGATAATGGTGATGATGGTGATGATGATGATGATGGTGGTGATGATGATGATGATGATGATGATGATGGTGGTGATGATGATGATGATGATGATGATGATGATGATGATGCTGATGATGGTGATGCTGATGATGATGATGATGATGATGATGATGATGATGATGATGATGATAGTGGTGATGATGATGATGCTGATGATGATGATGATGATGGTGATGATGATGATGATAGTGGTGATGATGATGATGATGATGATGATGGTATGGTGATGGTGGTGGTGGTGGTGGTGATGGTGGTGGTGATGATGATGATGATGATGATGATGATGATGATGATGGTGGTGATGGTGGTGGTGGTGATGGTGCTGGTGATGGTGGTGTTGGTGATGGTGATGGTGGTGGTGATGGTGATGGTGGTGGTGGTGTTGGTGATAGTGATGGTGATGGTGATGGTGGTGGAGGTGGTGGTGGAGGTGGTAGTGGTGATGGTGGTCAGGGGCGGACCTTCCTACAGGCGATATAGGTGGTCGCCTAGAGCGCCACCCAGAGGGGGACGCCAAAAAAAAATTAATAATTGTTTTTTCTCTGTGCAGTTTTGGCGCCCCCCTCTATATCTGCAACCATTATTTTTACATAAAAAAAATTCTAACATAAGGGAAAATGAGCCAAAAATCTAAAACGGTCGGTCGGTCTGAGCCTCAGCTTTACATTTACATTTACATTTACATTTAGTCATTTAGCTGACGCTTTTATCCAAAGCGACTTACAAGTTCTGTGCGACAAGACAGCAAGAAGGGTATAACTCTATCAGCTGAGTAACAATGTTCATCAAAGTGTTGCGTGTTACAGTGTAGGTTAGTTTATTAGGACAAGTGCATGACATTAAGGTTAGTCGGGGTTAGATTTTTTTTTTTTTTTTATCATTTCAGATAATGGTTGAAGAAGTGAGTCTTTAGTCGACGGCGAAAGATTGGACGGGATTCGGCTGTCCTAACTGGGATGGGTAGTTCATTCCACCATTGTGGGGCAAGGACTGAGAATAGGCGGCTTCTCTTTGATGACCCTCCGGGAGCTTGGATAGGAGTAGATCTGAGGCGGCCAGAAGACGCAGAGCGTAGGGGTCTTGAGGGTGTGTAGTTAGAGACCATTGACCGGAGGTAGGCGGGAGCGGTTCCCTTTGCCGCACGGTATGCTAGGTCGAGGGCCTTGAAGCGGATACGTGCAGCAATGGGGAGCCAGTGCAGGTCCCTAAGAAGTGGGGTGACATGGGCTGACTTCGGTAGGTTTGAGATCAGGCGGGCCGCTGCATTTTGAATGAGTTGAAGAGGCTTGGTGGCAGTGGCCGGGAGGCCAGCTAGCAGTGCGTTGCAGTAGTCGAGGCGGGAGATGACTGTTGATTGGACGAGGAGTTGGGTGGCTTCTTTTGTCAGGAAGGGGCGTATCCTTCTGACGTTGCTCAAGGTGTTCACAGTCAGAACATGCTAGAGCGCTGTGCATTGATGGGTATCGGTCAAGTGTTTATAGAATTGAGCGTTGAGGAAAGAAAGACTAACGTGGTGGTGATGGTGGTGGGGAGGTGGTGGTGGAGGTGGTGGTGGAGGTGGTGGTGGAGGTGGTGGTTGTAGCGGCACCTGCCTGTGTCCGCTTCCTGGTAGACGGGGAGTGATTCCATACGCGCTCCATCCAAAGAATAGTCTCCACACATTGAGTTCCGTTATCAGATACCGACGTGGTGATCCGATTTATTTAGAAAATGTAGGTTACATGGGAGAGGTGATCAAAGCGATCCTAAAGCGTCCTATAAACGTGGTTCTAATTGATCAAAGTGTTTCCTAAGATAAAACTATTCTAAAACGTTCCCGAAGCGGTCAGAAAATTATATGCTTTCCCCGTCGGCTACCAACCCACAGCTGATCCCTATCACCCATTTTAATGATCTCCGCCGCGCCGTGGGCCGACCCACCTGACAGGTGCAGGTGATCCGCCCACAGTACAACAGAGTCCACCCAACGGGTGACACAGATAAACATAACATTCCCATAAATCATATCCTTCGATTGGAAATAATAATAACAATAATAATAATAATAATAATAATAATAATAATAATAATAATAATAATACTAATAATAATAATAATAATAATAATAATAATAATAATAATAATAATAATAATAATAATAATAATAATAATAATAATAATAATAATCTATAACAAAAAACACTCATTCGGCCTTTACACCGGCCCCTACTTGTGCCTACACAATTACAAAATATGGTCGGGCGAGTGTTCATTACAGCTGGCAATCCTCATTTGACTCCAGTAGTAGGCAAAGCTTCGTGATTGGCCTCTGTAGCACATTGGTTTTGGTCTTCACCCTGACACTTCGTACCAGGCCCTTGTTATCCGGAAAGGTTTCCAGGATCCGTCCAAGCGGCCAGGAATTCCTGGGCGCTGTGTCGTCCACTATGACCACCAAGTCACCAGGGGCGAAGTTCTCTTTCTGGGTCTGCCACTTGGTGTAAGGGGTTCTAAATCTTTGGGGTCATTGGACGTGGTAAGTGGGCGATCGTTCATAATCGTTGCCTATTTATGTTATCAGCTGCGCCGTGGCAGATTCACCTGTCACGTGAATCACCACAATACAACTGAGAACATTCCTCGTCACAAAATAACAAATCTTCAAGTTGATCCACAATCCACTTCACTCCAGAGTTTGCCATGGTGGTGCCTTGGAATGACGATGTGAATCAAACACCACTCATGTTCTTTCCACTTTCTTTCTTTTGTGATACACCCTGTGATGGGGTATGTACCAGACACAGCCATCTTTCCTTGGTTCTTGAAGAGGTACTTTCTCTGTGGTCTTAGATATTCCATCCTCATTCCTCTTCGATCTTACAGTCTTCTCTCTGCTCTTAGATCTTCCTGTTTTTTTTTGCAGGCTCATGGCTCGTTGTGTTGCCACCTGTCTGTACTCTGCATGGTACCCTTCATCCTTCCTCTTCTTTTGCAGGTGCATGGCTCGTGTCGCCACCTGTCTGTTGTTGGGGGTCATCACATCTCCTTTTCGAAAGGAGAGTGGCAAGTTATACTGACCATCTTTTAAGTTTATCGAACTGTTGGTGATGGCTTTGGGTCTTCTTGTCACATCCACCGCGTTGATGTTCAGTGGACCATAGACCGCCCATCCCAAGAGTGACCTTACAGCATATGGTCCGTCATCCTGGCTGTTCACTATCTGCCGAGGCTCCATGGCTCTCGGAGTATTGACTCCAATCAGAAGCTCCACATCTGAGTCAATGTAAGTGATGTGAACATCCTTCAGGTAGGGCCATTTTTTCAGTTCCTCTTGAGTAAGGATGTTTTCTTTTGACACTGGGTATGCTGGTTGAGTGTATAGCGTAGGCAGTGCAATAAATGTGTCATCATTGATGTTGCCCACCTCCAGGCCTGAGATCTCATATGCTGGGACATGTTTCTCTTGTGCCATTGTCTTAAGGAGAATTGATGTTTTCCGGCCCTTAGCGTTCAGCTTCCTCATGAGGCTCTCTGTGCAAAAGGATGCCGAGCTGCCATGGTCCAAGAAGGCATATGTCGTTACATACCCACTTCCGTCAGCCTGTTTCACCTCCACTGGCACGATGGGTAAAGCACAGTCCTTACCGGCCCCATTATCTTCACCAAGCCTCACCAGAGCACTACCCACAGTCTTCTTGGTCAGGGGTGGTGTCCTCTCCTGTTGAGGTGATTTCCATTCCATTGACCCGACTGTTCCTTTTTGCTCGTCCGGTCCTTCTTGGTCGTTTGTTTCTATGTGTAGCAGAGTCAGGTGTTCTTTCTGGCAATGCTGACACCTCATCCGCTGGCTACAGTGCCTACTGAGATGTCCCTTGGTGAGACAACCAAAACAAAGTCCTTTCACCTTTAAGAACTCTATTTTGTTCAGATGTTTCTGAGCTCTTATCCTCCTGCAGGCTTCAAGTGAATGATCGCCTGCACAGTACAAGCAAGGAGTTCTAAAAGCCAGAGAGCCATCTGCCTTGGATCCTACATTACTGATGGTTGACGGTATGTTTGTGACTGGTGTCACTGTCGTGACGAAGCTGCTTCTCTCTTTAACCGGTGCAGCCGCTGTTCCTGCTCTTGTTTGCCATACAGAGGCTGCAGTCTTGAGGTACCTTGGGGCAGCTCCGTCAGGACTGTAATCCTGAATATTGCCCCACAATGGGTCGGAGGCGATTTTGGCTTGTTTCTCCAGGTAAGCCACAAGATCCTTGAATTTGGCTCTTTGCCCAGTGCGCTCCTGGATGTCGTAGGCCGTTGACCCCCACCTTTCTCTGATCCTAAAGGGTATCTTGGATAAGATCAGTCGTAGGTTCGATGGATTGTCCAGCTCATCCATATAGTGAAGCTCCTGCATTGCATTACTGCATCCTCTCAGGTAGAGGGCGTAGGCGCGCAAAGCTTGACTATCCTCCGGTTTGATGCTGGACCAGTCCAAGGCCTTCTTTATATAAGCATTTGTTATTCTTATTTCATCACCGAAATTCTCTTTAAGTAGTCTTTTGGCTTCCGCATATCCATCCTGTGGATGCATGTGTAGGCAGCTCCTCACAAGATCTTTAGGTTGCCCTGTGGTGTATTGTTCCAAAAAGTAGAGTATATCTTGCTCGCTGGTGGTTCTATTTTCTATGCCGTACTCGAAGGCTCGCATGAATGACCTAAAGTTCATAGGATCTCCGTCAAACATGGGAATCTCCCTGGTTGGGAGTAGCGCCAGATTCTGCTGTGTGACAAGTATGTCTGTAATGTCATTCTGTCTTGCCATGACATTTAATAGAACCTGGTCTGTTTGGGTTTGACCCTGTTGTCCTGTTGTAGCTCCAGATGGTTGTAGCTGAAGCTGCACAGGTGGCTGATGCTGATATGGTGCATGTGGTTGTTGCCAAGGTTGTGGCTGAGGTAGCACATATGGTGGTAGTCGATACTGTACAGGTGGTAGTGGCTGTATATATGGCTGTTTGGGTCTCACTGCTTGTGGAGGCCTCTGTTGTTGTTGTTGCTGTTGCTGCTGTTGTTGTTATTGTTGTCGTTGCTGTCGTTGCTGTCGTTGTTGTTGCTGTTGTTGCTGTTGTTGTTGTTGTTGTTGTTGTCGTTGCTGTCGTTGCTGTCGTTGTCGTTGTTGTTGTTGTTGTTGTTGTTGCTGCTGCTGCTGCTGCTGCTGCTGCTGTTGTTGTTGTTGTTGTTGTTGTTGCTGCTGCTGCTGCTGCTGTTGTTGTTGTTGTTGTTGTTGTTGTTGTTGTTGTTGTTGTTGTTGTTGCTGTTGTTGTTGTTGTTGCTGTTGTTGTTGTTGTTGTTGTTGTTGTTGCTGATGTTGCTGCTGTTGTTGTTGTTGTTGCTGCTGTTGTTGTTGTTGCTGCTGATGTTGCTGTTGTTGTTGTTGTTGTTGCTGCTGTTGTAGAGACACGAGGTAGGCCCTCTCCTGTTGAAGCTGTCTCTGCAACCGCAGAAGTTGTCGCTGATCCTCAATCCGTCTACGCTTGTACTTCCGCTCTCTCTCAGAGTGCCTCCTCTCCTCCTCTCTTCTCAGCTGCTCTTTGGCTCCTGTGGTAGAGGTCTTCTTCATGACAGAGTCAGAGTACAACTGTTTCTTGTCAGCCGGTCTGGCCTCCTGTTGCTGTTGCTGGTGGCTAATTAGCTGGAGCTGCTGTGAGGGTGGCGGAAATGTCTGTCGACCTTCTGAGACCGTCTCAGTCTTTAATTTAGCTTTTAGTTTATCCTCCTGCAGCTTTAATTTAGCCTTTAATTTAGCCTCCTGCAGCTTTAATTTAGCCTTTAATTCAGCCTTTAAATTAGCCTCCTGCAGCCTTAATCTATCCTCTAATTCATAACGTTCCATTACATTGATTTTGGCCTTTGATACAGCGATGTCTGTTTCCATGTCAAGTTTCTCCCTCTCCGCCTTTAATACAGCTCTGGCGGAAAGTGCAGTGGCATTTAATTGTGCCTCTAATGCAGCTCTCTTTAGACTTAATTCAGCCTCCAATTCAGCTCTCTTTAAACTGAATTCATCCAATTTATCCTGAGCACTCTCAATCCGTCTTGGGACCCCAGACTCAATTTGGCCGGGAGCTAGGGTTTGGCTTTTCAACCAATTATCCGTCTCATTAGTAAATGCATTGAATACACCCATCTTCTGACTACAAAATTGTGCTGTAACATCTTCACAGTCTTCCATCATATGCATCCAGTCTTGTAGAACCATGATAGCGACCATAAGCTCTTTGCGTGCAATATTAATTAATGCCAGGTGCGATCTTACACCTACTACATCTTTTAATTGCACCTTTTGTTCAATCTCATGTTGTTTGCTGGTGCAAATTGCGAGCTTCTCTTTACATGCTGTTCGCATTTGTTGCACATACTTATTATCCTCCTCTTCACCAGGGTAAGAATAAGACATTTTCGTTAATGGTTACTGGCCTTTACTTTGTAATTATTTTATATTCCACGGCGCCGTGTGCGCGCGCAACGTAAGTAGTAGTCCGTATTTCATTCATAGATTTCTACTCACGAGCGTTCCATTGATTTCCTCGGGAGGGAGGGAGGATCCTCCACTCGCTGTGATGCTGTCCTTAATCGATCCTTCCTGCTGATCACAGCGATGTCCTCGGGCTGTGATGCCGTCGGTTATCGATCCTTCCTTTTGATCACAGCGTTGTCCTCGGGCTGTGATCATTCACTGTGGTGGCTGTGGTTGATCGATTCCTTCTCCTGGTTCTCTTGCGAGTCCTCTCTCGTCAGTTGTCACTTTATTGACGCGCGCCTCTACCTGGGTCGCTATCAATAATCTGCAAGTCCTCTCTCGTCAGAGTTGTCACTTATTGACGCGCGCCTCTACCTGGGTCGCTATCAATAATTTGCGAGTCCTCGTCAGTTGTCACTTATTGACGCGCGCCTCTACCTGGGTCGCCATCAATAACCTGCGCGAGTCCTCCTTTGACAACCTGATGAGTCCTTCTGTCACTTTATTGAAGCGCGCCTCTCCTTGGGTGGCTTCAATAAAAGCTATTTTCTGACTTAATGCTTATTGAAGTGCGCCTCTAGCCTGGACTCACTTCAATAACGCATAGTCAGACACTTATTTTCTGACTTAATGTAGCGGCACCTGCCTGTGTCCGCTTCCTGGTAGACGGGGAGTGATTCCATACGCGCTCCATCCAAAGAATAGTCTCCACACATTGAGTCCCATTATCAGATACCGACATGGTGATCCGATTTATTTAGAAAATGTAGGTTACATGGGAGAGGTCATCAAAGCGATCCTAAAGCGTCCTATAACCGTGGTTCTAATTGATCAAAGTGTTTCCTAAGATAAAACTATTCTAAAACGTTCCCGAAGCGGTCAGAAAATTATATGCTTTCCCCGTTGGCTACCAACCCACAGCTGATCCCTATCACCCATTTTAATGATCTCCGCCGCGCCGTGGGCCGACCCACCTGACAGGTGCAGGTGATCCGCCCACAGTACAACAGAGTCCACCCAACGGGTGACACAGATAAACATAACATTCCCATAAATCATATCCTTCGATTGGAAATAATAATAACAATAATGATAATAATAATACTACTAATAATAATAATCTATAACAAAAAACACTTGCATGGTACAGTGGTGGTGGGGGTGGTGGTGGTGGTGGTGGTGGTGGAGGTGGTGGTGGAGGTGGTGGTCAGGGGTGCTGGAGGTGGTGGTGGTGGAGGTGGTGGTGATGATGGTGGTGGAGGTGGTGGTGATGGTGGTGGTGGTGGAGGTGGAGGTGGAGGTGGTGGAGGTGGTGGTGGTGGAGGTGGTGGTGGAGGTGGTGGTCAGGGGTGCTGGAGGTGGTGGTGGTGGTGGTGGTGGAGGTGGTGATGGTGGTGGTGATGGTGGTGGTGGTGGTGATGGTGGTGGTGATGGAGGTGGTGGTGGTGGTAGTGGTGGTGGTGATGGAGGTGGTGGTGGTCAGGGGTGGTGGTGTTGGTGGTGGTGGAGGTGATTATGATGGTGATGATGATGATGATGATGATGATGATGATGATTATGATGATGATGGTGATGATGATGGTGATGATGATGATGATGATGGTGATGATGATGATAATGGTGATGATGGTGATGATGATGATGATGGTGGTGATGGTGATGATGATGATGATGGTGATGATGATTGTGGTGATGATGATGATGATGATGATGGTGATGCTGATGATGATGATGCTGATGCTGATGATGATGATGATGATGATGATGATGATGATGATAGTGATGATGCTGATAGTGATGATGATGATGATTGTAACTGAGGGGTACAATTCCCTGACTGTATTGAATAAGTATGGTATCATTAAACCACTACTGAGTTATGTACATTACTACTGGCCATACAGTACACATGTATATGAGATGAACACCCCCACAATAACACGGCTTCACAAGAAATACTGTTTAGAAGAATATTTATTAGAAGAGCACGAAGATTATCTTACATTACTTATCAAGATTGAGAGTTGCGCTTGTAAGGTGAAGAATGTGCATGAATAGGTCAAGAGCGTAAGTCCATGAGCATATTACGCAGGAGATAATTAATACCACCTGTATCATAAGAATTATATATGGTACACTAGTAGATCAGCTGGAGATACTAAGAGGGTTCCCTCCGGTTGTAAGCCAGCAGGGGAGAGGATTTGTCGGTAGCAAAAGTCTGGGTCAACGAGGAATAAGGAGACTCCAGGTACAGGAGACAGTGCAATAATCCCTTGATCCGTAGACGAACAACAGCTATTCTCCGGTATGCAGTGCCGCATGGAGGAAAGCTAGCCAGCCTCAGAGTACTAGAGGCGGGCTCGACGGTGCTCCTCACAGGGTAGATCCCACACAGTAGTGGGTGTAGACGATTCTCCGCTCCAACAGCTACAGGACCAAAGCAAATACAATCCAGCCGAAAAGGGCTCTGTAGTCGTCGGGTAGGTTATCCAGTGTACATATCCACACGGTTCTCATCTAGGGCTCCTCGGATGACGGCACCAGGTTAGGCCGCCCAGCCTGGATAAGCACACTAGCTCGGTACGATGAAACGTTGGTAATGCGGGTCACTGTAGAACGGTAGCCGCACGATACACTATATATAATAGACTATTACTTAATAATAGAATAGGTCGAACTCGACGATACAGCGTTAAACTCTGACACTTCAGCTATCAATTCGCACACGGTCTCAAGGCTCTATTTCGGGGCAAAACGGGCCCACTTCACAGCACGTTGTATCGTGGTGTGAGGCTTCAACTTATTGGGGTAACTAACTGCTGTATTCACCTGCGCCGTATTTATACGTAAGGTGAACAATCTAGTACCAGCCTTATTTCTGTCTCGTATTCCTGCGCAGAACCGGGCATGTCCAGGCATGTCTTAGCGGTGACTTTGAACTAGACATTGGGGGGTATGGCCGTGGCGCCTAGGGGATCGCTGTCCAATAGGAGAACGAATATTATGGTCTGGCCTGTACTAGGTAAAGGGATATTCCGTGTATATGTACAAAGAATATACAAGGGATATCAGACGATATACAAATACTATACAATATATCTCAAGTAATAAATATATATATTCGGTTTAATCTGACCCTTTGTAACAATGATGATGGTGATGATCATGATGATGATGATGATGATGATGATGGTGATGATGATGGTGATGATGATGATGATGGTGATGATGCTGATGATGATGATAGTGATGATGATGATGATGATGATGATGATGATGATGGTGATGGTGATGGCTGTGATGATGATGATGATGGTGATGATGAAGATGATGATGATGATGATGATGATGATGATGATGATGATGATAGTGATGATGATGGTGATGATGATGATAATGGTGATGATGGTGATGATGATGATGGTGGTGATGATGATGATGATGGTGATGATGATGATGGTGGTGATGATGATGATGATGATGATGGTGGTGATGCTGATGATGATGATGATGGTGATGCTGATGATGATGATGATGATGATGATGGTGATGATGATGATGATAGTGATGATGATGATGATGATGATGATGATGATGATGATGATGATGATGATGATGATGATGATGATGATGGTGATGGTGATGATGATGATGGTGATGATGATGATGATGATGATGATGATGATGATGGTGATGATGATGATGGTGATGATGCTGATGATGATGATAGTGATGATGATGATGATGATGATGATGATGATGATGATGATGATGATGATGATGATGGTGATGGTGGTGGTGATGATGATGATGCTGATGATGATGGTGATGGTGATGATGAAGATGATGATGGTGATGATGATGATGATGATGATGATGATGATGGTGATGATGATAGTGATGATGATGATGATGATGATGATGATGATGATGATGATGATAGTGATGATGATGATGATGATGATGATGATGGTGATGGTGGTGATGATGATCATTAAATGAGTTTAGATGAATGACAGCCATGACCATTAACCTCTTAACCTGTTAAGCCCGGAGCCCTATTTTCCAAAAATCTACCTAAAAGTACATACCTAAGTAAATGGAATATTGCTCCACTTCTACAAGGTTCATTTGCATGTTATTGGTATCTAGGGACATCTATGGATCTCAGGGAATGTATTCCCAGTGTCAGAAATATTGTGTCTGTTAAATTAGTTTAGATTAATGATAGCCATGACCATTGATTCTAAAGGCCTGCTGTTTAATTTCAAACCGTATTCACCTTTGCTTTTATTTAAATAACATATAAAATATGCATTCTCAGAATTTAGATGAGTTTAACCTGTTCCACACTATGTGAAAATCCGCCTAAAATATATACCTAGGTAAATGGAATATTGCTCCACTTCTACAAGGGCTATTTGCATATTCTTGGTATCTAGGTACATCTATGGACCTCAGGGAATGTATTCACAGTGTCAGAAATATTGTGTCTATTACTAGGCTTGCTTAAGTTGTGATGAAACAAAGGAGAATATGAATTATGATTTTTCTTTGCATCTTTGACAGTGAATAACACCATGATAATAATGACCAAACTTAAAACACTGAACTCGTTCAGTACCCTCTTGAGATCATGTGTACAAAAAATCTAAGGAAATTAATAAAGAGAAGATGATTAAACCGAAGGTTCTGTAGATACAGTACTGAATTCTCCCATCTGGACCAATGCAATTTGAAATATTATTATAGAATATAGAATATGATGCTTATATATTACCTTATTATAGCCAATTCGCACATTTATATATATATACATATATTATCTTTCAAATGCCCGAGTTCAATTTGGATTTAGTATCACCAGGCGTGCATAAGAACAGATAATGAAATCTACTGTAATCTAGTGTACTTTAAAATGTTCCCCACAGTGCAACCGTTTTGAATCTAATTTCAGATCTAATTGTTCCTACATGCTAACAATAGGGAGGAGAAACTAACTGCGTTTCAATATTTGTCAAAAACGTTACCTTTTGTGGCTTATTATCGCAAATCATAACAGTTATTGATATGATTCATTCAAAACGCTGAACTTTGAACCCCCACAGTATCTGACAGGAAGTGTAGTTCGGAGAAATTCCAACGCTGGTCGACAGCTATGCATGTCCTCTACAAAATGGCAGCAAAAAGACTACAATTCCCATGGTTCAAAATTTCCATTTCCGTTTCCGTCTTGGAATAGACTTCATAAAATCGAAAACTTAAAACTATCTAATAGCACTTTTAACCTATTGCTAAACTAACATATTGATGATAATATACATTCTACATATTTTTGTGACATGTTAGTGATGTTAATACTTGAAAACGTTTGATGAAAAAATCGCATAAAATATGCAACACTCAAAATATTGATTTATGACCATAATGTCATTTTTGGGTTGGTACCGACCCCGTGGGGTGGAACAGGTAGATGAGTTTAGATTCACCTACAGAACTCTGTTCTATGCACTAATTTCACTCAGTTATTCACTCAGTACTAATACAGTAGTGATGATGATGATGATGATGATGATGATGATGATGATGATGATGATGATGATGATGATGATGATGATGATGATGATGATGATGATGATGATGATAATGATGATGAAGCTGGTGCTGGCAGTGGTGGTGATGCTGATGATAAGAAGGTCATTTTACATATTAGTGATGCCGTATGTGTTCCTGATGACAGCATGAGTCCAAATAAATGGTCTACATGTTAAAATAATAGCTCTACACTCCGACAGCCATCACTGATATAGAGTGTCTGGTCAGTAACATGGGTCTCTCAGTCCCTCCACTCTGCAGTAAACAGCCATCACTAATATAGTGTCTGGTCAGTAACATGGGTCTCCCAGTCCCTCCACTCTGCAGTAAACAGCCATCACTGATATATAGTGTCTGGTCAGTAACATGCGTCTCCCAGTCCCTACACTCTGCAGTAAACAGCCATCACTGATATAGAGTGTCTGGTCAGTAACATGGGTCTCTCAGTCCCTACACTCTGCAGTAAACAGCCATCACTGATATACAGTGTCTGGTCAGTAACATGGGTCTCTCAGTCCCTCCACTCTGCAGTAAACAGCCATCACTGATATAGTGTCTGGTCAGTAACATGGGTCTCCCAGTCCCTCTGCTCTGCAGTAAACAGCCATACAGTGTCTGGTCAGTAACATGGGTCTCTCAGTCCCTCCACTCTGCAGTAAACAGCCATCACTGATATAGAGTGTCTGGTCAGTAACATGGGTCTCCCAGTCCCTCCTCTCTGCAGTAAACACAAAATACATTTCCTGGTATCCCTTCCCACTGTGTCCAATCAGGAGAGAGAACTCCACACTGCAAAAATGGTCTGACGAAAATAAGAATTAAAAACTAGTTTTAATCAAATGTGTTTGTTACAAAGGGTCAGATTAAACCGAATATATATATTTATTACTTGAGATATATTGTATAGTATTTGTATATCGTCTGATATCCCTTGTATATTCTTTGTACATATACACGGAATATCCCTTTACCTAGTACAGGCCAGACCATAATATTCGTTCTCCTATTGGACAGCGATCCCCTAGGCGCCACGGCCATACCCCCAATGTCTAGTTCAAAGTCACCGCTAAGACATGCCTGGACATGCCCGGTTCTGCGCAGGAATACGAGACAGAAATAAGGCTGGTACTAGATTGTTCACCTTACGTATAAATACGGCGCAGGTGAATACAGCAGGTAGTCTTAGTAACAAGTTGAAGCCTCACACCACGATACAACGTGCTGTGAAGTGGGCCCGTTTTGCCCCGAAATAGAGCCTTGAGACCGCGTGCGAATTGATAGCTGAAGTGTCAGAGTTTAACGCTGTATCGTCGAGTTCGACCTATTCTATTATTAAGTAATAGTCTATTATGTATAGTGTATCGTGCGGCTACCGTTCTACAGTGACCAGCATTACCAACGTTTCATCGTACCGAGCTAGTGTGCTTATCCAGGCTGGGCGGCCTAACCTGGTGCCGTCATCCGAGGAGCCCTAGACGAGAACCGTGTGGATATGTACACTGGATAACCTACACCGACGACTACAGAGCCCTTTTCGGCTGGATTATATTTGCTTTGGTCCTGTAGCTGTTGGAGCGGAGAACTCTGAGGCTGGCTAGCTTTCCTCCATGCGGCACTGCATACCGGAGAATAGCTGTTGTTTGTCTACGGATCAAGGGATTATTGCACTGTCTCCTGTACCTGGAGTCTCCTTATTCCTCGTTGATCCAGACTTTTGCTACCGACAAATCCTCTCCCCTGCTGGCTTACAACCGGAGGGAACCCTCTTAGTATCTCCAGCTGATCTACTAGTGTACCATATATAATTCTTATGATACAGGTGGTATTAATTATCTCCTGCGTAATATGCTCATGGACTTACGCTCTTGACCTATTCATGCACATTCTTCGCCTTACAAGCGCAACTCTCAATCTTGATAAGTAATGTAAGATAATCTTCGTGCTCTTCTAATAAATATTCTTCTAAACAGTATTTCTTGTGAAGCCGTGTTATTGTGGGGGTGTTCATCTCATATACATGTGTACTGTATGGCCAGTAGTAATGTACATAACTCAGTAGTGGTTTAATGATACCATACTTATTCAATACAGTCAGGGAATTGTACCCCTCAGTTACAATTGGTCCTTCGAGCCGGAGGGTAACTAGCGTAATATTAATATAATATTAATATTAACATGGCCAATGATGAACACTCCACAAACGGTTCTCCTAAGCTAGATCGCCCGGAGCGCAGACGGCAGCCACCTCGTTACCTAGAGGACTACGCTGCCAGTCTACTACCTAGCTTTATACAGACGTTAAACGCGGAAAAAGCGGATAGTAAAAGTATGTCAAACCCTACCGACCAGGCGACCCCGCCAGTAGAGACCCTAGTGGGTTCTAACGTAACTGAACAAGCTCACGGGGGGGACCAGGAGGGACATGACATGACTCTACCCCCCGCCAACGTCAACGAGGTAGTCCCCGGAGAGCTCCAGGATAAAGAAAGCCCTCCAGGGACGGAACCCGACCCACCACCAGAAGAGACGCGCACCCAGGAGATGGACCTCCTCGGAGCGCGACCGGAGAACGGATCTCCAACGAGCACTGCCAGAAGCCGATCACCTCCATCAGTGTCTTCCCCCAGCGAGGCGGACAAGATGCTAGCGCAGGCATTTATCGCCACCCTGGCAGCCTCCACTGAACGCGATCGACTCCAAGCACAGACGCTTAGCGAGCGCGAACATTCTTCCATGGAACAAGAGCGCCTCCGCGCGCAACACCAAAGTGAGCGCGAACACTCTACCATGGAAAGAGACCGCCTGCAGGCTCAACAACTAAGTGAGCGCGAACAATCTGCAGACCAAAGAGAACGCTTCCACGCGCAGCTCCAAGCGCAAGCCCTTAGTGAACGCGAACACTCTGCGATCGAGCGAGAGCGCTTCCAGGCGCAGCAAATGAGTGACGACGACCGCATATGCCTGGAGACTAGACGCCTCCAGACGGAAGAGAATATGGAAAGAGACCGCGCCGAAGCCCAGCGCGCCGCCGCCGATGCACAGCGCGGAGCCGCCAATGCACAGCGCGACGCAGCCCAAGCCCAGCGCGAAGCAGAGCGCGACCTCGCTCACATCAAGCGCGAAGCCGAGCGCGACCGATTACAAGCGCAGATAATGGAGCAACTGATTGCCAGGGCAACCTCCCCCTCCCTCCGCACGGAGCTCCAGGGCCTCGTCAAGACAAGGGTCTAGGGCACCCTCCCCTACGCGATCAAGCGACCCGGAGCCCGGCCAACAGAAAGAGCCTATACACCTCTCCGAACCCCCTCCCCGACCGGTCCATGCGAGACCCAGCAACAGGGAAGAACCGGCCTACGCCGCAGAGAGACTAAATAGACGATTACAGGATCTAGAAGACCTGGCAGAGGAAGAAGAAGAGGGAGAGGAGGAAAGTCAAGCCCAACAGCAGCATCGTACTCGACAGGACCAGGAGGTCCAGTACAGCCCAGACTTTACCCCCGAGGCCCTGCGTTACAGACCCCCGACTCAACTCACGGGTGAGCTTGAGGCACGACCAGCCCCGAGGAACAGCACCTGGGTACACGGGCCTTGGTACCCGCCAGGTACCAGCCCACCACGACACGTAAGAGGAGACTCGCCTAGGAGGCCTCTCCCCCAACGCTCACCGATGTGCCAGCCATCCATGGCATCGTACCTTGGCACACCGACGTTCCCAGACTTCACACACGAGAACAGAGCACAGTACACAGAGCTACGAATGTGCTTAGAGACAATGATGTCCGATGTCCCAGATGAGACGTACAAGTATGCTATCCTACTCAAGCACCTGAAGGTGCCCAGAGCGCATAATATAGCGCTGGCATATTCCAACTCAAGTACCCCATACACCGCGGCTCTAGTAGCCCTCGACCAACGTTATGGACGCATATGGGACTACGTAATACAAGAGATAAGGAATATTGACCGTCTACCCCCAGCCACAGACAATCGCTCATTAGATGACCTCTCTATCAAGGTACAATCCCTGGTAGGGATGCTGGGGGCACAAAAGGAAAAGGGTATGCACGAACTGTATGCGAACTCTAATGTTGAGAGAATAAGCTTCCGCCCGCCCGACAAGAGCGCTTCAGGCGGCAAAAGGACCACCGTGATCCCAACGGTCCCGAGCCATCCCTCCTAGACCTGGCCGACTTCCTGGCGAGAGAAGTCAGCAGCCTACGACTGGATACGTTCGTGCGGAGCGTACCAAGCTCCAGAGAGGGACCCAGGAGATCAAACGATGGCCGCAGGCTGGTGACCGTCATGCACCAAGCCGAATCAGTACCGCGCAACAAGAACCACAGTACCCCCTCGACGAAAGAGAAGTGGAAGATTGTATGCCAGTACTGCGAAAAGGAACACTGGCTGTCACACTGTGACACGTTCAAGAAGATGACCGCCGACGAGGTGAGTCAATGGATAAAGTCCAACCGCCGCTGTTACCGCTGTGCGTGCAGTCACATGGCAGCCGAGTGCCGCTTAAAGAAGAGGTGTAGTCGGTGTGACGGAGCCCACTTGGACGTTTTACATGACAGTAACAGAAGAAAGCCCGCACCCTCAAGCAGCACAAAGGCAAGTGTTATGTACATTGACCCCGCCAGCAGCGGGGGCGCCCGGGTGCTCTTGAAGGTGGTCCGCGTAACATTGAGCTACGAGGACAAGGTCATGGACACCTACGCCGTCCTTGACGACGGGTCAGAAAAGACCCTTCTCCTCGCGTCCGCTGCGGCCCAGCTGGGGCTGCGGGGGAGCGAAGAAACGATGACGATTCGGACTATAAGAAGAGACCTGAAGACGATCAAGGGTGAGAACGTCTCCTTCACTATCGCAGCAAACGGGCAGCCAGAGAGACGGTATAGGATCACTAACGCTTTCACCAGCCAAGACATAGGCCTGTCGCAGTACACCTACCCCATCGCCAAGCTGATGGACAAATACGTGCACCTGCGTCAACTACCTATACCGCTCATAGGCGGTGCCACCCCGACCCTGCTGATAGGATCCGACCATGCGCACCTCATCGTCCCGATGGACCGGGTCCACACTGGGCCCAGAGGCTGTCCAGCAGCAGTCGAGACCCGCCTAGGATGGACACTACAAGGCCCCCTCTCCAGGTCTCCCTACCGAACAGCAGCCACTCGCTGCCTCCACTCCAGAGTGACAGAAGAAGACACCGCCCTCTTACAGCACGTCGAGAGGCTATGGACACTAGAGACAATGCCCTTTAAGAACGAAAAGAAACACATTCGTTCCAAGGAAGACATTTATGCCATAGCCCTCCTCGAGCAGGGGACAAAGAGAGTCAAAGTCAACGGAGTGATGAGATACGCAACTCCACTCCTGAGGCGAGAGGGTATGCCTACCTTCCACGCCCCAAAAGAAGCGACGGAGCGGTATCTATCGAACACAGAGCGGCGCCTAGCCAGAGACCCCGCTCAAGCTACTGTGTACCGCGCTGAGATTGACAAGCTAATCACAGCGGGACACATAAAGAGAATTGACATTAAAGAGGCCGATCAGACGACCGAATCATGGTACGTGCCGCACCACAAAGTCCACCACAACGGCAAGGATCGTATTGTGTTTAACTGCAGCTACCAGATCGGATCACAAAATCTGAATAAAGAGCTATTGCCCGGCCCAACACTCGGCCCCTCTCTACTAGGCGTGTTGCTACGTTTCCGCCAGAACAAGGTGGCCATCAGCGGCGACATCAAAGGGATGTTCCTGCAGGTGCGACTAGTGGAAGAGGACAAGCCACTGCTGCGGTTCTTATGGAGAGAGAGGATCGGGGATGAGCAACCATCCATCTATCAATGGGAAGTCCTCCCTTTCGGAACCACATGCAGCCCATGCTGTGCTATGTTCGCACTGCAAAAACACGTCGCAGAGGACCCAGCAGCTGATGAAGAGGTCCGACAAAGTGTAGGAAATAGTTTCTACGTGGACAACTGTCTGCAAAGCGTCTCGACACCAGAAGAAGCCGAGGCCCTCCTACTCAAGCTCCGCGCCTCTCTGATCAAAGGCGGCTTTGATCTCCGGCAGTGGGCCAGCAGCGACCCTCAAGTATTGCGCAGCCTCTCCCCAGAGGACAAGGCAGCAAGCAGCGAGACCTGGATGGCGACCATCCCAGGAGAAGCCCAAGAAATGACATTAGGACTAGTCTGGCGCTTCAAAACAGACTCGCTCCATTATAGACACACACCCCTGACCAAGGAGCAGGGAAGGTCGATTTCACTACCGACCACAAGACGGAGTGTATACAGAACACTCGCCAGACAATATGACCCGTTGGGATGTATTCTACCTTACACCACCAGGGCAAAGATGATTGTACGAGCGCTATGGGACAAGGACCAGAGCTGGGACGATCCCATACCCGAACACCTTGCCTCCACATGGAGAGAGTGGGAGACAGAACTCAGCTTGCTCCCAGGTGTCAACATACGCCGCAGCTACTTCCCACCCACAGTGAGGCCGGAGACGTGCCAGATGGACCTGCACGTCTTCAGCGACGCCTCCGAAGTAGCCTACGGTTCGGTGGCCTACTTGCGGGCCCGAGAGGAGGGAGGAGAAATACATACTGCCTTCATCCTGGCTCGCTCAAGAATAGCCCCCCGCAAGCAACAATCTATCCCGCGTCTAGAGCTCTGCGCAGCCCTAGTAGGAGCGCAACTCGCCACGTTAATCCAACGTGAACTCACCATCCCGGTGCAAAGAACAATCCTGTGGTCAGACTCCATGACCGTACTCACATGGATCCAGTCCGATTCGTGTAGATACAAGGTCTTCGTGGGAGTCAGAATCACAGAGATACAAGATTTAACAGAAGCAGCATGCTGGAGGTACGTGGACACAAAACAGAACCCAGCCGACGTCATCACACGGGGAATGTCCCTGGATGACCTCACCCGTCACAATCTCTATAGTGACGGTCCCGAGTTCCTCAAGCTCCCGGAAGAAGAGTGGCCTACACCCACCCCACGGGAGGCGAGTGAAGAGGAGGCAGAGAAGAAGAAATCTATGTTCTGTGGGTTGACACACACACTAGTCCCCACAGATCCCAACATAGACGACTGCCCCACCCTTGAGAGTGCGCAGTTAAAGACATTCCTGTGGCACCACCCAGAGGTTCCGTCCACTACTGACATTACTGCAGCTAACTACGAAGAAGCAGAACTCCTTCTGCTACAGCGAGCCCAAAGAGACTCGTTCCCCGACGAGCTAGACTGTCTGCAGGGATCAAAGCCAGTCCCGTCAGACAGCAGACTGCTCCACTTGGCCCCTGAGAGCGACGCCCATAATCTCATCAGAGTGGGTGGTCGTCTGAGGAGAGCCCCAGACTTAACGGATGACGTCAAGTACCCGATAGTCTTAAACAGCTGACACAAGGTCACAGAGCTCATCATAAAGAAATACGACGAGGACGTGCACCACGCCGGGGCAGAGAGAGTCTTCGCGGAGATCAGACGTCGCTATTGGATACTGCAAGGAAGAGAAGCAGTACGACGCTTCCAGCGGACCTGTCTAGACTGTCGCAAGTGGCGAGCACAGCCCAGTATACCCCGGATGGCTGACCTACCCCCCTGTCGCCTCCGACTCGGCGACAAGCCCTTTCACTCCACCGGTATGGACTGTTTCGGCCCGCTGTATGTAAAGAAAGGAAGATGGACGGAGAAGCGGTGGGGTATTGTATTCAAATGCATGACCACCCGAGCGATACACATAGAACTCCTTCCAACCATGAGTACGGACTCATTCCTTATGGCCTTCCGGAGATTCACATCGCGGAAAGGAAAACCGTCTATATTATTGTCTGATCACGGGACAAACTTCAAAGGCGGAGAAAGAGAGCTGAGAGAGAGCTTCCAAGCTATGGGCCCAGAACTTAAGACCCACCTCGCTCCCTCTCAGATTGATTTCCAGTTTAACCCCCCGAATGCACCTCACTTCGGTGGAACTTGGGAACGAGAAGTACGTTCAATAAAGACAGCCCTGTACGCCGTGCTTGGGGCCCAGACCGTGGCGGAAGAAGTCCTCACGGAGATCGAGGGAGTATTGAACTCAAAGCCCCTCGGTTACGTCTCAAGTGATGTAGCAGATGTCGACCCAGTCACCCCCAACATTCTCTTGATGGTGCGGCTGGACCCCGCGCTCCCACAGACAGTGTACAGACCTGAAGAAGCGAACGGCCGAAGAATGTGGAGGTACAGTCAAGTATTGGCTGACAAGTTTTGGAACAGTTTCCTCCTCCACTATCTACCTCTCTACAGACCCGCCAGAAATGGGTAAAAGAAAGAGACAATTTGACGGAAGGCACAGTCGTCATGATTATCAACCAGTCACTACCCCGAGCTATGTGGCCGGCCGGCCGCGTAAGCAAAGTGATCACTGGTGCCGACGGAAAGGTCAGAGCGGCAAAAGTGCTCGTCCAGGGGCGGACATACACCCGACCCGTGGCGAGGCTGATAGAGTTGCCAAGGCTCCCCGACTCTCTTGATGACGACCATGACCCCCTGACTTTGTGAATTGCCCTACTCCTCACAACGGACATTGAGTAGTGGACAGTGCGGTTAATCTGTCTCTGCTTATCTAATTAGGTGCGGACTAATTAGGAGGCGGCTGTTACAAAGGGTCAGATTAAACCGAATATATATATTTATTACTTGAGATATATTGTATAGTATTTGTATATCGTCTGATATCCCTTGTATATTCTTTGTACATATACACGGAATATCCCTTTACCTAGTACAGGCCAGACCATAATATTCGTTCTCCTATTGGACAGCGATCCCCTAGGTGCCACGGCCATACCCCCAATGTCTAGTTCAAAGTCACCGCTAAGACATGCCTGGACATGCCCGGTTCTGCGCAGGAATACGAGACAGAAATAAGGCTGGTACTAGATTGTTCACCTTACGTATAAATACGGCGCAGGTGAATACAGCAGGTAGTCTTAGTAACAAGTTGAAGCCTCACACCACGATACAACGTGCTGTGAAGTGGGCCCGTTTTGCCCCGAAATAGAGCCTTGAGACCGCGTGCGAATTGATAGCTGAAGTGTCAGAGTTTAACGCTGTATCGTCGAGTTCGACCTATTCTATTATTAAGTAATAGTCTATTATGTATAGTGTATCGTGCGGCTACCGTTCTACAGTGACCAGCATTACCAACGTTTCATCGTACCGAGCTAGTGTGCTTATCCAGGCTGGGCGGCCTAACCTGGTGCCGTCATCCGAGGAGCCCTAGACGAGAACCGTGTGGATATGTACACTGGATAACCTACACCGACGACTACAGAGCCCTTTTCGGCTGGATTATATTTGCTTTGGTCCTGTAGCTGTTGGAGCGGAGAACTCTGAGGCTGGCTAGCTTTCCTCCATGCGGCACTGCATACCGGAGAATAGCTGTTGTTTGTCTACGGATCAAGGGATTATTGCACTGTCTCCTGTACCTGGAGTCTCCTTATTCCTCGTTGATCCAGACTTTTGCTACCGACAAATCCTCTCCCCTGCTGGCTTACAACCGGAGGGAACCCTCTTAGTATCTCCAGCTGATCTACTAGTGTACCATATATAATTCTTATGATACAGGTGGTATTAATTATCTCCTGCGTAATATGCTCATGGACTTACGCTCTTGACCTATTCATGCACATTCTTCGCCTTACAAGCGCAACTCTCAATCTTGATAAGTAATGTAAGATAATCTTCGTGCTCTTCTAATAAATATTCTTCTAAACAGTATTTCTTGTGAAGCCGTGTTATTGTGGGGGTGTTCATCTCATATACATGTGTACTGTATGGCCAGTAGTAATGTACATAACTCAGTAGTGGTTTAATGATACCATACTTATTCAATACAGTCAGGGAATTGTACCCCTCAGTTACAATTGGTCCTTCGAGCCGGAGGGTAACTAGCGTAATATTAATATAATATTAATATTAACATGGCCAATGATGAACACTCCACAAACGGTTCTCCTAAGCTAGATCGCCCGGAGCGCAGACGGCAGCCACCTCGTTACCTAGAGGACTACGCTGCCAGTCTACTACCTAGCTTTATACAGACGTTAAACGCGGAAAAAGCGGATAGTAAAAGTATGTCAAACCCTACCGACCAGGCGACCCCGCCAGTAGAGACCCTAGTGGGTTCTAACGTAACTGAACAAGCTCACGGGGGGGACCAGGAGGGACATGACATGACTCTACCCCCCGCCAACGTCAACGAGGTAGTCCCCGGAGAGCTCCAGGATAAAGAAAGCCCTCCAGGGACGGAACCCGACCCACCACCAGAAGAGACGCGCACCCAGGAGATGGACCTCCTCGGAGCGCGACCGGAGAACGGATCTCCAACGAGCACTGCCAGAAGCCGATCACCTCCATCAGTGTCTTCCCCCAGCGAGGCGGACAAGATGCTAGCGCAGGCATTTATCGCCACCCTGGCAGCCTCCACTGAACGCGATCGACTCCAAGCACAGACGCTTAGCGAGCGCGAACATTCTTCCATGGAACAAGAGCGCCTCCGCGCGCAACACCAAAGTGAGCGCGAACACTCTACCATGGAAAGAGACCGCCTGCAGGCTCAACAACTAAGTGAGCGCGAACAATCTGCAGACCAAAGAGAACGCTTCCACGCGCAGCTCCAAGCGCAAGCCCTTAGTGAACGCGAACACTCTGCGATCGAGCGAGAGCGCTTCCAGGCGCAGCAAATGAGTGACGACGACCGCATATGCCTGGAGACTAGACGCCTCCAGACGGAAGAGAATATGGAAAGAGACCGCGCCGAAGCCCAGCGCGCCGCCGCCGATGCACAGCGCGGAGCCGCCAATGCACAGCGCGACGCAGCCCAAGCCCAGCGCGAAGCAGAGCGCGACCTCGCTCACATCAAGCGCGAAGCCGAGCGCGACCGATTACAAGCGCAGATAATGGAGCAACTGATTGCCAGGGCAACCTCCCCCTCCCTCCGCACGGAGCTCCAGGGCCTCGTCAAGACAAGGGTCTAGGGCACCCTCCCCTACGCGATCAAGCGACCCGGAGCCCGGCCAACAGAAAGAGCCTATACACCTCTCCGAACCCCCTCCCCGACCGGTCCATGCGAGACCCAGCAACAGGGAAGAACCGGCCTACGCCGCAGAGAGACTAAATAGACGATTACAGGATCTAGAAGACCTGGCAGAGGAAGAAGAAGAGGGAGAGGAGGAAAGTCAAGCCCAACAGCAGCATCGTACTCGACAGGACCAGGAGGTCCAGTACAGCCCAGACTTTACCCCCGAGGCCCTGCGTTACAGACCCCCGACTCAACTCACGGGTGAGCTTGAGGCACGACCAGCCCCGAGGAACAGCACCTGGGTACACGGGCCTTGGTACCCGCCAGGTACCAGCCCACCACGACACGTAAGAGGAGACTCGCCTAGGAGGCCTCTCCCCCAACGCTCACCGATGTGCCAGCCATCCATGGCATCGTACCTTGGCACACCGACGTTCCCAGACTTCACACACGAGAACAGAGCACAGTACACAGAGCTACGAATGTGCTTAGAGACAATGATGTCCGATGTCCCAGATGAGACGTACAAGTATGCTATCCTACTCAAGCACCTGAAGGTGCCCAGAGCGCATAATATAGCGCTGGCATATTCCAACTCAAGTACCCCATACACCGCGGCTCTAGTAGCCCTCGACCAACGTTATGGACGCATATGGGACTACGTAATACAAGAGATAAGGAATATTGACCGTCTACCCCCAGCCACAGACAATCGCTCATTAGATGACCTCTCTATCAAGGTACAATCCCTGGTAGGGATGCTGGGGGCACAAAAGGAAAAGGGTATGCACGAACTGTATGCGAACTCTAATGTTGAGAGAATAAGCTTCCGCCCGCCCGACAAGAGCGCTTCAGGCGGCAAAAGGACCACCGTGATCCCAACGGTCCCGAGCCATCCCTCCTAGACCTGGCCGACTTCCTGGCGAGAGAAGTCAGCAGCCTACGACTGGATACGTTCGTGCGGAGCGTACCAAGCTCCAGAGAGGGACCCAGGAGATCAAACGATGGCCGCAGGCTGGTGACCGTCATGCACCAAGCCGAATCAGTACCGCGCAACAAGAACCACAGTACCCCCTCGACGAAAGAGAAGTGGAAGATTGTATGCCAGTACTGCGAAAAGGAACACTGGCTGTCACACTGTGACACGTTCAAGAAGATGACCGCCGACGAGGTGAGTCAATGGATAAAGTCCAACCGCCGCTGTTACCGCTGTGCGTGCAGTCACATGGCAGCCGAGTGCCGCTTAAAGAAGAGGTGTAGTCGGTGTGACGGAGCCCACTTGGACGTTTTACATGACAGTAACAGAAGAAAGCCCGCACCCTCAAGCAGCACAAAGGCAAGTGTTATGTACATTGACCCCGCCAGCAGCGGGGGCGCCCGGGTGCTCTTGAAGGTGGTCCGCGTAACATTGAGCTACGAGGACAAGGTCATGGACACCTACGCCGTCCTTGACGACGGGTCAGAAAAGACCCTTCTCCTCGCGTCCGCTGCGGCCCAGCTGGGGCTGCGGGGGAGCGAAGAAACGATGACGATTCGGACTATAAGAAGAGACCTGAAGACGATCAAGGGTGAGAACGTCTCCTTCACTATCGCAGCAAACGGGCAGCCAGAGAGACGGTATAGGATCACTAACGCTTTCACCAGCCAAGACATAGGCCTGTCGCAGTACACCTACCCCATCGCCAAGCTGATGGACAAATACGTGCACCTGCGTCAACTACCTATACCGCTCATAGGCGGTGCCACCCCGACCCTGCTGATAGGATCCGACCATGCGCACCTCATCGTCCCGATGGACCGGGTCCACACTGGGCCCAGAGGCTGTCCAGCAGCAGTCGAGACCCGCCTAGGATGGACACTACAAGGCCCCCTCTCCAGGTCTCCCTACCGAACAGCAGCCACTCGCTGCCTCCACTCCAGAGTGACAGAAGAAGACACCGCCCTCTTACAGCACGTCGAGAGGCTATGGACACTAGAGACAATGCCCTTTAAGAACGAAAAGAAACACATTCGTTCCAAGGAAGACATTTATGCCATAGCCCTCCTCGAGCAGGGGACAAAGAGAGTCAAAGTCAACGGAGTGATGAGATACGCAACTCCACTCCTGAGGCGAGAGGGTATGCCTACCTTCCACGCCCCAAAAGAAGCGACGGAGCGGTATCTATCGAACACAGAGCGGCGCCTAGCCAGAGACCCCGCTCAAGCTACTGTGTACCGCGCTGAGATTGACAAGCTAATCACAGCGGGACACATAAAGAGAATTGACATTAAAGAGGCCGATCAGACGACCGAATCATGGTACGTGCCGCACCACAAAGTCCACCACAACGGCAAGGATCGTATTGTGTTTAACTGCAGCTACCAGATCGGATCACAAAATCTGAATAAAGAGCTATTGCCCGGCCCAACACTCGGCCCCTCTCTACTAGGCGTGTTGCTACGTTTCCGCCAGAACAAGGTGGCCATCAGCGGCGACATCAAAGGGATGTTCCTGCAGGTGCGACTAGTGGAAGAGGACAAGCCACTGCTGCGGTTCTTATGGAGAGAGAGGATCGGGGATGAGCAACCATCCATCTATCAATGGGAAGTCCTCCCTTTCGGAACCACATGCAGCCCATGCTGTGCTATGTTCGCACTGCAAAAACACGTCGCAGAGGACCCAGCAGCTGATGAAGAGGTCCGACAAAGTGTAGGAAATAGTTTCTACGTGGACAACTGTCTGCAAAGCGTCTCGACACCAGAAGAAGCCGAGGCCCTCCTACTCAAGCTCCGCGCCTCTCTGATCAAAGGCGGCTTTGATCTCCGGCAGTGGGCCAGCAGCGACCCTCAAGTATTGCGCAGCCTCTCCCCAGAGGACAAGGCAGCAAGCAGCGAGACCTGGATGGCGACCATCCCAGGAGAAGCCCAAGAAATGACATTAGGACTAGTCTGGCGCTTCAAAACAGACTCGCTCCATTATAGACACACACCCCTGACCAAGGAGCAGGGAAGGTCGATTTCACTACCGACCACAAGACGGAGTGTATACAGAACACTCGCCAGACAATATGACCCGTTGGGATGTATTCTACCTTACACCACCAGGGCAAAGATGATTGTACGAGCGCTATGGGACAAGGACCAGAGCTGGGACGATCCCATACCCGAACACCTTGCCTCCACATGGAGAGAGTGGGAGACAGAACTCAGCTTGCTCCCAGGTGTCAACATACGCCGCAGCTACTTCCCACCCACAGTGAGGCCGGAGACGTGCCAGATGGACCTGCACGTCTTCAGCGACGCCTCCGAAGTAGCCTACGGTTCGGTGGCCTACTTGCGGGCCCGAGAGGAGGGAGGAGAAATACATACTGCCTTCATCCTGGCTCGCTCAAGAATAGCCCCCCGCAAGCAACAATCTATCCCGCGTCTAGAGCTCTGCGCAGCCCTAGTAGGAGCGCAACTCGCCACGTTAATCCAACGTGAACTCACCATCCCGGTGCAAAGAACAATCCTGTGGTCAGACTCCATGACCGTACTCACATGGATCCAGTCCGATTCGTGTAGATACAAGGTCTTCGTGGGAGTCAGAATCACAGAGATACAAGATTTAACAGAAGCAGCATGCTGGAGGTACGTGGACACAAAACAGAACCCAGCCGACGTCATCACACGGGGAATGTCCCTGGATGACCTCACCCGTCACAATCTCTATAGTGACGGTCCCGAGTTCCTCAAGCTCCCGGAAGAAGAGTGGCCTACACCCACCCCACGGGAGGCGAGTGAAGAGGAGGCAGAGAAGAAGAAATCTATGTTCTGTGGGTTGACACACACACTAGTCCCCACAGATCCCAACATAGACGACTGCCCCACCCTTGAGAGTGCGCAGTTAAAGACATTCCTGTGGCACCACCCAGAGGTTCCGTCCACTACTGACATTACTGCAGCTAACTACGAAGAAGCAGAACTCCTTCTGCTACAGCGAGCCCAAAGAGACTCGTTCCCCGACGAGCTAGACTGTCTGCAGGGATCAAAGCCAGTCCCGTCAGACAGCAGACTGCTCCACTTGGCCCCTGAGAGCGACGCCCATAATCTCATCAGAGTGGGTGGTCGTCTGAGGAGAGCCCCAGACTTAACGGATGACGTCAAGTACCCGATAGTCTTAAACAGCTGACACAAGGTCACAGAGCTCATCATAAAGAAATACGACGAGGACGTGCACCACGCCGGGGCAGAGAGAGTCTTCGCGGAGATCAGACGTCGCTATTGGATACTGCAAGGAAGAGAAGCAGTACGACGCTTCCAGCGGACCTGTCTAGACTGTCGCAAGTGGCGAGCACAGCCCAGTATACCCCGGATGGCTGACCTACCCCCCTGTCGCCTCCGACTCGGCGACAAGCCCTTTCACTCCACCGGTATGGACTGTTTCGGCCCGCTGTATGTAAAGAAAGGAAGATGGACGGAGAAGCGGTGGGGTATTGTATTCAAATGCATGACCACCCGAGCGATACACATAGAACTCCTTCCAACCATGAGTACGGACTCATTCCTTATGGCCTTCCGGAGATTCACATCGCGGAAAGGAAAACCGTCTATATTATTGTCTGATCACGGGACAAACTTCAAAGGCGGAGAAAGAGAGCTGAGAGAGAGCTTCCAAGCTATGGGCCCAGAACTTAAGACCCACCTCGCTCCCTCTCAGATTGATTTCCAGTTTAACCCCCCGAATGCACCTCACTTCGGTGGAACTTGGGAACGAGAAGTACGTTCAATAAAGACAGCCCTGTACGCCGTGCTTGGGGCCCAGACCGTGGCGGAAGAAGTCCTCACGGAGATCGAGGGAGTATTGAACTCAAAGCCCCTCGGTTACGTCTCAAGTGATGTAGCAGATGTCGACCCAGTCACCCCCAACATTCTCTTGATGGTGCGGCTGGACCCCGCGCTCCCACAGACAGTGTACAGACCTGAAGAAGCGAACGGCCGAAGAATGTGGAGGTACAGTCAAGTATTGGCTGACAAGTTTTGGAACAGTTTCCTCCTCCACTATCTACCTCTCTACAGACCCGCCAGAAATGGGTAAAAGAAAGAGACAATTTGACGGAAGGCACAGTCGTCATGATTATCAACCAGTCACTACCCCGAGCTATGTGGCCGGCCGGCCGCGTAAGCAAAGTGATCACTGGTGCCGACGGAAAGGTCAGAGCGGCAAAAGTGCTCGTCCAGGGGCGGACATACACCCGACCCGTGGCGAGGCTGATAGAGTTGCCAAGGCTCCCCGACTCTCTTGATGACGACCATGACCCCCTGACTTTGTGAATTGCCCTACTCCTCACAACGGACATTGAGTAGTGGACAGTGCGGTTAATCTGTCTCTGCTTATCTAATTAGGTGCGGACTAATTAGGAGGCGGCTGTTACAAAGGGTCAGATTAAACCGAATATATATATTTATTACTTGAGATATATTGTATAGTATTTGTATATCGTCTGATATCCCTTGTATATTCTTTGTACATATACACGGAATATCCCTTTACCTAGTACAGGCCAGACCATAATATTCGTTCTCCTATTGGACAGCGATCCCCTAGGTGCCACGGCCATACCCCCAATGTCTAGTTCAAAGTCACCGCTAAGACATGCCTGGACATGCCCGGTTCTGCGCAGGAATACGAGACAGAAATAAGGCTGGTACTAGATTGTTCACCTTACGTATAAATACGGCGCAGGTGAATACAGCAGGTAGTCTTAGTAACAAGTTGAAGCCTCACACCACGATACAACGTGCTGTGAAGTGGGCCCGTTTTGCCCCGAAATAGAGCCTTGAGACCGCGTGCGAATTGATAGCTGAAGTGTCAGAGTTTAACGCTGTATCGTCGAGTTCGACCTATTCTATTATTAAGTAATAGTCTATTATGTATAGTGTATCGTGCGGCTACCGTTCTACAGTGACCAGCATTACCAACGTTTCATCGTACCGAGCTAGTGTGCTTATCCAGGCTGGGCGGCCTAACCTGGTGCCGTCATCCGAGGAGCCCTAGACGAGAACCGTGTGGATATGTACACTGGATAACCTACACCGACGACTACAGAGCCCTTTTCGGCTGGATTATATTTGCTTTGGTCCTGTAGCTGTTGGAGCGGAGAACTCTGAGGCTGGCTAGCTTTCCTCCATGCGGCACTGCATACCGGAGAATAGCTGTTGTTTGTCTACGGATCAAGGGATTATTGCACTGTCTCCTGTACCTGGAGTCTCCTTATTCCTCGTTGATCCAGACTTTTGCTACCGACAAATCCTCTCCCCTGCTGGCTTACAACCGGAGGGAACCCTCTTAGTATCTCCAGCTGATCTACTAGTGTACCATATATAATTCTTATGATACAGGTGGTATTAATTATCTCCTGCGTAATATGCTCATGGACTTACGCTCTTGACCTATTCATGCACATTCTTCGCCTTACAAGCGCAACTCTCAATCTTGATAAGTAATGTAAGATAATCTTCGTGCTCTTCTAATAAATATTCTTCTAAACAGTATTTCTTGTGAAGCCGTGTTATTGTGGGGGTGTTCATCTCATATACATGTGTACTGTATGGCCAGTAGTAATGTACATAACTCAGTAGTGGTTTAATGATACCATACTTATTCAATACAGTCAGGGAATTGTACCCCTCAGTTACAGTGTTGTTGAAACAAGTAAAATCATCTACCAGTGCAATAAGAGAATTTGACTGTCTATTTCAATGTCTTGAAATAAATACAAAATATCTAGGATTCTCGCCATGAGCTACTTATTTGAACAAAATAGACATACAGCTCCTTTAAGTTCACAACTGCAATACATGGGCCATCCAACACATGTCAAAACTGAGTTAGATGGCTCTTCAGTGCATCAGTTCTTCAGGGTCGAATTAATCATCATCTATTTTTTTTCTTCCTGTGTATCCCAGCTGCCCGGTAACAGACCACACCCCCTATGAGATCATCCGGTCCCAGGAGCTGAATGCTCTGCTGGGTCCTAAAGGCAGCTCCGAGGCGGTGGATCTGGTCTGC
This sequence comes from Notolepis coatsorum, assembly GCF_963971535.1. Classification (NCBI taxonomy): domain Eukaryota; kingdom Metazoa; phylum Chordata; class Actinopteri; order Aulopiformes; family Paralepididae; genus Notolepis; species Notolepis coatsorum. Next base: position 134,668,725 of record NC_140168.1, read on the forward strand.
GACCTCCACAACACCACAGCCAACATGGGCCTGTGCCTCATCGCCTACTCAGACCGAGACTGGATCTCACTCCACATCTTCAAGTACTTACAGGCAAGTGGTGTAAAGTAACTCAGTATTTTCTACTCAAGTACTGTACTTAAAGGAACACGCCACCATTTGGGGAAATTAACTTACCGTCTTCTCCAGAGAGAGACAAGAAGATAGATACCAGTTTCCTCTCTGTGCGTCAGTAGAAAGCTATCTGGCTGCACGTTAGCCTAGCTTAGCACAATTAATGGAAGCGGACATGGCCGGTTAGCCTTCGGGAGAGGTGTTAGTTGGACAATGCCTAGGCTAACCGGCCAAAATGTTGGCGTGTTCTTTTAAGTACAATTTTGAGGTAAGTGAGTATTTTCATTTTAGGGAACTAAAATGTACTAACATTTGTACTTTTACTCCACTACATTTCAAAGGAAATATTGTACTTTTTACTCCACTCCATTTGGAGTAAAAAGTACATTCGTGGCAACAGTGGCTCAGGAGGTAGAGCAGTCGTCTGGCAATCCGGAGGTTCCGGTTCGATTCCCGCTCCTCCCGGGCAGCGTGTTGATGTGTCCTTGAGCAAGACACTTAACCCCTAATTGCTCCCGATGAGCAGGTTGGCACCTTGCATGGTTGCCTCCGCCGTCGGTGAGTGAATGTTTGAGTGAATGGGTCAAATGTGAGTAACAAATTGTAAAGCGCTTGGGATAAAAGCACTATATAAAAAAGCAGCCATTTAACTGAACCCATCAGTTACTTTGAATAAAAAAAAATTGCATAGAAAACATGGCAAAGATGTATGAAGATTATACATTTTCACATTTGAAGCCTGTCAACTTCAAGAGGACGTAATCAGAGCAGCATAACTGGACCACATACCACTTTAACATGACCTTTAATCAGAGCAGCATAACTGGACCATATACCACTTTAACACAACCTTTAATCAGAGCAGCATAACTGGACCACATACCACTTTAACATAACCTTTAATCAGAGCAGCATAACTGGACCACATACCACTTTAACATAACCTTTAATCAGAGCAGCATAACTGGACCATGTACCACTTTAACATAACCTTTAATCAGAGCAGCATAACTGGACCACATACCACTTTAACATAACCTTTAATCAGAGCAGCAGAACTGGACCACAGACCACTTTAACATAACCTTTAATCAGAGCAGCACAACTGGACCACAGACCACTTTAACCTGTTAATCTGCAAGCCGTATTTCCCCTAAAGGTACATGCCTAAGTAAATGGAAGATTGCTCCACTTCTGCAAGGTCAATTTGCATGTTCTTGGTATCTAGGAACATCTAGGGACCTGGGGGTATGTATTTCCAGTGTCAGAAATATTGTGTCTGTTACTAGGCTTGAGTAAATTGTGATGAAACAAAGGAGAATATAAATTATGATTTATAATTTTTGCATCTTTGATAAAAAATGTATACGGGTAGGAGAAAATGCTCACTGAGCTCATTCACCACCTTATTGAGATCATGTGTACAAAAAATCTAAGCAAATGAACCGCGGGAAGATGATTAAACAGAAGGATTTGTAGATACAGTAATTAATGATAATCGATTTTAATTATAAATTCATATTTGACCTTGAACTTGACCTTGACCTTATTATGGCCAAATCATACATCTATGGATAGGGAAAATGCTCCTCTTTCCAATGGCAGGGTTGAATCTGGATTTAGTCATTTCCGATAAATCGTATAAAACATCGGTAAAAATGAAAATATACACTTTGACTACTGTTTTTGATAGGGTTATGGTCTTTACTCTTGGCTACAAAAAAAAATATTTAAAAACATTGACCTCTTAACATCCAAGGGCCCACATGTGGACGATTCTTTGCCGACCTCTAGTGGCTCGGGTGTGCATTTCTTTTAATACAATATATGGATAGAATTAAAGCCCTATTTGTTGCCTGTCGATTGCCCTTTCAGGTGACAAAATCCGTTCAGCGGTTCTCGAGTTACATGCCGATATGTGAGGCGTGCCCCAAACTACGCAAAAGTACACATTACCACCCCCGACTCCCGGGGCTCTAGCTCCGTCAATCATTTGGCGATCTCGAAAATCTTTGCACAGGGTTGTCGCCAATGAGTGTGGCTTTCCAATGATATCCCATGATATGATAATTGGGGATATAATTGATCGATTTATGATAAAGAAAAGAAAAGTCCCCTATAGGGGGACTTTACAAGTCAATGGTTTGAGGATTGAATCACTGGAATACACAAACATCATGTAGAATGCATCATTTTACTTTCGATACTTAAGTACATTCAATATTAAATACTTATCCACATTTACTTAAGTAGAACTTTGAATGGAGGATGTTTACTTTTACCAGAGTACTATTTTATCTGGGTATTTCTACTTAATTAAAGTACTTCTTCCTCCACTGGTTTTCTGATTGGGTTGCATGTGATCTGACGTGTATGAAGATTCATGTCTGGACTAACATTACACTAGCCTCCCGTAACCCCAATCATCAGCAAATTCACTTTAACTATATTCATAGAATAGATCGTTTTAAATCTTTTTATTTTTCATGAGGTTTCACATTCAATCGACAGATCTACAGAATGTTCAGTGTCACTCTCATGAACAATTTTCCTTGTGCTCCCCACTCAATCTATTCTCCCATCTCTCACTCACACTTACACACACTGGGACATACACACACGTACACGCGCACACACGCACATACAGGCATACACACACACACAAACACACACATACACACACACACACACACACACACACACACACACACACACACACACACACACACACACACACACACACACACACACACACACACACAAACACACATGCACACTTGCCCACGTACAGGCACACACACACACAAATAAACAAATAAACAAACAAACAAACAAACAAAAAATAATAATAATTGGGCGGCTACGTGGCGTAGTGGGCAAGGCGCTCGCCACGAATGCGGAGACGCTGGGCTCGCCTGTTCGAGCCCAGCGCTCCACATTGCTTTCAGTTTAGCTGGTCATTCATACTAATACACATTGGCCGTATTAGGGGGTGGGAAACTGATGGGTGGGGATCGGGCGTTGTGGACAGCGACTCCTACAGGTCGGTTGGTGCGCCTGCGCAGTAGAATCAGGAAGTGTCGGGGGCAGCGTGAGCCTCCCACGCGTTACTCCTCGCCACTGAGAGATCGAGCTGCGCAGGTGAAAAGATGCGACTGCTGTTACCTCAAGTACCGGAGGGGACTTGTGCTATGTATGACTTAGTCCACATTGCAGCCGGCTTGTGGGAGGCAAGAAACAGCGTTCGTGACAGGGGAGGGTTGAATTGGATGATACGAAATTGGGATGGGAGAAAATATAGAAAAATGGGAGAAAAAGTGGATAAAAAAAAAAAAATAATAATAATAATAAAATTAAAATAAATAAAATAAAGGGACAGTAAGTAAATTATAAGTAAATAAGTAATAAGGAATAAAAGTGCAAATGTCGGTATTGTAAACAGTGACAGTTTATAGCACCCAGTTGCTCACACCCGCTTATCGATGGCCACTCCGACAGGGAAGGGTCCGGGCCGCTGCATGTTCAGCTCCCGTTCCCAGACCCGACCCCGTGGGGGCGGGGTTTGACAGCCATGCGCAGGCAACCAGGCACTTACACGCAAACAAAGAGCTTCAACAGATCAGCTAATCTAATCTGCTAAAACTCCATGTCTGTTATATTAGATATGACACATTTATAGGACTACATTATGAGTTTCCAGTTGAGTATAGAGTGGATTCCAAAGTTCTTGAAATAAGTGACACTGGTTGTGCTTTTCAAGCGTTATCTTTTCTAAGGGAAGAAACTGAGATATTTGTTCTATGAACATATTGAATGTTGGTGACATTTAATTTTTCCATAGAAGAAATATACATTTCTTTGCAAAATATGTTATGTATACCAACAGTCTGCATTTCTTTTGGTCTAAGTGGCAGTTTGTTATATTATTTAATAGATAGACGCATGGTGATAACTCAAATTCCAGCTCCATGACAGATTTAGTAAGTGAATCTTGTTCCAGAAATGCTTCAATTTGCTACATTGCCAGAACATATGCAGAAATGTTCCTTCTTTAATTTTACATCTTGGGCTGTTGACAGAATCTGGCTATGGGGCGACAATAATGTGGTCAAGAGGCATGGTTTCTATCTTTAGCCTTTGGCGTGGTTTATTATTCACATGGTAAAGCAGCAGCACATGAGTTCTCCTCTCCGTGAGAGGCAGGTGGGGAAAGAGGTAGAGGGGGAGGAGACATCTCCTTAAATACTTGCCACCTGGTGGCAGTATTAGTGGCTCCGCCTAGAGCGCCCTCTAGTGGAAAAAGTTATATATACAGTTAGACAGTTACTTGCAATCCTACATAGAACCTCTAACTTTAACACTCCCACTTAGGGTTATATAGCTCACTGTATAACCTCTTCAAAAACAATTTACAAAGAAAATAATACAATTCAGAACATCAAAAGAATATGGCAGTCAATATTTACACACCAAACATGACCTCTGCAAATCTCTTCAATTTCAGTTTGGAAGCAGGTTTCGTCATAGCGTCTGCTACCATGTCGTCCGTTGGACAGTAAATCAGTGTCATTCTTTATTCTCTGATGACAGATCTGATGAAATAATATTTTATATCGACATGTTTACATCTCTGCCGGCACACATGGTTTCTAGCAATCACAATGGTTCCCTGGTTGTCCTCCTAAACAACAGTCTTCTTATATACATAGGTATCCATCCCTTCAAGCAGTTGTTCTAGATAAATACATTCCTGTATTGTCATAGCTAGAGCCATATATTCGGCTTCACAAGTTGATAGTGCCACTGTGGGCTGCTTCTTTGTTTTCCACGAAACCAGTGAGCTGTTTGTGTTCAAACTCACACAATATCCTGTGGTACTTCTTCTATCTGTGGTGTCAGCTGCCCAATCTGCATCACTGTAGGCTTTAAGCCCTAAGCCCTCGCTGCTCTTTCTGAAACACAGCTGTTTATCTGCTGTACCTTTGAGATAACGAAAAACATGTTTTGCTGTAATCCAATGCTCCTCTGTGTGGTCAGCAAAATGCTGTGACAATTTACTCACTACAAAACATAGGTCAGGGCGAGTACATGTTGTCAAATAAATGAGGCTACCCACAGCTTCTCTGTACATTTTTACATCTGTCAGTTTCTGAGCATCCTCCTGGTAGTAACATTTTTGATCACATGGTGTTTCCCTTGATCTACATTCTTGCATGTCAAAACGTTTCAGGATCTTTTCCACATATCTCTTCTGGGATATTTTTACACAATTGGCAGACTGTTCAAAGTCCATGCCTAGAAAATGCTTTAACCTTCCAAGGTCTTTGATCTTGAATCTGGTGGAGAGCATACCTTTCACCTGTTCTAGGTTTCTAGTGTTGTCTGCTGCGATGATCAAATCATCCACCCAAATGACGATGATCACTTTTCCTAACTATTTTGACTCTCTTGAGTAAACACAGGGGTCTACTGGGTTCTGTAGGAAGTGATCTTCAATGAGACATGTGTATTAAGCCCCAGTATACCCGTTCAGTTTGATAAGCCCATTAATCAGTGATCTGCTCGTCCGGCCTCCACAGCGTCCTGTAAGGCCGAGACTTTCAAACCCCTATGAATCTGATGAGTTCATCGAAGACGGTTATACTGTATGCTCGCCATGTCCCCTCGCGTCAAGGTGTTAACCTTGATAGGAGTTGCAAGGTCTATATTTTATTTAGCAAGCAAGATTTATTGATAATCCTTTCCTTAGTAAATCTACTTGAGAGTGTTCAAATAGGGTTACCATTAATCAAGTGATAATCCTTCCCTCGTATATCCATAGGGGACTGGTGAGTGTACATCTCACACAGCTTATATGGAGGAGGTATTTGTTCAAATGTTTGCTGTCAGGAAACCCCCTTACCATTGAATGAAATAGATTACAAATTATTTTGTCCTCTCTACGCTATTTTAGAGAAAAGACAGACATCTGTACATATTATACCTAAGATCTATACATAATGAATGAAGTATTTCTATGTCATGTGTCTCCCCGAATGACAATAATACTATATGTTATTCTCCTCATAAGATGAGCTGAAAGTCAAGTGCAGCGTTGTAAATCTAACCTGTAAAAAATTAAATAGAATGCTAAATAGGAGGTCAATCATAGGGAGGCCATCCTTAGTAAACCGGTCTTATTCTCAAGCTCCTTACACCGCACAGCTTTGAGAATAGACGCTAAAAGAATATAATCCTAAATAGGAGGTCAATCATAGGGAGGCCATCCTTAGTAAACCGGTCTTATTCTCAAGCTCCTTACACCGCACAGCTTTGAGAATAGACGCTAAAAGAATAGAATCCTAAATAGAAGGTCAATCATAGGGAGGTCATCCTTAGTAAACCGGTCTTATTCTCAAGCTCCTTACACCGCACAGCTTTGAGAATAGACGCTAAAAGAATAGAATCCTAAATAGAAGGTCAATCATAGGGAGGCCATCCTTAGTAAACCGGTCTTATTCTCAAGCTCCTTACACCGCACAGTTTTGAGAATAGACGCTAAAAGAATAGAATCATAGTATAGCTTACCAGTATTTTTAGAAGAAGTAACACGAAGAAAAAGATTTAGTTTCAAAAAGTTTTAATAAAAAAATACAAGAGTTACAAAAGAATGCACAATTATCATAGGATCTCTTACAGCAAAAAAAAGCCTCAAGTCAAAGTAAAAAAGAAAATACCTAAGAGCTTAGCATAGCTCTTCGAATCTAAAGAGTATTCTTCCTAGGGAGGTTTACTAAAAAATACCCAGGCTAGCTCCATTACACCGCTCAGCCAGGCCTGGGGCTACAAAAATCTCGATCTCAAAAAATCTCAAAAACTCTAACCCGGAGCGAGCGAGCCCGGCTTTATATACCCAGGTTCTGCATCATATCAAGACATCTTATTATTGGTCTAAAAATACAGTCATGCCATTCTACCAGCCAATCAACACACAATTCAGTAAGGATGAACTCTCCTCCCTTTCTAGTCGTTACAGTAACTGGAAAAGTAACAGATTACTTTGTGTTGTGAAAAACCCTAGTACGTCACTTGTCTTGTTTATGCATGTTTGCAATGATCTAAATTTTACAGAAAGATAGATATAGCATATATATACATGTATAATTCAATACTCATATACTTAAACACTGATTGATATGTTCACACATCATACATGTAGTTTTTTAAAGTGTATAATGGCTCTCTGCCCCAGAACTGCAAGGGTTAAAACCATGCAGCAGCGATCCACCTTCAAGGTCACATTCCTGGCTTCACGAACTGTAAGAGAGGCCCCTTAGTTATATCCAGTCTCCAGGCTACACAAGATATGGTAGTTTACACAAGTTACAGTTTTATAGTCTATAGTTCTTACAGTTTTACACAAGTAGGGAGAAAGAATACATAATAATAATAATAATAATAATAATATGTATTAATAATAATATTAATTATAATAATTAATTAATAATCATAACTTCTTCATAAATCACTGACTTTCAGTGCGCATTTGGTGCTTAGATCAGAGGCCTACTTGTCCTGTTATCAAGCTTATAATACATACTTATATTTAATCCTCTATATATACATGTTAAATGCTCAATATACCGCATCATACAAGTGACATAAGGCAGAGAGGTAACAGGATGTCAATATAAAAAGTGTCACTAGTTGTTTATGGGACTTCAACACCCCCTCTGTCATTCTGGTCGGTCACTTTCCACTGTCCTAATGGCGTCTGTACGGGGGGACGAGATGGCAATTGCGGGGTCACGATGGCTGTGACTCTCAACACCCCCTCCGTCATTTTGGTTCCCTGGTTCCCTGGCAGGACGGCCCGACAGGGTAGGGGCCACGTCGTTGCTTGGTAGCTGGCGGGAAGACTTGCATCTGTTGTTCCCGGCCAATGCACCCAGTTGTTGCCGTCTGAAGAACACAATGTCATAGTTCTATGGTCACCCCCTCTGACCTCTTGGACCTCTGTCGTAGTTTGAGGTAGGTCGAATTGTCACTTCTCGGGCGACCCCACGGGTCCCCGAAAACTGTAGCAGCAGTCCTCTATTAAAGCGTGGTTGGCCTGGTCGTGTGACCCTGTCCGTAGGCCACGCAGGACATCACAGATACAGTCCACACAGGACTCATCTCTTTTCTATCTTCCAGACCCAGTCTGGGCTCTCGTCGCCTTGTAACTTGGGTCCAGGCCGATGTCTCCCTGTCTCCATGTCACAGGATATGCGGGCATAATATCCCGTTTCATCGCCTGCCAATTCTCCTTCACCTTCGTCTGAGACGTCCTCCAATCCTGAGCTCCAGATCGAGCCCGAGAGTGACTGAAAGGTGGTGCCTCTCAGAGGAAGCCCCTTGCTGATAGGTCTCAGTTTGGCCGGTTTAGCTCTCTTGTTCCGAGGTCTAGGAGGTTCGCCCCTTGGGTACTGAACTCTCTCCCTAGATCTTGACCGAGATGAGGACCTTGAGGATGCTCTGGAGCTTGACCTATCCCGGTCTTCCTCCATTTTTGAGTCCTGATCTGGATCAGTATATTCCTGTTTGCTACTTGATGCTTCGTCCACCGACTCCGGGGGACATCCTAGTCGTCTAAGAATACTCCTGGCCTGGGACCTGGCAGGTTCTTCCCTTTCAGGTTCGAACTGTACTGTCGGTCTCCTGTGTGTGGATGATCTCCCTCTCTCCGTTGTTCGGGAGGAGTTCTGGGAATTGGACCTTTCCTTCCTGGGGACGGTTCCCGACCCCTTAGGGTTCGGAGGGGGAGTGAGAGGTACCGATGCAGGCTCATCGTCCTCGTCTTCCTCACCCTCCCCTGCTTTATCCAAGGCCAGGGTTATTGCCTCATGGTCCTTAGGTTCCACCATGAGACAGATCTCCGTGTGCTCTGCACTCCTTATGCTTGAGATCGCGCTGATTACTGCTTCCCCTAACCATATGCCTCTTTGGCCATATCCATCAGGTGTATGGCTAGTCGGTAGGGCATGTCCTTGGTACCATGGCCAGCATAGATTTCTCTTTTTTGCAGTAGTTCCTTCATACGGGACACCAGTTTGTCCCAGTTCTTTTGTGAGGACTGTACCTCCTTGTATCTGTATTGGCTTAGTGTCACATGGACAATTTTCTCCGTGTGAAACACATCATAATCACACTCAGTGATTACTGCCTTGCCTGGTTTCAGGGGCTCTTTTGTCCTTATTTCCATTACCTGTTTCCTCAGGTTCCGGTAGTAAGAGCCTCCTGCCGTTACCATGCTTGTTTCCCATCTACCATAGTTCGTCAATGACGGTCCAGTGAAGGTGAGAATTGACCATGGTGCATCAGAGTTGTCGGTCCAGACTGGGTAGTTAGTGACTGTTATGTCTGGTGTTTGTATGTGAGAGCTTGTAGATGTCACTCTCACCCCTGAGTGTTCACCACGGGGAGATGTATAGGTTGCTCTCGCTTGCCTCACTTCCTCGTGAACACGTGGTCCTGGGCTTATGCACTGCAGGGAGTAATCTCGCCCTGGGGTTGATGTAGCCATCGGTGTGGTTGATCCCCCCAGTGTCGGGAGTTGTCCCCTGAGTGTATATTCTCCTTTTTCAGGTTTAGGGGGTTCTTTTATTGAGTTTGGGACTCTTCTTTCCTCACCTATGGGTGTAAATCCCCCCATTTCATATCCGGAGGGATCGCTCATTGAGCGGGGAGCCCTCTGGTCCATGTACCTGTGGGTGGGAGCAGGCAGTGCTCGGCCTGTTTCTATGAGGCATGGTGCATTCAGTATCTGTCCCTGATGGTAACCAACTCCTGGGTCCTGACCATGTTCCTGTGCCATCCCCTCCTGGGTGTGTCTCGCACAGGTGGAGTGGAGCTCAGGGCTTTCAGGGTTAGTGAAACCCCCTGAGCCTTCTTGTTCCGGGCTTGTAGGCCGAGTATCTTGTGTTTCCTCATATATCCTCCCTTGTCCTGACCGGGGCCACGTAATTTGAGCCCTCTGGTCTGAGTGACTCACTGCTTCCCTTGGTGTTCCCGAGGGACCAGACCATGTCTGGTTTCTGTATGCCAGCTCGTTCATGACCTGTGTGAGGTCTCCGACCATAGTGGGCTCGATTTCCTCGAACAGGTTTCCCCAGCCATTACGGTAGTGTGGTGTCCATGCTTCCATTTGAGCTCTGTGCACTGTGTTTGCTTGGTATTTATCCGGGATCAGCAAGACCACTGCCATTGATGCGGCTGGTATTTCTTGGTAGGCTTCCAGGAAGCACCATATGCTTGTATTGGCATCATAATGCCAAATCCCTATTCCAAACAAGGTCATAACTAGGCTTGTTATCCCTGCGTCCTGGGCTTGTCTGAAAATGTTCCTGTAGTATGCCAGGAGTACTCGGGTTTGGCTTTCAATGTCTGCTCCTGGCAGCACGTCCTGCATGTCAATTGTCAGTATCCCCGCGTAACCCTTATTTTTAAGTAGGTAGGGGACTCCCACCAGCACCGTGCCATCCTTAAGGAGGTTATGAGGTTGTCCAGCCACTTCTCTAGCACACCAGTCGGTGTAGCCGGGTCCTGCCATATCCTGTATGGTTTTTGCCATTCCTCCTCCATTACGTAGGCCTCGGTTGGCCGGGTTAACCACAAACGTGTGGTTTCCTTTTGGTACAATGTTTTGTAACCATATGGAACAGACCCATAGGTGCTGTATATGCTTCGGGTTTCCTGGTTGAGTTCTTGGTTTAATAGCACAAGAGATTTCATTTAATCTTGACATGCCAGGTGGCATGGTCTGCTCCCCTCGCGGGGAGTTTGGTGTAGGGATTTGGGGCAGTGGGTTCCACTGTCCCTGAAGTCCCAGACTGTCGGGCCAGTATGCAGGGGCCGTAGCTGTCGTGGCCTTCCGTGTTCCAATTACCGCCTGCTGTACAGCCGGCAGCTCTGGGTATAGTGATTCGCTTGGTTCTGTGAATTCCTCACTTCCCGCAAACGTTTCAGGGGACTCTGGGTGTTCTCCCCGCTCTCCTAGGTAGTCTAACCTCCTGCCGGGTGTAAAAACTCCCAATCCATCATCCGAGGGTAAATCCTCGTCCTCTGTGATGTGGGAATGATTGTGAGACATCCTGTTAGCTCCTGTTAGCTCTGGCTCGTTAGCCGGCTGTTAGCTCCTGTTAGCTCTGGCTCGTTAGCCGGCTGTTAGCTCCTGTTAGCTCGGGCTAGTCAGCTCCCAGTTGGCTAGGGCCAGTTCACTTCCAGTTAGCTCTGGCTCGTTAGCCGGCTGTTAGCTCCTGTTAGCTCTGGCTCGTTAGCCGGCTGTTAGCTCCTGTTAGCTCGGGCTAGTCAGGACCCAGTTGGCTAGGGCCAGTTCACTTCCAGTTAGCTCTGGCTCGTTAGCCGGCTGTTAGCTCCTGTTAGCTCGGGCTAGTCAGCTCCCAGTTGGCTAGGGCCAGTTCACTTCCAGTTAGCTCTGGCTCGTTAGCCTCCAGTTGGCTAGGGCCAGTTAGCTTCCAGTTAGCTCTGGCTCGTTAGCCTCCAGTTGGCCAGGGCCAGTTAACTTCCAGTTAGCTCTGGCTCGTTAGCCTCCAGTTGGCTAGGGCCAGTTAGCTTCCAGTTAGCTCTGGCTCGTTAGCCGGCTGTTAGCTCCTGTTAGCTCTGGCTTGTTAGCCTCCAGTTGGCTAGGGCCAGTTAGCTTCCAGTTAGCTCTGGCTCGTTAGCCTCCAGTTGGCTAGGGCCAGTTAGCTTCCAGTTAGCTCTGGCTCGTTAGCCGCCTGTAGACTCGTCAGATCACAAAGTAGAGCTTTCTACTGAAGTGCGAGAGACTTATCCTTCCCCTGGGGAATATTCCCGAGTAGCGCTTTCTACTCGAGTGTGAGAGACTGATCCTTCCGTAGGGTGCTAATCACAAAGTAGAGCTTTCTACTTAAGTGTGATATTCCCGAGTAGAGCTTTCTACTTAGGTTTTGCCTTTAAGTAAACATTACGTTACCTTTTAGTCGCGAGTAAACGTTAGTTCAATCACAAAATAGAGCTTTCTACTGAAGTGTGATATTCCCGAGTAGAGCTTTCTACTCGAGTATGACTTTAAGCCTTTTTTTTAAGTTTCTAGTCGCAAGTAGAGCTTTCTACTTAGGTTTTGACTTTAAGTAAACATTACGTTACCTTTCAGTCACGAGTAAACGTTACTTCAATCACAAAATAGAGCTTTCTACTGAAGTGTGATATTCCCGAGTAGAGCTTTCTACTCGAGTATGACTTTAAGCCTTTTTTGGTTTCTAGTCGCAAGTAGAGCTTTCTACTTAGGTTTTGACTCAAATCTGTAATTAATTTTACTCCAGAGGCACCTGACAGCAGTCATCTAAGTTCATATTCTCTTGGCTGTTTTTACCTATTCAATTAGTATAAAATCCCAGCTCCAGGGACGCCATGTATTAAGCCCCAGTATACCTGTTCAGTTTGATAAGCCCATCAATCAGTGATCTGCTCGTCCGGCCTCCACAGCGTCCTGTAAGGCCGAGACTTTCAAACCCCTATGAATCTGATGAGTTCATCGAAGACGGTTATACTGTATGCTCGCCCTGTCCCCTCGCGTCAAGGTGTTAACCTTGATAGGAGTTGCAAGGTCTATATTTTATTTAGCAAGCAAGATTTATTGATAATCCTTTCCTTAGTAAATCTACTTGAGAGTGTTCAAATAGGGTTACCATTAATCAAGTGATAATCCTTCCCTCGTATATCCATAGGGGACTGGTGAGTGTACATCTCACACAGCTTATATGGAGGAGGTATTTGTTCAAATGTTTGCTGTCAGGAAACCCCCTTACCATTGAATGAAATAGATTACAAATTATTTTGTCCTCTCTACGCTATTTTAGAGAAAAGACAGACATCTGTACATATTATACCTAAGATCTATACATAATGAATGAAGTATTTCTATGTCATGTGTCTCCCTGAATGACAATAATACGATATGTTATTCTCCTCATAAGATGAGCTGAAAGTCAAGTGCAGCGTTGTAAATCTAACCTGTACAAAATTAAATAGAATGCTAAATAGGAGGTCAATCATAGGGAGGCCATCCTTAGTAAACCGGTCTTATTCTCAAGCTCCTTACACCGCACAGCTTTGAGAATAGACGCTAAAAGAATATAATCCTAAATAGGAGGTCAATCATAGGGAGGCCATCCTTAGTAAACCGGTCTTATTCTCAAGCTCCTTACACCGCACAGCTTTGAGAATAGATGCTAAAAGAATAGAATCCTAAATAGGAGGTCAATCATAGGGAGGCCATCCTTAGTAAACCGGTCTTATTCTCAAGTTCCTTACACCATACAGCTTTGAGAATAGACGCTAAAAGAATAGAATCATAGTATAGCTTACCAGTATTTTTAGAAGAAGTAACACGAAGAAAAAGATTTAGTTTCAAAAAGTTTTAATTAAAAAATACAAGAGTTACAAAAGAATGCACAATTATCATAGGATCTCTTACAGCAAAAAAAGGCCTCAAGTCAAAGTAAAAAAAAAATAGCTAAGAGCTTAGCATAGCTCTTCGAATCTAAAGAGTATTCTTCCTAGGGAGGTTTACTCAAAAATACCCAGGCTAGCTCCATTACACCGCTGAGCCAGGCCTGGGGCTACAAAAATCTCGATCTCAAAAAATCTCAAAAACTCTAACCCGGAGCGAGCGAGCCCGGCTTTATATACCCAGGTTCTGCATCATATCAAGACATCTTATTATTGGTCTAAAAATACAGTCATGCCATTCTACCAGCCAATCAACACACAATTCAGTAAGGATGAACTCTCCTCCCTTTCTAGTCATTACAGTAACTGGAAAAGTAACAGATTACTTTGTGTTGGGAAAAACCCTAGTACGTCACTTGTCATGTTTATGCATGTTTGCAATGATCTAAATTTTACAGAAAGATATATATAGCATATATATACATGTATAATTCAATACTCATATACTTAAACACTGATTGATATGTTCACACATCATACATGTAGTTTTTTAAAGTGTATAATGGCTCTCTGCCCCAGAACTGCAAGGGTTAAAACCATGCAGCAGCGATCCACCTTCAAGGTCACATTTCTGGCTTCACGAACTGTAAGAGAGGCCCCCCTACTATACTATGTTATTTTATTTCATTCTTGTCTTGCACAGTCTCTGGAGCGTAACAGTAAGAAGCATTTTGTATAAAAGTATTCTGTACTTCTGTATGACAACTATTAAAGAAACTTGAAACTTGAAACTTGAAACCCTTAGTTATATCCAGTCTCCAGGGCTACACAAGATATGGTAGTTTACACAAGTTACAGTTTTATAGTCTATAGTTCTTACAGTTTTACACAAGTAGGGAGAAAGAATACATAATAATAATATGTATTAATAATAATATTAATTATAATAATTAATTAATAATCATAACTTCTTCATAAATCACTGACTTTCAGTGCGCATTTGGTGCTTAGATCAGAGGCCTACTTGTCCTGTTATCAAGCTACATACTTATATTTAATCCTCTATATATACATGTTAAATGCTCAATATACCGCATCATACAAGTGACATAAGGCAGAGAGGTAACAGGATGTCAATATAAAAAGTGTCACTAAGGGGAGCTCCAGTAGCTCACTGCGTACCTCGAACGCTATTTCGGCGTCTGGGACAACCGTGCTCGTCACGGATCTGGGGTAGCGAGTTCGACTCCCGGACAAGCCGTAACTTTCTCAGAGTGTCTTTCCCCCCATCTGTACCCCCATTCAACCTGTTTCTGTCGGTCATACTTGACCAGAGAAAAAGCGATAAACGCAAAAAGAACCAGCGGAATGGTCAAAGTTTAAAAAAAAAAAAACTTGTCACTAGTTGTTTGTGGGACTTCAACAACATGTATGAAGCATCTCGTTCCAATTTCGCCCAGACTGTTTCAGGCCGTAAATGGATTCTTCTAGCTTACACACTAGCTTCTCTCCTTTCTTTTCGTAACCTTCAGGTTGTTCCATATATCTCCCTATCTATGGGTGCGTGCAGATAGGCTGTCTTCACATCCATCTGATCTAAAATCAAATTGTCCTCAGCTGCTTTCTGCATCACTACCCTTACACTGGTCAGATTGGCTGTGGGGGAGAATGTTTCACCGTAGTCTATCCCCTCCCTCTGACTGTAACCTTTAGCTACAAATCTCGCTTTGTTCTTGTCGTGGCCTTCAATGACTACACCCATTTCCCTCCCACTGTCTGTCTGCCCTCTGGTAACTTGGTTAGAGTAAAGGTGTGATTGTCCTCTAGGGACCTCATCTCCTCATCCATTGCTCTCTCCCATTTACTTGATTCAGGGGACACTTTGGCTTCTTTAAAGGTCTGAGGTACCCCACTGACTACCCTGTAGCAGTAATCAATGGTGGTAAGTGTACTGTCATACTCGTCACTTCCTCTCGGGGCATAGTCTGTCAGATACTTTGGGGGTTTGTGTTCCCTTGAGGGATAACTCCCACTGCTTGGGGCACGTGACGTCACCCTCGGGTGCTCCTCGTCATCGCCCTCTGGGGGTTGCTGACTGTCTGTCTGCACAACCGTGCTAAGTACACTAGGCTGAGGTGTCTCTGTTTCTTCACACCTTACTCTGGAGTCCAGCTCTGGCTCCTCTGTCTGTCTCGCTCTCACATGTTGTCTTTGTGACAAACTTGACTAGCCTGTGTTTCTGCACTCCCCCTTTACCGGGATAATAAACTAGGAAAGCGGGGCTTCCTTTGTCGTGCCCTACAAAGAGTCCTTTTTCACATCTGGACTCGAGCTTTCCTCTGTCCTGCAGGTAAGCATAACACACTGATCCAAATTTGTGCATTCTAGCTAGATTACACTTCTTTCCTGTCAGTGCTGTATACGGGGTGGTGCCTGTGTGCTTATTAAAGCACCTGTTTCTGGTGTAAGCGGCTTCTTGCACCGCATAATGCCATAGACTCTTAGGTAAGTTACTGTCTACTAGCTTACACCTAGCAATTTCGAAAAGAGTGCGCCATTCCCTCTCTGCCACTCCGTTCTGGTGTGGGGAATATGGACATGACGTCTCGTGTCTTATCTTGTTCCTCCTCAACAGTGATTGGAACTCTCTGTTTGTGAACTCGGTTCCGTTGTCGGACTCAAGCATCTTACGTTACCATAAGGGGCTATGTCTGCCAGGAATTTCTCCGTGGCCTGGAGTGTGTCACTCTTTGCTTTGAGAAAGTAAACAAACACTGCCCCTGTGCACACATCTGTAAAAGACTGTACATATCTAAAGCCTCCTATGGACTCGTTTCTTACTGGACCGGCAAGATCTGTGTTAACTAGCGCAAGTGGTACCCTTACTTTTTCTGTGGGATTTCTGTTTCTCGATTGAGTAAACTTCCCCTTTATGCACACTACACATTCTTTGTCAGGTCTATGCTTTTCACCTTCAATGTGCATGCCTTCTGTCACTGCTTGCAGTTTCAGTAAATCCTCGTAATTACAATGACCCATAATCTCATGCCATGTCTGAATATTGTGACTGACAGTCACGTTACACATATCATTATCATCATTACACTTGTCGTTGTCATTACACTCTGTTTGCAGATAATACATTCTCTGGTACACCTCTATGTTAAATCGCGCACCGTTGGGCTCTACAAGAACATTTTTACCTTCAATGAAGAACACTCTGGCACCGTTCGCAGTAGCAGCTATTACAGAGAATAGTCCTTGTGGGAACGATGTTACGTAGAGAGCGTTCTTTAACGTCACTGTACGCCGGCGCCCGGCTGTGAGGCATACCTGTGCGTCTCCTCTCAGACGGGAAGGTGCACTTCCCGTCTGCCAGCTCCATGCTGTGTCTCTCCGGGTGGAAAGTGTTGTCAAAGTTCTTGAACCGACTCCTGTTGTTGATGACGTGGGACGACGCACCTGTGTCCACGATCAGTCCCTTCCTTTGGGCCTGCTGCAGCTGCATTGGACTGGTGACGTACGCTGTCTGCGCCCTGGGGATGAAGCCCTCTTGTCCCGCTACTCTCCGGGCGTCGCCTTGATTCGTCTCACGTCGACTGTCGCCGCCATCTTGTCCATGTCCGCCATCTTCTCCATGCGCGTATCGCACGCCCTGGTTGCGTTTCTTCATGCACGCTCTGTCTGTGTGCCTCGTGGATCTGCAGAAGCCACACCAGACAGTCCTTGTGCAGTTACCTCTCTGATGGCCTTTCTCTCTGCATCGCCAAAACGCCAGCTCCGTCATGGGCCTGGTCTTCTCCGTTGGCGTTGCTCGGGCCTTCAGCACCCTCTCTCCCGCCTCCGCGGCGGCTGGGTGGGTGTCTTCTGAGGCCTCGAAGTTTCATAACTTGGCCTTGAACTTTCCCAGCGTCATGTCCACTGAACCGTGTGTTACCAGGAGTGTGAACGGTTTGTACAGCTCCGGTAGTCCCCTCATCACCATCACCATCATTAGCCCATCGCTTGGTGCTTCTCCTGCACTCTTCAATGCCGTCATGATCTGCTCAGCTCTGATGACGTATTCGGTCACAGTCTCTGTGTGCCCCTTCTTCAGGGCTGTTAGTGCTATGTAGAGGGCCACGACTCGGGGTCTCCCTTGCCCAATATAATGCTCCCTCAACACTCCCAGGCTTTCTCGGCCTTTGTCTTTAGTGTCGCGGAATATCAGCCCCAAGCTTGTGTCGTCGAGCAGTGGTGCTAACTCACAGTATGCATCTGCATTACGCTTGTCGTCCAGGGCTTGTGCTTCCGCCTTCAGGTCTCCCGTGGGGGCCGTCAAGATCGTCGTCTTCAGTCCCACACCGTGCATGCAGCATAACATGCGCTCTTCCCAGAGCTCATAGTCCTCTGCCTTTCCATTAAATGTGGGCCATTTGCTCCTCCCCTTGGTCGCCACGAGTTCTAAGACGGGGTTCTCCCCCTTGCCTCCGTTGGGCTCAGCAGGCTCCGTCTCCCCCGGTGCCGCCTCCCCGGGGCTCTGCGCGCTGCTCTCCGGGCGGGTCCGCTTGCGCTCCAGCAGCAGCAGCGCGTTGGTGGGGTCGGTGCCCCGCTTCCTCTTGATGCGCAGGATCGTCGTGTTGGATTCCATGTTGCTCTTTGATGGTGGGCGTAGCTTTAGCTCCTGTTGGCCTAGCGTCTAGCCACGCGGTACTCCCGGTGCTAACCTAGCCTATACTTCAGCTAAACTTGCTACCCTTTATTATTTCGAACTTATTATTTCGCCCCTGCGTGATCTGGGCCCATAACCTGTTGACAGAATCTGGCTATGGGGCGACAATAATGTGGTCAAGATGCATGGTTTCTATCTTTAGCCTTTGGCGTGGTTTATTATTCACATGGTTAAGCAGCAGCACATGAGTTCTCCTCTCCGTGAGAGGCAGGTGGGGAAAGAGGTAAGGGGGAGGAGACATCTCCTTAAATACTCGCCACCTGGTGGCAGCATTAGTGGCTCCACCTAGAGCGCCCTCTAGTGGAAACTTATATATACAGTTAGACAGTTACTTGCAATCCTACATAGAACCTCTAACTTTAACATGGGCAATTTGGTGAGTTTTCTTTCGAGATGTTGTGCATTTTTACAGGAGTAAGGTAGAATTTATGAATACATTTGAAATTACTTTCTTTGATCTTATTTCTTGTAAAGGGAAAGAAAGTTTGATCACAGATATCTTGCCAATTGTTTTCTTCAAATTTCGTTGCCAGGTCCGTCTCCCAGCATCTTAATAGAGCTGGGAAGACTGTTTGGCATTCATTAGTTAGAATTTCATATAGTTCACTGATTTTACCTTTAATTGTGGATGAGGTAGTTCGTTTTTCTTCCAATTCTGTCATTTCAAAGCTTAACTTGTTTTCTTTAGTAAGTGAACTTAAAGTGCTTTGAATTTGCATATATTTTAGGAAGTCTGAGTTAGGAATGTTATATTCTTCTCCTAGCTCCTGAAATGCTTTTAATTTCCAGTTTTTGTGAAAAAGGTCTTTAAGTTGAGTTACCCCCAAGTGTCTCCACTTGTTTATATCAGTTGAATGAAAATATTTTTTTTAGGTCAGGGTTTTGATGAATAGGTGAATAAACAGAGATACATTTTATAGATAGAATAGAATAGAATAGAAATACTTTATTCATGGGGCGCTCCAGTAGCACACCACATAGCACGCTGAGTTGCGAAGCGGTCACCCCGGGTTCGATTCCCAGACCCGGTGGCCAGGCCCGGACTGGCCATCGGGAGCACCGGGAGTTTTCCCGGTGGCCTGGCCTGCACAGATAAAAAAAAAAATATATATATATATATATTTGTTTTTATTATTTTTTCTATTATAATATATATATTTTTTTGCCAGGCCATTGTTTCTAGTTGTGGCGGTGCGATAGTTAGATAACCTAGGTGGGTGGGGAACAACCAGGATTTCACTGTCTGCGACAGAGTTGGAGAACTATCTGACTCTCTCCCTCTCACGGATCACACACACACACACACACAAATGGAGCCGTGCTGCCGCTTGGGATTGGTGGAAGCGGGACCAGGCGATACAACTGATTGACAGCGGAGGCGGCGAATGGAATGGCAGATGGCATTCGGATGCAGAATAACAGCCAGGCAGTGAGCCAGGTAGTGAGGGACTCGGGAGAGATACAGTAGAGCGAAAGTCAATTAACGTTGATGTCAAGATGGACAGTGGAAGAAAGAGAAAGGGTGGAGGAGAGAGGGATAAAACAAAGAAAAAAGAAAGGCCCTTACAGGAGATGCTGCTAAACCGGCAACATTTATCAAATGTTTTCTTGCACCAAGGTCAAGGAACCAGCAGGTTAGTCAGTGATAAAAATAAACATGTGGATGTTAGCTAGCTAACGTTACCATGCAATGCATCATCTCCCCTGTCAAAAGCCCAATGTTAAATCTGCCAAGAAACAAATAAATCATTTAACCCTTGTGTCTAAAAACTAAAGTGTTATACTCTTACCATATTAGGGGACTAAATTGAAAAACGCCATAAAAAGATTATATGTTGAAATAATTTCCCACTTTCTTTTCCATAAATATTTTATTCAACTTCAGATTAAAATGAAATACTTCCACTTTTCTGACAGGAGTTGTTAAATCTGACATTACAAAAAACAATATGTGGTGGTTATGATCGGGGCTGAAGTTGAATAAACAATTTATGAAAGAGAAAGTCAAAATAATTCCAAGATAAGATTACACACCTTTGCCACATATATTGGCTAGAAACATAATCACTGCAAAGTTATCAAAAACTAAGAATCTGATCAGACACAAGGGTTAAGTTGTTGTTCCCTTTCTAATTTCCTCAAAAACATCTAGTCTAGTTAATGTGATCAATATTATTTGACAATTAATGCTTTTTGTTGGAAATTTCAGTCAGTGAGCTCATACTTTGAGCTAATTTTATAGTTAAAATGATTGAGACAACGCAATCTTCCTGTCTTCATTGTGCATGCATGCGTGTGCTCACCACACGCGATACATGTGTCACTATTCTGGCAGTGGCTACTGTTATTATAGTATTGTAATGAAAGGTCTGTTATTTAATGTTTGTGTAACTGTTGATGGGTAGTGCATCAGTAAAGTGAATATGGTATTGTGCTCTTGCTCTGTTTGAATAGGTGGAGAGAGTGGTTAACTGTATTATAATAGTAAAGAGAAAAATATGTTGTGCTCTTGCTTTTTTCTTTTTGAAGGTGGAGAGAGTAGCATTGCTAGTGCCACAACAGTTTTATTTGAGGTTCATAACAGTACACAACAGTAAGCAATTGTTGGCTCATTAGTTTGTGATTCACATGCACTAAAATTCACCAGAATGCAGGAAATTAAGTCGTTGTAACAAAACATTTCCTGGTGGGGGACCCCCAGACCCCCCGCTTAAAAAATGGCCTGACTGGGGCTATATTTCGCGCTATATCTCCCGGTATGAATAATTTCCCCAGTCCGGCCTTGCCGGTGGCCATATGCCGCATGTCTTCCCCTCTTCTCCTCCCGTTTCACCCTTTCTCCTCTGTCGGTCCTGCATGGCCAAAAGGTCCTGCGTTGACCAAAAAAAATTGCTGAAAATGCTATAAATAAAATCTTTAAAAAAAATTCAATAAACAAATACGTTATTCATCCTGAGGGAAATTTGGCACTACAAATCGCTCACAGTAAACAGTAGCCATTTGGATAGACAGAAACAAAAGTCACGAATAAGAATAAAATACGGTCCAGGATATACATTTCCTATGTCACATTCTAATATAAAATATACAGTAAAAATATACAGAAATATACAGTAAGTGTAAATTTGTAAATGTAAAAGTCCAGGAAGGTAGTACTGTCACCCTGTGCTCAGTGATGATGCAGTGAGGCACAGTGATGCATTATAGAGTCTGATGGCTGTCGGAATGAAGGACTTCCTGTGCCGTTCAGTGCTACATCTAGGGAGTGTTAGTCTAGCACTGAACATGCTCCTTCTGTCAGCCAAGTCAGAACATATCTCCCCCGTAGGAAACTGTGTATGATGGGTCTTCTGGCTGACTCGCTGTGCGCTTTGGGGGCCACTGGCACCTACCTCCACATGTTTTGGGAATGTCCACCGGTCGCTCGATTTTGGAAGACCATAACCTCTAAACTCTCGGACATATGTTCTTTGACAATACCACTATCCGCAACGACGCTACTCCTGAATGATGTCTCCCAGCTGCCGGCTCCTATACAGCAAAAAATACTTGTTTTAGCTGGATTTACAGCAGCCAAAATACTGATGGCTATAAGATGGAAACAACCTGACAAGCTTACAATAATTAACTGGTCCTTAACATTCTTAGATGTAATTTATTTAGAGATCTCCACGGCTCGGGTAATTGGAGTCAAGGAATCAAACATTAGTCTGTGGGCATAAAGTCCATGATCTAACGGCAGAGCAAGATCGGGGTGTTCGGTCCTGAGAGGTCCTGGGGTGGGATTGGGGAAAGAAATTTCTTTTAGCAATATAATTATTTTTTATGTATTTTATTATAATTGATCTGATTTAATTTAATTTGTTACGTCTTATTTTAATTGTTTTTTTTGTGATCAAATCTTTTTTATTTAGTTTTTCAAACATGAAACAAAACATCTCACAACACAATAATAATAATACATAAAAAGACATCCCAAAACATTAACTTAACACAACAATGACTAGACAAGTCTTATTTTAATTGTTATCATTATCATTATTGTTATTTTATTGTGTTGTGTCTGTTACATGTAAAATAAAAATAAAAAGGTTAATGTTGGCCTGAAGCATGGAGATTGAAATAAAACTGTCCATGAAACATGTTTTCTGACTTCTAATGTTTTGGTTAACATGACAGGGACTTGTCTTCCATGGTGTTTCTAGAGACAGATGCCGTATATTCCTGTGAGGTACATCCACTTTGACCTGCCTCCCCAGGAGGCGTATTCCCTGGAGTCAGTAGGACATCATGGCCTGGGTGAGTTTGTAAATTAAGTGGTTCATATGTAGAGAACAGATGACTCCAACGAAACACACACACTCAACATTCATTGATACAGTTTCCTTCTCAAGGCAGGTTTCCAGGAGAAAGGGTCCTGGGACTGAAACATTAACACTTTATTAATATGTACTTTATTAACACATTCCCTGCCACACACTTTGAGCATCTTATACCATTCTCTGCCAGCACTGTAAGTCTATGGAGATGTTCACCTTCTTTGCAGGGCTATAACTTTTAAAATGTTATTGCTATATTGACATTACTATGGCCCATTCAACATCGATTATCTATCGTTCAGGATGTGGGAACGTTATACTTTTTCATTCATACATTGTTGTGTTAATACCTTCGAGAATATAAGTATGTTTTTAATCTTTTCTGCTGTAATTCCAAAAACGCTAGTTAGAGGCCCAACCGCATAATATGATAGATTATCGATTGCTGTTTCTTTCCCATACATGCTATATTAAAAAATTCAAATGTATATGATCGGTATACATTATGCTTCATCATGCGTGGAGGAAAGGGGGGGGGGGGGGTCGTTTATAATTCCTTGATCATCAGTAACGGCTTTATTTACTATGGGTGGATATATTGATCAAACTGATTACAAACAAGGAAACGCACATCGGGCTGAAAATAACGTTACTGTCCCCTTACCGTGGGCCGATGAGACTGGCGGTGAAAGATCCCAATTATTCGACGTCGATCGCCTAGGTCCATTTCCGGTTTGCATGGCGCAATAAATGCCGAAATCATATAGATTATTAAGTTTAGAAAGCGATCCATATGTACTATAGTGTCTGTCAGGAGTCCCGTAGCGAGATGTGACTGCCGGAGGAATTTCCTCGATGCACCAATGACACTTCCGTTTTTTGCGAGAGTGTAACTCGCCCGACCATCCACCAGGCGGCGGTATTGAGCCGTTGCAGTCCTATCTAGGGTCCCGCTAGGGCATCGGGGGTTGGGTGGATGAATTATGAATGCCATGGCGAAAAAATTAAATATTGATCTCAAAAACGCTGTTGGCGGTCAACGCATGGCGGGCAATAATGCTGAAAAGCGATTTTGGCGACCAATGTGTTTGGAGAAGGGGAAAGATAAACAACAACAAACAACCTTTACAGGTGGAATGACTCAAAATAAGAGGAGCAGATAATAAAATAAACTAAGTCCAAAAAACAGGACAACACTCAATATAGAAGTATATAGAAAAACCTAAATATGTCAATAAACAATGAACCTCCACTAAGGGAGTTTATATAGTAGTGGACTAATGAAATTAAACAAAAGGAAACTGTCTTGAAAAGAAACACAATAAAATGCTCAAAACAGCTTCTAAAAAAAGTTTTAAATAAAGCCACGAGTAACCTAAAACAAGAACAGTTACCATGAAAGGCTAAATGCTCAACAGAGCAGAGAACAGCACCACACTGAGTACTAGAGAGCCTGACCAGAAGGATAGCCAACACAAAAGAGCAAACTGCCAGATTCAAACTTAAATAGGCCCAGCTACCATTAGGCACAGCTGCACTGAATCAGGTGCAATCAAGCCCACACACCTGCCTACGTGACAGCAGCGATAGAGATAAATACATATGTTCTCCTTCCCGCAGCGATGGAGATAAATACATATGTTCTCCTTCCTGCAGAGATAAATACACGATTGATTGATTCATTGAAAACTTTATTAAAACTTTATTATTATTATTATTATTATGCAGAATGGGTACAATACAGTACGGCTCAATACAAACAACTGCTAAGAGGATGCAGACCAAAAAAATACCTTTGTCTTGTTTACATCAGGGTCCTCCATTTTCAATTCATCAAGACATTTATGACATACAAGACATACAAATATACAGTAGGCCTACTGTGTAAGAATAAGATATCATAAAAAAAAAATACATCCGAAGGGGAGGAAACTGTACATTGGAGGGGGTTGGGTGGGTCGGTGGGGGATTTGGACATTTACCGGGGCCAGTTTCTAATTGCAGCCACCCGTAGGTGCTCGTTGAGAGCGGTTTTGAAGGAGGGTATAGGGATTCACATTCCTTTACGGCTGTGGGTAGGGCGTTCCACATTATTGTGGCATAATTACGAAATGTGTTTAGTCCCTTGTTTGAGCCGAATTTGGGTTGAACATGATTTGTGGAACTCCCTCTGCAGTGTTGTGGTTGTGGAATTCACTGACCTTTGGGAAGTATTTTGACATGTACATGGGTATCTTAGTGGTGTAGTGTATCTTGTAGACCAGGCCCATTGCAAGTTGCTGTACTCTGTTGTCTACTCTAAACCATTCTAGGTTGTCAAAGTGGGCAGGGGTGAGGTGGGTTCTGGTGGGCGTAAGCCGTCAAGCAGTAGTCTGACCAGTTTGTTTTGTGATGTTTGTAATCTTGTTTTTAGAGCCTTTGAGGTGCTTTGGTACTATGAGGTGCAAGCATAGTCGTAGTACCCTTGAATGAGTGCTCCTGTTAGAGTCTTCAAGGTATTCTTGTTTAGCAGAGAGGAGATCCGGTACAAGAATCTTGTTCGTTGGTTGACTTTTTTTTATTACATTGGTTGCCATTTTGTCACAGGAAAGATTTGCCCCTAGGATGGAACCCAGGTAGGTCATTTCATCTTTCCTTGTGACAATATTGTCACCCACATATGTTCTCCTTCCTGCAGCGATAGAGATAAATACATAGTATGTTCTCCTTTCTGCAGAGATAAATACATATGTTCTCCTTCCTGCAGAGATAAATACATATGTTCTCCTTCCTGCAGAGATAAATACATATGTTCTCCTTTCTGCAGCGATGTTCTCCTTCCTGCAGAGATAAATACATATGTTCTCCTTCCTGCAGCGATAGAGATAAATACATATGTTCTCCTTCCTGCAGAGATAAATACATATGTTCTCCTTCCTGCAGAGATAAATACATATGTTCTCCTTCCTGCAGAGATAAATACATATGTTCTCCTTCCTGCAGCGATAGAGATAAATACATATGTTCTCCTTCCTGCAGAGATAAATACATATGTTCTTCTTCCTGCAGCGATAAATACATATGTTCTCCTTCCTGCAGAGATAAATACATATGTTCTCCTTCCTGCAGCGATAGAGATCGGCCCGCAGCCACACGGGGTTGTCCGCTCAAACATCTACACAGCGATGAAAGACAGCGTGCAGCACATGTTGGAATGGATCCGTCTCTTCAACTCAGGTACCAGAACCAAAGCTGACGGGCATTCGCTTTCAGTTCAGAAGGTGGACACATATTTCTTTTAAAGGAATAACTGAAAACAACAACAAAAACAAATCATAAATCCAAAAACAAGGCGTTTGGAGACACATGTGGCTTACCCTCCTAGATAATATTTAATACCCTCCTAGATAATATTTACTACCCTCCTAGAAAATATTGAATACCCTCCTAGAAAATATTTACTACCCTCCTAGATAATATTTAATACCCTCTTAGAAAATATTTACTACACTCCTAGAAAATATTTACTACCCTCCTAGATAATATTTAATATCCTCCTATAGATAATATTTAATACCCTCCTAGATAATATGTAATACCCTCCTGGATAATATGTAATCCCCTCCTGGATAATATTTAATATCCTCCTAGATAATATGTAATACCCTCCTGGATAATATTTAATACCCTCCTAGATAATATGTAATACCCTCCTGGATAATATTTAATACCCTCCTGGATAATATTTAATATCCTCCTATAGATAATATTTAATACCCTCCTGGATAATATTTAATACCCTCCTGGATAATATTTAATACCCTCCTAGATAATATTTAATACCCTCCTAGATAATATTTAATACCCTCCTAGATAATATTTACTACCCTCCTAGATAATATTTAATACCCTCCTAGATAATATTTAATACCATCCTGGATAATATTTAATACCCTCCTGGATAATATTTAATACCCTCCTAGATAATATTGAATACCCTCCTAGATAATATTGAATACCCTCCTGGATAATATTTAATACCCTCCTAGATAATATTTAATACCCTGTTAGTTCTGTTTTAGTTTGTTATTGTTTTGTGTGTTAGTGTGTTATAAGAGTAACTTACCCCTAATCAAATATGGCTCAAGATGATATAATTTTATGGTGAATTCTGTCACATTAGTTAATATGAAAGTGGCTTTTATTTCCTCTCTGAGCTGTATCCCCCCCCCCCCCCTACCCCCACCCCACCTACCCGACCTCCTCCAATGTACAGTTTCTACGTCAAATGTATATACTCTCTGGACTCTTTTTGTATCACAAACAGTACTGTATTTGCAAATCTGGTATGTCATAAATGTATAGATGTAGCAGTACTGTCTATCTGTATGTCGTGTATGTCATGTTATGATGAATTGAAAATGGGGGACCCTGATGTAAACAAGACGAAAGTACCCATTCTGCAATCTGTTAATAAAGTTTTCAATCAATCAATCAATCAATCAACACAGCGTTGGTGCTCTTTCTACATTTTAGATAGAAATATTCCTAAATTAAGTACAAAACAAATATATATATCATTATTATTATTATTATTATTATTATTATTATTATTATTATTATTATTATTATTATTATTATTATTATTATTATTATTATTATTATTATTATTATTATTATTATTATTATTATTAGTATTATTATTATTAACCTTTAAACCTTTTGGATAAAAAAATAAATAATAACAATAATAACGTTAGTAATAATAATAATAATAATAATAATAATAATAATAATAATAATAATAATAATAATAATAATAATAATAATAATAATAATAATAATAATAATAATAATAATAATAATAATAATAATAATAATAATACATACATTTGTATCTCTAAGGTACCATTTTTGAGGGTGGATGTGTGGAGGTATTCACCATGATTAAGAATGTGGACTACCCAAGAGACAGCGAGACCCGCATCATCACAGCAGCTATTCATCCTCAGCTCCAGGTATGACATGTACTATGAATATGTTTTTGGGTATTAATGAAGGTCTCGGGTTCATATGCTCATAATGAACATGCTGGGATTCTTCCAGGCTCCCTATCTCATTAAAATACCACTGCATTAGACGGTATCTAGAATTACAATGTGTTAACTGACAGAAAAATTATTTATAATAAAATTTAAATATTGCGTTTAAAATCGGAAGGCTAGCTTTGGGGAAAGCTGACTGTAGGGAAGAGACGTTGACATCATCGTCACTGGCTGGTTGACTCCAGCCTATTATTATACGCTGAGTTTACTGCATATAGATGGGTTTCTTGTTTATAAACATACTGTGTTTGAGCCAATCAGCAATACCTGCTGAATCACGTGACTGAGTTGCTCCCTACCTGTGCTAAGCTGCAATGCTAAAAAGTGCTCTATGAACGAACCATGACTCCCCTGACTAAAAGTATAATGGAGCTCTATAGAAAAACCATGAGCCTCCCCTGACTAAAAGTATAATGGAGCTCTATGGAGAAACCATGACTCCCCTGACTAAAAGTATAATGGAGCTCTATGGAGAAACCATGACTCCCCTGACAAAAAGTATAATGGAGCTCTATGAAGAAACCATGGCACTCCCCTGACTAAAAGTATAATGGAGCTCTATGGAGAAACCATGACACTCCCCTGACTAAAAGTATAATGGAGCTCTATGGAGAAACCATGGCACTCCCCTGACTAACAGTATAATGGAGCTCTATGGAGAAACCACGACACTCCTCTGACTAACAGTATAATGGAGCTCTATGGAGAAACCATGACACTCCTCTGACTAACAGTATAATGGAGTGTGAGCTACAGGTGATTTATGGTTTAAATACTCTTAACTCCTTCAGATATCAAACAATGGATTTAAAATCATGATTATAGATCTCTGGTACAACTATTTTTGTCTTATTATTATTATTATTTATTACACAGTATTCATGCAATTCAGACAAACAAACAGACCAATGTAACTCCAATTTAAAAAAATATGATTCATTCCCATAGTTTATTTTTATTATTATCATTATTATTATTATTATTATTATTATTATTATATATATTTTTTCCCCTCTTCTCCTGGTTGCAATTTTTCCTTTGACTCCATAAGGGCCACAATACGTGGACAAAAATAATGGTAATAATAAATAAGAGGGATTAAACAGAGTGAAGAAAATGGTCATACTATTTTTGGTCAAATTATCGGATGCGAGTAGCCTATCTTATCTTTAAATATGTGACTGAAATTACACCTACAGACAAGGAGTGAAGCTCCAGTATTGTTGGGTTCTGTAACTATTTACTACCAATTGATTTGGCGGTGTGGGGATGGGGGGGGGGGGGTGTGCGGAGAGGGGCCGATCACTGTAGGGATTTTATCACTCGGTAGATTGGCCTTTTACTCTCCCGCGGTGGGACTCCTCTCAGCTTCACTGGAACGATGTTAATCATTTTAGCCCATCCATTAGGGATGAGCCGTATGTGTTTTATGTGTAACCCGTCTGTACAACACAGTAGGGTTATTTTGTTTTATGTACTTCACCCTCTCCCCCCTCCATTCACCTCCTCCTTATTCCAGCCATTTAGAGACCTGCCCACATTAGCTTCAATAGGCTCCCAGTACGCACTCATGCAACACATTATGTACTGTATTAGTATTCGACATGAGTGATCTTAAAATTATAACCCTCAATGTGAAGGGTATAAATAATGTGGTCAAGTGTCAAAAAATATTGTCCTATTTGAAAAAAGAAAAATGTCAAATAGCCTTTTTACAGGAAACTCACCTGTCTGACATAGAACATATGAAATTACAGCGTAACTGGGTAGGCCAGGTATATCACTCCTCATACAATACAAAAAGCCACGGAGTAGCTATTCTTGTACATAAGAATCTCCCATTTACCCTAGAAAAGGCGGTGTCTGACGATGAAGGGAGATATGTCTTGCTATCAGGTTTCCTTTATGGTGAACATATCCTTCTGGGCTGTGTATACGCTCCTACTGTATTTGAGGCCTCCTTTTTCTCTAAATTACTGTCTGCAATATCCGCATTCTCAATTAATTACACCATCATTGGGGGAGATTTTAACTCCGCTCCCAATGCAAATGTGGACCAGTCAACCCCACGACCTACCCCGTCTCGTAAAAGTGTCAGACTTGGAGAGCTATGTAATGATTTGGAGCTATTTGATGTTTGGAGAGTACTCAACCCAAGAACAAGAGACTTCACTTTTTTCTCTCGACCTCACCAGGTGTACTCTAGAATCGATTTTTTTCTGACGTCTAGAATGATATTGGATAGGACTAAGGAGTGTATAATAGGCACACAGACGCTCTCGGATCACTGTCCAGTTAGCGGCTAGAGTTAGCCTGACTCTCCACATGCCCTATACTATAGGGACCCTGCCAGTAGACAATGGCGTTTGAATCCTTATTTGATGAGCAGGCCCCCGTTTTTGGAATATATTACTAACAAATGGAAGTTTTTCTTCTCGGTAAACAAAACCCCCGGGATGAGCCCCTCCACATTATGGGAGGCAGCAAAGGCTTATCTCCGGGGCTGTATTATCAATGAATCGGGAAACAAACCCGGTCGACTTTTGGCTCGACTGGCTAAAGGTAAACAGAATTCTAACACAATAACCTCCCTCAAAGATGACAACGAAGTTAGCCATCGCACCTCTAAGGATATAAATAGAATTATGAAATCCTTTTATCAAAAGTTATACTCTTCGGAGTGTGGAACCTCTGACCAGCAGAGGAAAGACTTTCTTGATAAAATAACATTTCCATCACTATCTGAAGAACACAGAGAGTCTCTCTGTAACGATATAACAGAGGAAGAAATACTCAAAACGATAAAAAACCTTAAAGGGGGTAAGGCCCCAGGCCCGGACGGCTATGGCCCAGAATTCTATAAAAAATTAGTAAGGTTATAGTCTGACCTCTGAGAGAGATGTATGCAGACTCATTACAAAGAGGCAGTCTTCCCCAAACTCTGAACTTGGCTAATATATCTCTCATCCTTAAAAAAGATAAACCAGCCGACATGTGTGGCTCTTATAGGCCCATTAGCTTGATAGCGGTGGATAGTAACCCTAACTAACCTTACTGTCATGCACTTGTCCTAATAAACTAACCTACACTGTAACACGCAACACTTTGATGAATATTGTTACTCAGCTGATAGAGTTGTACCCTTCCTGATGACCTGTCGTACAGAACTTGTAAGTCGCTTTGGATAAAAGCCTTTCATCTAAATGACTAAATGTAAATGTAAATGTAGTAAAATATTCTCCAAATTATTAGCAAGAAGGATAGAGGGACTGCTGCCTCTGATAATAAACCCAGACCAGTCAGCTTTTGTACAAGGCCGACACTCCATTGCAAACATGAGGCGGTTATTGAATGTTATACAGTACTCTAATCAGCTGAAACACAAAGCGCTAGCAGTGTCACTCGATGCGCAGAAAGCTTTTGATAGATTAGAATGGCGGTATTTTTTCGACGTCATGGAGAGATATGGACTTGGAGGGGATTTCCTTAAGTGGATTCAAACCATCTACCACTCTCCCGTGGCCTCTGTCCTTACCAATGGTACCTGCTCTGAGTCTTTCCCCTTGGCAAGAGGCACAAGACAAGGGGACCCCCTAAGCCCATTACTGTTTGCCGTCACACTCAAACCGCTAGCAGAGGCTATCCAGTGTCATCATGAAATTGAGGGGGTCTCACTCACGACAGGGGGCACCCCCCACAAAATAGCGCTATATGCAGATGACATTATACTGTTTCTGTCCTCCCTGAAGAGGTCAGTGCCT
The DNA here is from genome assembly GCF_963971535.1 of Notolepis coatsorum. Taxonomy (NCBI): domain Eukaryota; kingdom Metazoa; phylum Chordata; class Actinopteri; order Aulopiformes; family Paralepididae; genus Notolepis; species Notolepis coatsorum. The sequence goes on from NC_140168.1 coordinate 134,700,166, forward strand.
ACTGTCCTCTCAATTGTTAAAGACTTCGGCGCTATTTCAGGCTACAAAATGAACCAAAGTAAATCTGAGGCAATGCCACTAGGAACCCTGACCCAATCAGACATCCCAGATAATTTCCCTTTAAATGGACTACGTCAGGATTCACATATCTTGGCATTAAAGTCTCTCCCAACTTAAAAGATATGGCACGTCTGAATCTGGCCCCAATCACCACAGCGGTTAAGAGAGATCTGGAACGGTGGCATGACCTCCCACTATCGGTCATGGGACGGGCTAGTCTAATAAAAATGAACATTCTACCCCGCCTTCTATACCCCTTACAAATGCTTCCCATATGGGTATCCAAAAAAGATGTTAAAGATGGAAAGAGACCCAGGCAAAGATTTAAAATCTTGCAGCTACCAACCAGTAAAGCGGGCCTTGCCATGCCAAATATACTCTTCTATGCTCTTCTATGCTCATGCTCGTTACATCTGGGAATGGCTACAAGCCTATCTACACAATAAGAACTGTGTGGACTCGTGGGGCTGCTCACCAAATTCACTATGGGCACTGGTAACCTGTAATAAAGATAAGATTCATAGGGAGATACGAGGCAATCCAATTATCTATAACTCTATCAGAGTGTGGCGACAGATTACCATCTACACAGGGAGATGAGACCTAAGGTCATTGCTAATACCAATGGGTCTCATTCCCGAAAAATTTTCAAAGAGTTATTCTGGAAGACTTATCTTGGAACCACTGAGACAGAATCAATGACAAGTTCACTCTGAGTCCCCAACGTGCTGGTAATATGTCTTAAGTGGCTGAAACGGTCGCACAAATGATATGATCTGATATCTGCTTGGAGAATGGCATTCTGTCTTAAACTCGAAACGCGCGTTCCCGTTCAGGACATTTGCATACAAAACAACGCCTCCAGAGCTCCTTATAAGGCAACTAGTGACGCAGCTGTGTGAAAATGGAATGGCGGAAGTGCTTTGCGAGTCTTGCGAGCCATCAAAACTAGATTAGATGAATGTATTGGCATCATATACAGCCCGTGGTACACCTGCCGCAGCGTGCGCGCACACACACACACGCGCGCGCGCAGTACTATATATGAATGAATGAATGAAATATAATATATATAGCCTACGGCGGGCGTAATGAATGAACGCAGTATGGCTTATTATTCCATAATTATGCCTATACTGTTCATTCGTAGGTGCACACAAGACTTGTTATGGAATATTAATGCAGTCTATTTCCACCGATTAGCTTTAGTTCTTATTTATTTATCCACTGTCATTTCAGTGTTGGTGTATAGGCTATATAGTGTATTTCAATATAAGTTTAATTGATTAATGATATTCGAAGGAATGAAGGTTTATAGCTATATCAACCCCCTCCAATGTACAGTAAATGACCAAGTATGGTTTTGTCAATATTCCAATGCACAGTTTTGCTTGTACAGTGTAAGTCTATCCCCCACCCACCCCTCCTACCCAACCTCCTCCAACAGTTTCTACGTCAAATGTACTCTCTTTACAGTACTGTATTTGCAAATCTGGTATGTCATAAATGTATAGATGTAGCAGTACTGTCTATCTGTGTCGTGTGTGTCATATATGTTATGATGAATTGAAAATGGGGGACCCTGATGTAAACAAGACGAAAGTCTTTCTCTAGTCTGCATCCCCTTATGTAATTGAGCTGTACTGTACTGCATCAAATTAGGTCTCACACACAAGATAGTTCAAAATACAGGTCCGAAATATCTATCTAATTATTTTAATCGATTCCGTGACAATCATTCATACTCCACTAGAAGGAGCAGTACGCATTTTATTCTGCCAAGATTTAACTCCCTAATGGGCACAAATACATTTTTATATTCTGCAGCACTGGAGTGGAACAAGCTTCCAGTGGCCCTGAAAAACATCGAAGAGGGGGGAAGTTTTAGACGTGCCACAAAGAAATGGCTAGCCAGTGAAGTATAGAATAGCCATAGGAAGGAGAGGGTAGGAAGTGCTTTTTTTGTATGGGGTTGCTATTATGTTTTATTCTGTTTTTTATTATGATGATCTTTGTTTTATTATGATGCTCTATGTTTTATTATGATGCTCTATGTTTTATTATGATGCTCTATGTTTTTATTATGATGCTCTGTTTTAGTATGTTTTATTATGATGCTCTATGTTTTATGATGTCTGTCCATGTCCAAAATCAGGGACCATGATGGAAATAAGTGCTTGCACTTTCTCATGTTTTTATCCCTTGGATGCTGTCTTTTACTCCACAATAAAAATCAATCAATCAATCAACCCATTCTGAAATCTGTTAATAAAGTTTTCAATCAATCAATCAATCAATCAATCAATCAATCAAACAAAGGTCTGTCCCATTGTATACCAATCAATGGGATACATTGCATGTTGACCTGCATTCTTTCAAATGTATATAATTAATCATTAAAACAGATGTGTAACAAATAAGAAATACAAATTCCACAAAAGGCATTAAATAATTATTATTTTCAATCATTTCACAATAATTGCATAATTGTGTTTGAATATCTGAGTAATTAAAGTAATTATACATTTGTCCAAAATAGTTGGTTCAGATATGGTTAAGCAGCTGCCCTGTGATCAGATGAATCCATATTATTTATTTTTCCGACATCAAATGCGTAATTTCTTATCGTACAAATATTGTCATATTTATTTTAATTATGATTATGTAATTAATTCCAAGGAGGCCTGTAGCGTTGACATGAAGGAATCACTATGAGAACACAGTCTGTCAAGTTAATAAAATGTTCAATTACTCAATCAATCATAAGACTGCTCCTCAGCACTCTTAAATCTGCTCTCAGCCACGATCAAATCTGATCTCAGGAAAATTTGGGGACTCGCACTCCCAGCTCTAATATGTCTTAAATGGGCCGAAATCTGGCTAAGACGAAATATTTTGTCGTAAATTCGTTCGGGAATGAGACCCAATCTCTAGCAACCATGAATTTGGACCTGGGCGCAGTTCGGCCATCTTTAAGACCTGGCACTCACTAGGGCTTCGTGTATTGGGGGATCTGTATAGGGATGGTGTGTTGATGTCGTTTCAGCAATTGCAAACACAGTTTAACCTCCCAAGAGAAATTTGTTTTGGTTTCTTGCAAATACGACATTTTATTAACTCACTACAGCTGCCAACGCCAATGGGCTCCCTTTACAGTAAAACAGAGAATTTCTTAGTGAATATATTGAAGACGACTGGCAAGAGGCCATTGACTCAGTTAAAAAGGTTTATACTTAGAGACTAAGAGAAACACAATATAAAATTCTTCACAGATTACACATCACACCTGTGTTACTAAACAAAATGGACTGTTCAATATCTCCTTTATGTTCAAAATGTCAAACAGATCTGGGCACCTACTATCACTACTTTTGGGAATGTAAGTGTTTATCCAGGTTCTGGGGCCAAGTGGCACGTGAGTTAAGCGACATTTTCAAGGTGAAAATAAAGAAGGATCCGGGAGCTTTTTTACTGGGACTCCCATCAAAGGAAGTTCATTTGACACCCTTACAATTCAAACTATTTGATAAACTTCTACTTTCAGCCCGGAAATGCATTCTGATAAACTGGATTAAGGATAAGCCTCCATCTATACAAATGTGGTATAGAGAGATCTTCGGTGTGCTACCCCATGAAAGACTCTGTGCAATGCATAGAGGCAACAACGCTTCCTTTCAGGAGGTGTGGGCCCCACTATTAGACTACTTTCCTGCTGAAATCTCTCGAATCCTTCTAAAGGCCCAATGCCCCATTGTATGGACAGACTTAGGATAGGAAAAAAAATATATATGTATGTCTACATGTGAATGGGCTCGAGGCAAGTGCAATACTGTACAGTGCCTGTCTTGGTTACCTTTCCTTTTTGCTTGTTTTTCTTTTTGATTTGTTTTTGCTTGCATATGGTGTGGATGACGGCATAGATCAGACCTGGGCATTGTACGGCCCGCGGGCCGGATACGGCCCGCGGGATGATTCTGACCGGCCCGCGAAAGATTACATGATAATAAAAAAAAAAAAAAAAAAAAAAAAAAAAAAATTATTTATTTGTTTTACTTTTTTCTTTTCATGTCAACGTTCACACGCACAATATACGCTTAGGAGACATGCTCAGAAGATGTTGGTTCTCTTTGGATCCACCTACATATGTGAACAGACATTCTCAGTCATGACGTTTACCAAGTCCAGGTACAGATCCTCTCTACCTGACTTTGATGGACTTGTTAAAGCTCAACAGAGACTGGATTTCTCACACTGAATGAAAAAAAAAGAACTGAAGAACACTAAAATGTGGAAATATAACAAGTGAAATGGGACACTTATATATTTTTTTCTTTTTTTTGCACAGTTCTGAAAACATTAAATGTTTAATATAGGCATGTAAAGTAAAAAAGGCTACAAAACTGGGACACTTTTCTTTACACAGTTCAGTGACATGTCTTGTTTATTTTTGCTATAAGATGATGTAATGTCTTTAGAAAGCTAAGAAAATCCTTGTTTCAATAGTATATGAAACTCAAAATGCCCTTTGTTATTAATGTTTCACATTTTGTTTATCATTTTGGAAATAAATTCTATTTGAATAAATTATATTTTTGAAAGCTAACCTCACCTTTTAATTGCCAAATAATAACATACACTCTTACCAGGGGTCAAAACAATGCCATTTACTGCTTTGTATATAGAAATAAAAAAAATTTAGTTTGGAATTTTGGCCCGGCCCCCCAACATATTTTCAGTTGCTCATTCAGCCCCCTGGGAAAAAGAATTGCCCACCCCTGGCATAGATGAACTGGAGGAACCCCCCCCCCCCCCCCTTTGTCCCAATGTGTGTTTTTGTAATGTAAGTAACTGTATGTGAAAAATCTTTTAAAAAAACAATGAAAATATATTTAAAAAAAAACCTGTGGCCGCTCGATATCCCTCAGCGAGGTGCTAAACTCGCTAAATTCTCGAGTCAATTCTCAATCCTAATCACGCCATGTATTAAGCCCCAGACCCTCTGATTAGTTCAACAAGTCCATGGACCACTAGCCTTGGTTTGATTAATTGATTGAAAACTTTATTAACAGATTGCAGAATGGGTACAGTACAGTACAGCTCAATACATACAATTGTTAAGGGGATGCAGACCAGAGAAAGACTTTCGTCTTGTTTACATCAGGGTCCCCCATTTTCAATTCATCGTATATGACATACATGACATACAGATAGACAGTACTGCTACATCTATACATTTATGACATACCAGATTTGCAAATACAGTACTGTTTGTGATACAACAAGAGTCCAGAAAAAAGAGTATATACATTTGACGTAGAAACTGTACATTGGATTGGGTAGGTGGGGGGGGGGGTGGGGGGGACTGTACATTGGAGGTGGTTGGGTGGGGGGGGGGGTTGGGTAGGAGTGGGGGGGGGGGGTTGGGTAGGAGGGGTGGGTGGGGGACACTGTACAACTGTACAAACAAAACTGTACATTGGAATATTGACAAGACCATACTTGGTAACTGTACATTGGAGGGGGTTGTGTTAGGACATTTACAGGGGCCAGTTTCGAATTGCAGTCTCCCGTAGGTGTTTTTTGAGAGTGTTTTTGAAAGTGGGTAGTGATTCACATTCCTTTACAGCTTTGGGTAGGGCGTTCCACATTGATGTGGCATAATTGCGAAACGTGTTTAGTCCCTTGTTTGAGCCAAATCTGGGTTTAACATGATTTGTGGAGCTCCCTCTGGTGTTGTGATCGTGGTATTCACTGACCTTTGGGAAGTATTTTGACATGTACATGGGTACCTTGGTCGTGTAGTGTATCTTGTAGACCAGGCCCATTGCAAGTTGCTGTACTCTGTCGTCTACTCTAAGCCATCCTAGGTTGTCAAAGTAGGCAGGGGTGAGGTGGGTTCTAGGAGTAAGGTCAAGCAGTAGTCTGACCAGTTTGTTTTGAGATGTTTGTAATTTTGTTTTTAGCGCCTTTGAGGTGCTTTGGTACCATGAGGTGCACGCATAGTCGTAGTACCCTTGAATGAGTGCTCCTGCCAGAGTCTTCAGGGTATTCTTGTTTACCAGTGAGGAGATCCGGTACAAGAATCGAGTTCGTTGGTTGACTTTTTTTATTACATTGGATGCCATTTTGTCACAGGAAAGATTTGCCTCTAGGATGGAACCCAGGTAGGTAATATCTTCTTTCCTTGTGACAATATTGTCACCCACTGTAACTGAGAAGCCGTCGGTCTTGCTGAGTTTGTTATTTGAACCGAAGAGAATGGACTCTGTTTTGCCCATGTGTAATGATAGTTTGTTATCAGCGAGCCATATGCAGATTTTGCCTAGTTCTGAGCTGAGGGTTTTTTCAACCCCTCACCACAGCGTCCTGCTGTGAAGAATCTCAAGGCCGCGGATAAATCTCATGCACTGGCTGACACAGAGTCTCTGGTGCTTGCTTGGAATCCCTTCCAGGAGATTTGCTTAATTCTTCATGGAAGTCGCCAAGTCTGTATTTTATTTAATTCTCATTTCATAGTCACTGGTTAGTTTTATCCATTTCATATGAAATATAAACTTAGAAGAGTTGTTAACCTCTTTATTGTTTGTAATAAACAGAATGTCTGCTTGGGAAAACTCCTTTCATTGAATAGTCATATTCACAGCAATACAATAATTAATAATTAATAATAGTATAATATTAGTGTATATTATTAATAATAATTTCTATAAGACCAGGTCGAAAACACGCTCAATACAAGGGTATCCACATCAGAGCCCTACTTTTGACTCCAACCCGGGTACAGACGTAAGAATACTGAATAGTCATTGGGTATAACTTTAGCTAGAAGCAGTAACCAGCAATTGATTGAATCTGTAATCAGGCTACCCAGACATATTTAATTTCATCATTCATTCATTACCTCCGATGAAAGCAAGGCGTGGCCAGCGTTTTGAAAGATCATGATGGAGCTCGTAAAAGAACGCCGTCCAAGAGTTGAATAAAGTTTAACAAAGTTTGGTTTAATTAGAAAAAGTTGTTACAATAATACTGTCTTGGAAAGATCCAATCCAGGAAAACAATAAAGCATGAATATAAAAACTCATCAAAGTCTAAATCAACATCTTTCGCCTGAAGAACAATAAAAACCTCTATAGTTTAAGAATCATCACAAAAAGTGAGCTAAGAGCCAAGCACATCTCTTCAAATCTAAACAGACAAGATAGTGCTCGCCATCATAGGGAAAAGCTCGCATTTAAAACATCCATATTCAAGTCCCAATACACCACTCGACATTGAAATGGAGATAAAAAAAAGTCACAAAAAAAGAAAAAGAAAAAACCTTTTCATGCGCTCTTTATACACAGGTCCGTAGCGTCACATTGCAAGCAAAAGATAAACACTCCTTCTTTCAAAATGTGACTTGCCATTGGCTTATCGCTACTCCAATGGTTAGTAACTTGAAAAGTAAAAGTAATCAGTTTAACTGAAACGGATTACTGTACTTCCGAAATCCCCTCTCATCAATGTCATGTGCTTTCGCACTGGTCCCCGGCCTTATCAGCATGTTAGTGAGGGAGACTGGTCTAGGAGGGATAGCCTGTAAGCTATAGATATATACAGATATATATATATACAGGTACTATACAGGCATATACAATAAACATATACTTAATCATGGTTAAGCTTAATCATCACCCATTGTGTTTTAAACATATGTACAGCATCGTGCAGCGACCATCGGTAGTGTGATAGTAAAGGGTTAAGCCTCTGTTGCACCAATCAGTGAGCTGCATTTTAGGATTCTTGGACGCGACCGGAGGTCTGACTGTTTGTAAAGTGAGACAGCAACAACTCTTCTTCCGAGATAAGGTCATAGCGACCAATCAGCACACAGCGATTTATAGGGTCCTGGGGCGCCGACCGGAGCAGTGATAGCAGGCTACAAGGTCATACACAAGGGAGGGAAAGATAATACTGATGCAAGCCTTCCTGCTTGGCAGTATGTATATAGTATGTAAGTATACTAAGTATTGATTATACTTTCTAGTTTATTTAACATGTGCAATCAACATATACTGATCATTTTAGTTATACGTTTATACACACAGTGAAAGAACGTAGTGTAGGCACAGAGCGTAACTGTCCTTAGAAGAGCTCCTCATTCTGCCCGGAGGCCCTGTCCGGGGGAGAGAATCCTGAAGCACACAGCAGTAACAGAGAACGGAACAATTGCACTGCTGTGATATACAAGATAATACATGTTCTTTAATCATATCATCAACGGTGAAAGAAAGTAGGCACAGAGGTCACTGTCCTAATAACTGTGAGGGGGAACGGGATGGCAAATGCTGGGTCACGCTGGCTGTGACTCTCAACATGGGTCTCTATGGAGAAACCATGACACTCCTCTGACTAACAGTATAATGGAGCTCTATGGAGAAACCATGACCCTACCCTGACTAAAAGTATAATGGAGCTCTATGGAGAAACCATGACACTCCCCTGATTAAAAGTATAATGGAGCTCTATGGAGAAACCATGACACTCCCCTGACTAAAAGTATAATGGAGCTCTATGGAGAAACCATGACACTCCCCCTGACTAAAAGTATAATGGAGCTCTATGGAAAAACAATGACACTCCCCTGACTAAAAGTATAATGGAGCTCTATGGAGAAACCACCGCACTCATCTGACTAAAATATAATGGAGCTCTATGGATAAACCATGACACTCCCCTGACTAACATAATGGAGCTCTATGGAGAAATCATGACACTCCTTTCACTAAAAGTATAATGGAGCTCTATGGAGAAACCATATCACTCCCCTGACTAACAGTATAATGGAGCTCTATGGAGAAATCATGACACTCCTCTGACTAAAAGTATAATGGAGCTCTATGGAGAAACCATATCACTCCCCTGACTAACAGTATAATGGAGCTCTATGGAGAAATCATGACACTCCTCTGACTAAAAGTATAATGGAGCTCTATGGAAAAACAATGACACTCCCCTGACTAAAAGTATAATGGAGCTCTATGGAGAAACCATCGCACTCATCTGACTAAAATATAATGGAGCTCTATGGAGAAACCTATGGCACTCCCCTGATTAAAAGTATAATGGAGCTCTATGGAGAAACCATGACACTCCCCTGACTAACATAATGGAGCTCTATGGAGAAATCATGACACTCCTCTCACTAAAAGTATAATGGAGCTCTATGGAGAAACCATGACACTTCCCTGACTAACAGTATAATGGAACTCTATGGAGAAATCATGACACTCCTCTGACTAAAAGTATAATGGAGCTCTATGGAGAAATCATGACACTCCTCTGACTAAAAATATAATGGAGCTCTATGGAGAAACCATGGCACTCTCCTGATTAAAATATAATGGAGGTCTATGGAGAAACCTATGGCACTCCCCTGATTAAATATAATGGAGCTCTATGGAGAAACCATGGCACTCCCCAGATGAACCCTTTCACTGCCACACTACCAAACGGTTAACCATTTCACTGCGACACAACAGCCGGTTAACGACCGTCGGTTGTGTGATAGTAAAGGGTTAACCTTCTGTTGTGTGGCAGTGAAAGGGTTAAAATACAATGGAGGTATATGGAGAAACCTATGGGATTGGGACATATAATATAATATGACTCACATCGGGATTGGGACATCCCTAAATAAAATAACATTGAATCTTTTCGGCAGGACAACGACTTCTGCCTCCTGCGCCCCAACGAGCCGATGTTCCAGATGTTCTCAGGGGAGACGCTGCTGTACGAAGGCAAGGAGGCGCTGTACCCCTTCTTCATCAACGAGTGCGCTTACTACGAGAAGGGCATCGCGCTCTCCCTGGCCAGGAGGAAGTGCGTGACGGTCCCCACCATCCAGATGCAGAGAGGGCTGGTGCAGAGAGAGGGTCCTGAGTGAGAGGGTTGGTGCAGAGAGAGAGAGGGTCCTGAGTGAGAGGGTTGGTGCAGACAGAGGGTCCCGAGTGAGAGGGTTGGTGCAGAGAGAGAGAGGGTCCTGAGTGAGAGGGTTGGTGCAGAGAGAGGGTCCTGAGTGAGAGGGTTGGTGCAGAGAGAGGGTCCTGAGTGAGAGGGTTGGTGCAGAGAGAGGGTCCCGAGTGAGAGGGTTGGTGCAGAGAGAGGGTCCTGAGTGAGAGGGTTGGTGCAGAGAGAGGGTCCTGAGTGAGAGGGTTGGTGCAGAGAGAGAGGGTCCTGAGTAAGAGGGTTGGTGCAGAGAGAGAGAGGGTCCTGAGTGAGAGGGTTGGTGCAGAGAGAGGGTCCTGAGTGAGAGGGTTGGTGCAGAGAGAGAGAGGGTCCTGAGTGAGAGGGTTGGTGCAGAGAGAGGGTCCTGAGTGAGAGGGTTGGTGCAGAGAGAGGGTCCTGAGTGAGAGGGTTGGTGCAGAGAGAGAGAGGGTCCTGAGTGAGAGGGTTGGTGCAGAGAGAGAGAGGGTCCTGAGTGAGAGGGTTGGTGCAGAGAGAGAGAGGGTCCTGAGTGAGAGGGTTGGTGCAGAGAGAGAGAGGGTCCTGAGTGAGAGGGTTGGTGCAGACAGAGGGTCCCGAGTGAGAGGGTTGGTGCAGAGAGAGGGTCCTGAGTGAGAGGGTTGGTGCAGAGAGAGGGTCCTGAGTGAGAGGGTTGGTGCAGAGAGAGAGAGGGTCCTGAGTGAGAGGGTTGGTGCAGAGAGAGAGGGTCCTGAGTAAGAGGGTTGGTGCAGAGAGAGGGTCCTGAGTGAGAGGGTTGGTGCAGAGAGAGAGAGGGTCCTGAGTGAGAGGGTTGGTGCAGAGAGAGAGAGGGTCCTGAGTGAGAGGGTTGGTGCAGAGAGAGGGTCCTGAGTGAGAGGGTTGGTGCAGAGAGAGAGAGGGTCCTGAGTGAGAGGGTTGGTGCAGAGAGAGAGAGGGTCCTGAGTGAGAGGGTTGGTGCAGAGAGAGGGTCCTGAGTGAGAGGGTTGGTGCAGAGAGAGAGGGTCCTGAGTGAGAGGGTTGGTGCAGAGAAAGAGAGGGTCCTGAGTGAGAGGGTTGGTGCAGAGAGAGAGAGGGTCCTGAGTGAGAGGGTTGGTGCAGAGAGAGGGTCCTGAGTGAGAGGGTTGGTGCAGAGAGAGGGTCCTGAGTGAGAGGGTTGGTGCAGAGAGAGAGAGAGGGTCCTGAGTGAGAGGGTTGGTGCATGGGGTGATATCTCAGAAAGGAGGAGGCAGAGGAGAAGTAAGGCTGGATTATTAAAGAGATATTCCTAAAATGGAACAGTATGGTGCAGATTTCCTCTATATCTGTGAAACTGACGATAGATTCATTGTCACAGTGCCCCACACACACACATACATGGACTTATGTGTGGCAGTCCACCACAGAATCAAAGGTCCACCACAGTAATCAGAGGTCACAAAGACTTTTCCTCAGACTGATTTTATAACATATTAAAGGTATTTTTATGTTGCATATAGTCTTTTCTTCTTCTTTTTTCTGCACAGACTTCACCTCCACACGTAAAAACCTGTGGCAACACTGGTTGCACGGGTCTGATGAGTAAATACAGACTGAAATAACATCATAATAATAAAAGAACGATACATTTTTTTTTTATTTATTGAAATGACTGTGAGGGTTCGGTGTGGGAATAGAAGAGGAGACCCCAAGTGCAGGACACGAGCAGAGAGAGAAGAGGCTGAGGCGACGGGATGAAGTGAACAGGCTTTTACTGAGCAGTTTGCAAGCAACAATGATTACAAAACGAAACGGTTACTAAACAAAATCGAACTGCAAAACCCGAAAACAATACTCAGCAATGCTGGAAAAATAACGACTAAGAGAGGAACGGACTCACGGGGAATACTGGTGACAAAGGTGAGTACGTGACCGAACACAACTGTGAATGAAAATCAATACAATACAATACAATGGCGCGACAATGACTGTGAGAAATGGGCAGGTCTAAATAGTGCCCGTGAACTAATTACTAATGAGTGCCAGCTGGTATAAGGCCAGGCATGGCCAAGACAGGTGAACACAGAATTAGTAAAGAAAACTCACATCATAAATAAAAGCATATGTAAAGGGAATATCTTAAAGGAAAAACATATGTAAAAGAACAACCCTTAAAGGAAACATATGTAAAGATGTTTAACACTATTAAAAACATGTCTAAAGGGATGAGCCTTAAAGGAAACACATGTAAAGTTATCAACACTTACAGAAAACATATGTAAAAGAGAACCTTTAAAGGAAACATATGAAAAGATAAAACCTTTTAAACACAAGCTAAAAGGCACAACACAACACGAACAGAGGAAACACAGCATTAAAGATAGCATAAATATCATCCAGCAGACCTAGGACTAAAGGCCTGAGAAGGTCCAATATCTGGAGCTGCTGCGTTTGGCCACCAGAGGGTGGCAGAAAACCACTGTTCATATTGTTCGGACAGGATCCCTGGCCGGGACCATGACAATGACACGTACACACTCGCACACTAACCACTTTTTAATTAAGCATTAATTCATTCAATCTTTATAATCTCAAAGGATCATTGAGAGCAAGCTCTCAGTTACAATGACGTTGAGAAATACAAAACGAATTAAATACACATTAATTAAAAATCTAAAACATTTAACAATATAGAAACAGAAAGTGAATCAATTAAACATTTAAAATAATTAAAAAACAACTGCAGACTGTGGTGAAGTGGTTTGCTATTAAAGATATAATCTGACCAATAGATACCATAGGTCAGGAATTGAGTTTTAAAGTGCATTGCAAAACATTCCATGTTTCCAACTTCAAGTTCCGTAGCGACAACTAGAGAGGATGCCAGGGATGTACCAGTACCGCCTTCCAGGGGTGGAAAGTACTTGAGTAATTTTACTTCGTTACTCAATTAAATTTCAGAGAAAAACATACTTTTTACTCCTTACATTTAAAATACAGACCTACAAAGTACAAAGTACAAATCTCGCAGGTCCAACTATTTTAATTAGTATATTTGTTTCTCTGGCCGAACTGTCGTAATCCTGCGGGCGCACTTTATTTAAAAACAGTCAATCAAATCCCCATCAATGGAAAATGAACCCGCCCATACCCATGCTGATTGATCCTTGTGCAAGACTAGAAAGCGGGGATCTTTGATTAAACACCTGCTAAATAAATGCAACACTCCCAGACGCGAAGGTAAGGAAAAACTCACTAAAAACCTAGCAATAGGAAAAAAGCACCACAGGCAATGTAACTGAGGGGTACAATTCCCTGACTGTATTACTAGATATGATACTTACTACCACTACCTTTGTACTTAATATTCGGCCACCCAGTACACGGCATAAATATATTATCATGAACACTCTCACGTAGATGAAACGGATCCAACACAAATGTACGAATTAGAAACAGGTCTTTATTTCTACACAGCGATGGTGTGTAGAATAAGCACTTAATCACTTAATTACATTTATGAATTGAAATAGTATGCACTTTTATGGCAAGGAGTATTCGTCGGTATATCAATAGAGAATGTCCAATCTCTGAAGGCGCAGGTGGTAAATATACGACCTGGAATAGTTAAGGAATAACAGCAATGATACTTTAATGATTATACTAGATACACTAGAGGGGGTTAATCCGGTCGCGTGTAAGCCGACAGGAGTAGGAGGGGGGGGGGGGTAGAATCCGGCTGCCTCGTCCGGCCAAGGGTATCCCAGGTGAACCCACTGTAGTGCCGTTCAATGCGCCGGCGATCCTTGGACCACAGATGAAAGCAGGTGGACTCTTTGTGGGCCGGCTCTCTCCGGTCCACGGGGGAGAGACGTGAAGCGACCTCGTCTTGCAGAGCGTCTCCTCACCTTGCGTCCTCTCCAGGGGGGGGGGTTCCAACACACGGCAGTGTCGGGGGTCTTTATCCATGGAATAATCAAAGTATCCAAAGCATAATCCGTGCCTGGGAAGGCGGGCTGTCGTCGGTAGAATAATCCGGTATACAGGTCCACTCGCTCGTCGGCTCTGGGGCTCCTCGGGTGCAGCTTCACATAGGGTCAACCACCCTGGGTAAGCAGCCAGTTCTCTGCCCGAAACGATGGGGTACTGACTACGGTAGTATTCTCACCGCACGAAGCACTATATATTAACAGACTATTATTAGCTTAATAGACTACGTCCAACTCGACGATATAGTGCCAAATATGACTATTCAAATATTAATATACACGATGTCTCAATACCGATGGTAGGCGAACTTGGCCTTACTCCCACACGTGGCGTCGCGGGGAGGCTTTACGTCTGTGACTCTATTGGAGGGTAAGAAACTGGACTGAAAAGAAAGTCCTACTTTAGTAGCGCAGTATATATACGCACTATGAACAAATAGTCCCATCAGTGGTGCGGTAGCCAAATTCCTACGCGGAACTAGGACTTGTTCGTACATGTCGAGCGGTACGTTTTAACTGGGTCTGAGGGGTATGGCAGCCTGGCACCAAGGTCTCGACCAATAGTAGAATGGAGACTATTATGGGATGTTCAGTAGGCTAGAATGGATATTCAATGCATATTGTACAAGGAATATACAAGGGATATCAGGGAATATTAGAGAATATACAAATACAATTAAATATATATATATAAATAAATATATATATTCGGTTTAATCTGGCCCTTCACAACAGCCACCCCCTGAATAGGTCCCAGACCTAATCAGTTAAACAGAGACAGATTAATCGCGTTGTCTATTTACACATAAGGGTTTGCTGTAGGGGTCAGTCAACTTCACAAAGTCATAGGGTTGTAGGGTCATGGTCATCATCGATTGTGTCTGGGAGTCGAGGCAGTTCTATGAGCCTTGCCACGGGACGGGTGTAAGTGCGACCCTGGACGAGCACTTCAGCTGCTCGGACCTTGCCGTCGGCACCGGTGATCACTTTGCTTACGCGGCCGGCCGGCCACATAGCTCTGGGCAGTGATTGATCAATAATCATGACGACTGTTCCTTCTGTCAAATTGTCTCTCTCCTTTACCCACTTCTGGCGGGTCTGTAGAGACGGTAGGTAGTGCAGTAGGAAACTGTTCCAAAACTTGTCGGCTAATACTTGGCTGTACCTCCACATTCGTCGGCCGTTCGCTTCTTCAGGCCGGTACATTGTCTGTGGTAATGCAGGATCTAGCCGCCCCATCAGGAGTGTGTTGGGGGTAACTGGGTCGATATCCGCCACATCACTGGAGACATATCCGAGGGGCTTCGAGTTAAGTACTCCCTCAATCTCCGTGAGGACTGTCATTAGGACTTCTTCCGCCACAGTCTGGGCCCCAAGTACTGCGTACAGGGCTGTCTTTATGGAGCGCACTTCTCGTTCCCAAGTGCCACCGAAGTGGGGTGCGTTTGGGGGGTTGAATTGGAAATCAACCTGTGCTGGAGCGAGGTGGGTCTTAAGTTCTGGGCCCATAGCTTGGAAGCTCTCTCTCAGCTCTCTTTCGCCGCCTTTGAAGTTTGTCCCATGATCGGACAATAGGGTAGACGGTCTTCCTTTCCGTGATGTGAATCTACGGAAGGCCATAAGGAATGAGTCTGTGCTCATGGTCGGGAGAAGCTCGATGTGTATCGCTCTGGTGGTCATGCATTTGAATACAATACCCCACCGCTTCTCGGTTCCTCTTCCTTTCTTTATGTGCAGCGGGCCAAAGCAGTCCATACCCGTTGAGTGGAATGGCTTGTCACCGATTCGGAGGCGACATGGAGGAAGGTCAGCCATCCTTGGTATGCTGGGCTGCGCGCGCCACTTGCGGCAGTCTAGACATGTTCGCTGGAAGCGTCGTACCGCCTCTCTTCCTTGTAGGATCCAGTAACGACGTCTGATTTCCGCGAAGACTCTTTCTGCTCCTGCGTGATGTACATCCTCATCGTATTTCTTTATAATCAGCTCTGTGACCTTGTGTCGGCTGTTCAATACGATCGGGTATTTAATGTCATCCGGTAGATTGGGGGCTCTGCGTAGGCGACCACCCACTCTGATGAGGGTATGAGCGTCGCTCTCGGGGGCCAGGTGAATTAATCTGCTGTCGGATGGGACGGGCTTTCCTCCCTGTAGACCGGCCAATTCATCGGGGAACGAGTCTCTCTGGGCTCGCTGCAGTAGAAGCAATTCTGCTTCCTCGTAGTTAGCTGCTGACATATCAGCGGGGGACTTGCACTCCGGGTGGTACCGCAGGAATGTTCTTTGTTGTGCACTCTCTATGGACGTGCAATCGTCTATGTTAGGGTCGGTGGAGGCTACGGTGCTCAATCCACAGAACACAGACTTCTTAATTTCCACCTCCTCTGGACTTGCTTCCCTCGGGATAGGCATGGGCCACTGTCCTTCCGGGAGTCTTAGGAATGCGGGGCCGTCACTGTAGACATTGCGACGGGTGAGGTCATCCAGGGGCATCCCCCGGGTGATGACGTCAGCTGGGTTCTGTTTTGTATCAACGTAGCGCCACTCTGTTTCTCCGGTTAACTCTTCGGTTAAGTCTTGAATCTCGGTGACTCTGACTCCCACGAAGACTTTGTACTTGCATGAGTCCGATTTGATCCAGGCGAGTACCGTCGTGGAATCTGACCACAGGATTGTTCTAGACACCGGTATGGTGAGCTCACGTTGGATGAGCGTGGCTAGGTGCGCTCCGGCTAGGGCTGCGCAGAGCTCTAGACGTGGGATAGATTGTTGCTTGCGTGGGGCTATTCTCGAGCGGGCGAGGACAAATGCTGTGTAGATCTCTTCGTCCGCTGCTGGGTCCTCTGCTACATGTTTCTGTAGTGCAAATGTCGCACAGCAGGGGCTGCACGTCGTTCCGAAGGGGAGGATTTCCCATTGGTAGATGGCTGGGTGCTCATCTCCTGGCTTCTCTCTCCATAGGAACCGTAACAGGGGCTTGTCCGCCTCTACTAATCTCACCTGCAGGAACATTCCTTTAATGTCCCCGCTGATGGCCACCTTTTCCTGGCGGAAGCGGAGTAGAACGCCGAGTAGGGAGGGGCCGAGTGTGGGACCGGGCAGTAACTCTTTATTCAGATTTTGGGATCCGATCTGGTAGCTGCAGTTAAATACTATGCGGTCTTTACCGTTGTGATGGACCTTGTGGTGGGGCACGTACCACGATTCAGTGGTCTGGTCAGCCTCTTTAATGTCCATCTTTGTGACGTGTCCCGCTGTGATGAGCTTCTCAATCTCAGCGCGGTATACACTCTCTTGGGCGGGGTTCTTGGCTAAGCGCCGCTCCGTGTTCAGCAGGTACCGTTCTGTGGCGTCTGTCTTGGCGTGGAAAGTAGGCATTCCTTCTCGCCGCAGGAGTGGCGTGGCGTATCTCAACACGCCGTTGACCGGGACTCTCTTGGTCCCTGTCTCGAGGAGGTGAATGGCGTAAATGTCATCTTTAGAGCGAATGTCTTTCTTTCCGTTCTTAAAGGGCACTTGTTCCAAGGTCCATAGCCGCTCTACGTGTTGCAGGAGTGCGGTTTCTCCCTCTGTGACTCGGGAGTGGAGACATCTAGTGGCTGTACTTCGGTTGAGAGATTTGGCGAGCGGGCCTTGGAGAGTCCATCCCAAACGGGTCTCGACTGCTGCAGGGCAGCCTCGGGGTCCGGTATGAACCCGGTCTATCGGGACAATGAGGTCTGCATGGTCGGAGCCTATCAACAGGGTCGGCATAGCATTGTCTATGAGCGGGATCGGTAACTTGCGCAGATGTGCATATTTCTCCATCAGCTTGGCGACGGGGTATGTGTACCGCGACAGTCCTATTTCTTGGCTGGTGAAAGCGTCTGCAATCTGGTACCGTCGCTCAGGCTGGCCGCTTGCTGCGATAGAGAATGAGACATTCTCGCCCTTTATCGTCTTCAAATCTCGTCTTATTGTCCGAATTGTCATTTGGGTTTCGCTTCCCCGCAGCCCTAGCTGGGCCGCAGCGGAGGCGAGCAGTAGGGTCTTCTCTGACCCGTCATCGAGGACGGCGTAAGTGTCCAGGACTTTATTCTGGTAGCTTAGTGTCACACGCACTACTTTTAGGAGTACTCGGGCTCCACTGCTGCTGGCGGGATCGATGTACATGACGCTCGCTTTGCGGCTGGATGGTGCAGGTGAAGGGCGCCGTCTGTTACTGTCGTGAAGTATGTCCAGATGGGCTCCATCGCACTTGGTGCACCTTTTCTTTAAGCGGCATTCGGCTGCCATGTGTGAGCGCGCACAGCGAAAACAGCGCTTGTTGGACTTTATCCATTGACCTGCTTCCTCCGCGTTCAGCTTGGGGAAGGAGTCACATTGCGCTAGCCAGTGTTCTTTCTCACAGTAGGGGCACACTATCTTCCACTTCTCCGTTCTGGAGGGGGTACTGTGGCTCCTGCTGCTCGGTACTGACTCCGATTGGTGCATCACAGTCACCGATCTTCTTCCATCATTTAGTCGTCTGGTTCCTTCTCTGGAGCCAGGGGTGCTCCGTCCGAATGTATCTAGCCGTAGGCTGCTGACTTCTCTCGCCAGGAAGTCTGCTAGATCGAGGAGGTTCGGTTCGGGGCCATTCGGGTCTCTGTGGTCCCTCTGCCGCCTAAAGCGCTCCTGACGAGCGGGCGGCAGCTTCTCCAGGATCCTTTCCACATTTGAGTTGGCGTAAAGTTCATGCCTCCCCTTCTCTCTTTGCGCTCCCAACATCCCTACCAGGGACTGCACTCTGATGGACAGGTCGTCCAGTGCTCGATTGTCTATTGCTGGGGGTAAGCGGTCGATGTGTCGGATCTCCTGGATCACGTAATCCCATATGCGCCCATACCTCTGGTCCAATGCTACCAGCGCTGCTGTGTATGGGGTGGTGGAAGTCGCGTAGGCGAGCGCTATATTATGTGCGCGGGGTACCTTTAAGTGCTTCAGTAGGATGGCGTATTTGTGGCGTTCATCCAATACATCCACCAACATGGTCTCCAGACACATGCGGAGTTCTGTATACTGGGCCCGGTTCTCTTGGGTGAAGTCGGGTACCATAGGCGTGCCAATGTATGACGCTGACTGTGGATACATCGGCGAGCGTTGGGGGAGAGGCCTCCTAGGCGAGTCTCCTCCCGCTCCTTGGTATGGGCTGGTACCGGCAGTGTACCATGGCCCGCTTGTCCAGGTGCTGTTCCTCGGTGCGGGTCGTGCGTCGTGCTCACCCGGGTATAGAGTCGGGGGTCTGTAGCGCAGCTCCGCGGGAGTATAGCCTGGGCTGTACCGGGCCTCCTGGTCCGGTAGAGTACTGTGCTGTCTTCGGGCGTGGTTCTCCTCCTCTTCCTCTTCGTCTTCAGTTAGGTCATCCAGTGCTTGTAGTCTCTGGTTTAGCCTCTCCACAGGATATGCTGCTCCTTCCCGGTTGCTAGGTCTCGCTTGGACCGGTGGGGGGAGGTGGTCTGTGGGGGGTATAGACCTCGTCTGTTGGTCAAGTTCAGGGTTGTTTACTCGGCTAGGGGATGCCGCCCTGGAGGTGTGTCTAGACGAGTTCCTGGAGCCTCTGGCGGAAGGAGAGGGTGTTGTCCGTCTGATCAGCTGTTCTATTAGTTGCGACTGCTGTCTGTCGCGCGCTGCGTCCCGTTGAGCACCGGCTCGTTCTCGGGCCACATTCTCTTCCATCTGAATGCGTCTTATTTCTAGACGTATCTGCTCGTGTTCGCTTCGCTGCTGGATCTGCAGTCGGTCGCGTTCAGCAGCGGCGTTCAGGCTGATGAGGAAGGCCTGCTGTAGGGTCCTCTCTGCCTCGCTGGGAGAAGGCGGTTGTATAGGGGAGCCTTCCCTCGGGGTACTCCTTGCGGAGCCTTGGAGCTCTATCTCCACGGTGCTCTCCCCGTCTTCTTCCGTGCCGAGTTCTCTCTCGGTAGCGTTGTATTCCTCCCGGGACTCATCGGGGACTACTTCTTCAGTACTGGCGGGGTGTGAAGTCATGTCTGGTTCCCACTGGTCCCCACCGTGAACTTGGTCAGTTACATTAGAGCCCGTAGGGGCCTCTATGGTCGGGGTAGTCTGGGCGTTGGGGTTAGACATACTTTTACTTTCTAGTTTTACCGCGTTTACTGTTAGTAGAAGACTAGGTTGTTGACTGACAGCGTAAGCCTCTAAGTACTGAGGGAGCCGTCGTTCGCGCTGCGGGCGTTGGTTAGGAGGATCGTTTCGTGGAGTGTTCATCATAGGCCATTTCAATATTAATAACACTATATTAATATTACACTAATTACCCTCCGGCTCGAAGGACCAATTGTAACTGAGGGGTACAATTCCCTGACTGTATTACTAGATATGATACTTACTACCACTACCTTTGTACTTAATATTCGGCCACCCAGTACACGGCATAAATATATTATCATGAACACTCTCACGTAGATGAAACGGATCCAACACAAATGTACGAATTAGAAACAGGTCTTTATTTCTACACAGCGATGGTGTGTAGAATAAGCACTTAATCACTTAATTACATTTATGAATTGAAATAGTATGCACTTTTATGGCAAGGAGTATTCGTCGGTATATCAATAGAGAATGTCCAATCTCTGAAGGCGCAGGTGGTAAATATACGACCTGGAATAGTTAAGGAATAACAGCAATGATACTTTAATGATTATACTAGATACACTAGAGGGGGTTAATCCGGTCGCGTGTAAGCCGACAGGAGTAGGAGGGGGGGGGGGGGTAGAATCCGGCTGCCTCGTCCGGCCAAGGGTATCCCAGGTGAACCCACTGTAGTGCCGTTCAATGCGCCGGCGATCCTTGGACCACAGATGAAAGCAGGTGGACTCTTTGTGGGCCGGCTCTCTCCGGTCCACGGGGGAGAGACGTGAAGCGACCTCGTCTTGCAGAGCGTCTCCTCACCTTGCGTCCTCTCCAGGGGGGGGGGGTTCCAACACACGGCAGTGTCGGGGGTCTTTATCCATGGAATAATCAAAGTATCCAAAGCATAATCCGTGCCTGGGAAGGCGGGCTGTCGTCGGTAGAATAATCCGGTATACAGGTCCACTCGCTCGTCGGCTCTGGGGCTCCTCGGGTGCAGCTTCACATAGGGTCAACCACCCTGGGTAAGCAGCCAGTTCTCTGCCCGAAACGATGGGGTACTGACTACGGTAGTATTCTCACCGCACGAAGCACTATATATTAACAGACTATTATTAGCTTAATAGACTACGTCCAACTCGACGATATAGTGCCAAATATGACTATTCAAATATTAATATACACAATGTCTCAATACCGATGGTAGGCGAACTTGGCCTTACTCCCACACGTGGCGTCGCGGGGAGGCTTTACGTCTGTGACTCTATTGGAGGGTAAGAAACTGGACTGAAAAGAAAGTCCTACTTTAGTAGCGCAGTATATATACGCACTATGAACAAATAGTCCCATCAGTGCCAGGTAGCCAAATTCCTACGCGGAACTAGGACTTGTTCGTACATGTCGAGCGGTACGTTTGAACTGGGTCTGAGGGGTATGGCAGCCTGGCACCAAGGTCTCGACCAATAGTAGAATGGAGACTATTATGGGATGTTCAGTAGGCTAGAATGGATATTCAATGCATATTGTACAAGGAATATACAAGGGATATCAGGGAATATTAGAGAATATACAAATACAATTAAATATATATATATAAATAAATATATATATTCGGTTTAATCTGGCCCTTCACAACAGGCAATGTGGAGGGGAAAAAACCTTAGAAGGGCCGTTCAAGGGGGGATCCCCCTTCTTAGATGTCGGTGATAGTGGTGTTGCTATAAAACAGGAGAAACTGTTTGTAAGCATGTACATATACGCGTAATGAAACACAATTATGTACATGCAATAGCAACTGGGGTACATTAGAACACAATAAGAATACAGAGAGGCCGGGGCGCCCAAGTGGCAAACCATGTAACGCGCTGCATCACGAAGCGGCCGACCCAGGTTCGATTCGTGGACCCGGCGGCCGGCGTCCTTTGCCAAATGTCTTCCCCCCGCTCTGTCTCCCGTTCTTCCTCTCTTTCTCTACCGGACTGCCCGGTAGTAAAAACAATAAAAATCTACCAAAAACATTAAAAAAAAATTAATACAGAGAGGCTAAGGCTTAGCTTCTTCCCTCAGGCCATCAGAACAATGAACACTGATCTCTCCACACACAAGCACACATGAACACACACATACACACACACAACACAGCATTCTGCACTCGCACTCGCACACACACAAACACACCACAGGTCACTTTAAACACACAATGAAAAGGTCACTTTAAAGGAAGGAAAAGGACACTTTAAGAAAATAACTTGTTGTGATTGTTGTACAGTGTAGTTAGTAACAGCAAGTATAGCATAGGGACATAGAAAAACTGCACATTGTATAGGTATGTACATAGCATCCAGTGCCTTTAAGCGATTTATTAACATGTCTATTTACCATGTCTATTCTAGTTATCTTTTTATTATTATTACTATTACTATTGTTTTTATTGCACAATCGAAGCGGGCATGGCCAACCGCATTTCACTGTATGCCCTGGTATGTATGTGATGAATAAAACTCTTGAATCTTGAATAAGAACATTTTGAAATTGGCAACACTAACATCTTCCTGAAAGATGCAGGAACTGAAGCTTGTCCTACATGTTGCCACGGGACTCATCTGGTGTTTCGTGTTGGTGGAGTTCTCCTGATCCGGGGGAACCTATTTCAACCTGTATTGCCCACGATAAGCGATACCAGATTACATCCCTAGAGAGTCCGTAACACATTCACAGTGGATTCCCCTAAAGCACAGCCATAAGATGACGTTTGCACTGCATTAGAGCCTTGAGAGAACAAAAGGTTATCCTATAACCTAGTTATATGAATACTGGTAGAGCGTCTCGCCCCTGCCATTATGAGATAACTCTTATCTCCTAGCACCTACTGTGCTCATGAACAAACAATTTGCACCCATGCATCTGACCAGGCCACGCCCCAGCGTCCTCCTATAAGACGCCGGACATGGTCACACTCTACCTTCCTCTTTTTTTGTTTCCAACATGGACGCTGCAGTGCACTCCATGAACTAGTTGTTATGAAATGCAGAGAGAAATTACACAATGTTGGGTTTTCGCCGGAGATTCACCAGCCCCTGGAATCTTCTCGGCACATCCTAACAGCGCATTGGGCCTGTCCTGGGGTTTCCTCGTCTCGTGACAGCGGATCGAGGGATGCCGCGCGGCGGCTAGCTGTCGAGCTAGGTCGCGCACAGGTAGGGCCTGCGCTGCCAGGCATTAATGCTAGCATTTGTGATACTGCTCGTTGTCCCGTGAGACAGCCGAGTTGTGTATTGGCGCGAGGGGCAGGATATTTGGGAAAACATGGTCGTCATGACTCTGTTTTGGGTGTTTTCCCAGCTATCCTAGTGCGTGCGGCTAATGCTAATACTACAATGCTGGGTCTCCGTTCTTGTTCCCCGCCGAGGGCTGTCTTTACTAAAAGGTCTTCCCTCCTCTTAACCATTCATGCTGATGGTCAATCGGTGTCTAATGTTGGGAGTTTTGACAGGGGCTTGTTTACCTTTTCATGGGTGGATGGGCTGAGGCCTAGGGCTGGTGTGCTTTTTGTGAATCTATGAATTGTGTGCGGGACTGGTGTTTTTCTCTGGTCTGCATCCCCTTAAAGGGGAACTCCAACATTTTGGGAAATTAGCTTATTTAACATCTTCCCTGGAGTTAGACAAGAAGATACATACCTTTTTTGTCTCTGTGCGTGCATTTTAGCTTTGGGAATAGACGCTCCGTTAGCATAGCTTAGCTTCATCACTGGAAGTGAGTAGGGGTCGGAGCCTTACAGTGCCTTACAGTGTATTGCAAGGTCTGACATTGACCAACCTTGATATGCATGACCTTGGTGGGCTCTAGGTCAACTCCTGAAAAGGGGGTCAATGTCAGACCTCGCAATCAAAAGTTAGGGGGCACACTGAAATTATGGCAAGGGTTATTAGCCCCCTAACTTTTGATTGCAAAGTCTGACATTGACCCCCTTTTCAGGAGTTGACCTAGAGCCCACCAAAGTCATGCATATCAAGTTTGGTCAATGTCAGACCTTGCAATACACTGTAAGGCACTGTAAGGCTCCGGCCCCTACTCACTTCCAGTGATGAAGCTAAGCTATGCTAACGGAGCGTCTATTCCCAAAGCTAAAATGCACGCACAGAGACAAAAAAGGTATGTATCTTCTTGTCTAACTCCAGGGAAGATGTTAAATAAGCTAATTTCCCAAAATGTTGGAGTTTTCCTTTAACATTTGTGTGTATGGGCTAGCCCATTCTGCAGTGTGTTAGTGGAGTTTTCGTTCATTTATTCATTTACTTCATGGGTGCACACCACAGTGGAGGTTGCTGCATTCCTACTAGTGAGGCAGTGCTTCACTAGTAGTAGTCTTTTGTCTGCAGCCACCACTGGTGCTCCGTGCTTGTGAAGCAGGTGGCATCAGTCCTTTGCCTCTGACATGGTGGAACGGTGTCCCGCCCGGCCGACGCCATGAGGCGAGTCAGCCCGGCAGGTGGCTGGTGGGCTGTTAAAGCCTATACCGCCGCGGTATAGAATTAGCAGCGACTAGCAACATTGTTTGAATTGCTGTTTTTTCTGTCAAAAATGATGTCGGGTGGTGGGGCCTTAGGGCCAGCCGACATCGAAACATCGCGCAAGGTTTTGAGGTTATTAGCTTTTGACCTAGCCGCAAGCTATAACCGCAGGGAGGGCTAGGATGCTGTCAACGCTTGTTTACAGACATCTTGGTTGGATCAGTCTCCCCTTGAGGAGGAGAGAAGTTTTTTCCCTCCTCAGGGCTCCCCTCTCCGCAGAGGGACTTTGGTCTTTCCACAGGAGCGCGGGCGGTATTTGACCTAGGGCCCACACCGCATCACACCGCGCAGCCAGAGGTGAGGGCGCGGCCTCAACCAGCGGCCATGTTTCCCCCGCCTTAGGTACCCTGGATACAATGAAAACAAGTGATCGCAAGGCCGACAGCCTTGGCGGCCGAGGGATCGGCTACATTAGATGAGCACGCCCTAAAAAAACGTTGCCGTCTAGCTGTGTCTAGCTCGCTCTCCGGTCACTCCCCCCCCCCCAACACCAGCGGGATAAGGGCTCTGATTTGTTTCCTTTGGCTGCGGGCCGCGTGCCTTCAATGAAGCGCAAGCGGCCCCACGTTTAGCTTCTCATGGGGACAGGGGCTGACACCCAGTTGCTGGCTAGGCCTGGGTCTGTCCGTGAGAATGTTGTGCTGTCAAGTGGCTCCCGCGCCACATGTTCTGCGTCTGTGTTTGGTGAGCCTGGTGTTGTGTATGTCAACAACAAAGGTTGTCAGTGGGGGAGCTCGAGGCCCTTGGGGTCGCAGCGCGAGTTCCCCCAGCCCCGCCCTCGTGATACCCGGCCTGGCGGACCAGCGCCAAGTGGCGGCAGGTGCGCTTTGGGATTATCATCACATATGGCTACAACAGTGCCATATGTCGAGGTGGATGGAGAGAACGCTGAGGCGGGGGCTTGTGTTGCAGTTTGCGCTACCCCACCCTCCGTTTTCAGGTTTGGTACAGACCCTATTGTCAGGGTCAACAGCAGTGACAGCTCTGGCCGACGAGATCCAATTTCTGTTGGCGAAGCAAGCCATCGTCGTGGTCCCAAAGGAGGACGCGATGCGTGGCGTTTCCTCCCGGTATTCTCTGGTGCCCGGGGGGGGGGTCAGACCCATACTGGACCTATCCGATGGAAGGTTCAGAATGTTGACCGTCTCCCACCTGTTAGACACTGTCAGGTGGGGGACTGGTTCACCTCCATAGACCTGTAGGATGCGTATTCGCATCCCGATCTTCCATCCCAAGGCTTACCTACGCTTCCTTTGCAGGGCTTAGCGTACGGGTACCAGAGGCTGCCGTTCGGCTATTCTCTGGCTCCCCGCATCTTCACCAAGTGCGTGTAGACCGCACTGGGGCCTCTGCGTCGTCGGGGGTTACGAATTGTATTCTGCCCTGGACAACGTTCTGGTCCTTGGCCGGTCAGGGTAGATCGCCAGGTCTCATACCAGGCAGGTGATGTCTCACCAGCCTGGGTTTTGCTGTAGACTGGAAGTAGAGTTCTCCTCTTCCCATTCAACGGGTGGAGTACTTGGGCTTTTTCTAAGCTCAAGGTCTATATGGGCATCCCTCTCGGAGCGGCGGCGAGTGGTTGGGTTCTCGGCGCGCTCGGGAGGTTCCGTCCTAGGATGGTTACGGCGCTGTCCATGATGCGCCTGCTGCTGTGGTCCCTCTTGGCCTCCTCTTCATGAGGAGGATGCAGAGGTGGTTTTTTCCAGTATGGAAATGGACCTGGTGTGAGACATATGGAAGCGGCTGAAGGTTCCCATGTCAGTATTAGGGGACCTTGTCTTCTGGGGAGGGTCTGGTGCCCTCACCTGCGGGGTCCCCATGGGCAGCAGGCTGTCACACGTCACGGTCTTCACCGACGCCTCCCTCATGGGATGGGGGGGGACGTGTTGGGCCAATGCAGTAGGGGGCAGCTGCCATGCTGCCCGGTCTGCGCTACATTCAATGTGTTGGAATTGAAGACAGTCCTTCTGGTCCTCAAACGGCTCGACCACCTTGTGGTGGGCAAGCATGTTTTGGGTCGGGACGGACAACACGACGTCAGCGTCGTATATTGTCAGACAGGGTGGAGTGCGCTCCCCCCGTCTGCACCGGGCGGCGGTCGAGCTCTGGCTATGGGCGTTCTCCATCTGCTCTGCCTGAGGGCTCTCCACATCCCCGGCAGGGTGAATGTGGGTGCAGGTGTGATGTCGCGGGGCGGTCCTCACCCTGACGGGTGGGGACTACATCCAGACATAGTCGGGCAGGTCTGGGACCGATTCCGTGGCCGTCCGGGATTCTGTACGCATTCCCCCCCTTACACCTGATAGCTCAGCTGTTGGGGCGGGTACGTCGGGAGCGCAGGACTTGGTCCTGGTCGCGCCGGGCCGGGGCTCAGCTGTGTGGTCCCCAGCCCTGATTCAGCTCTTGGTGGCCCCGCCGTGGCCTGTTCCGTGGTCACCGCGGGCCCTCTCTCAGGCACGCGGAACTCTGTTCTGCCTCCTGTTCTGGGGCAGCCTCTAGGCTTGGCTGCTGACGGTGTGAATCTGGTGGGGATGCGTCTTGACTATTCTGTGGTTAACACTATCCGGTACGTGCATGCTCCGTCCTCTACCGCGGCTTACGCTTGGGAGTGGCGTATGGTAGAGTGTGGGGGTGGAACATTGTTCAGCCACCCTCTCGTGGAACATTCCTGCTTGGCGCTCTGTGTCTCAAGCCTGTGGAACGTTCTCTGTCTCCAAGTGGGTCCTCCAACTGGTCCTGGGCCGGTTGTCGGAGGCGCTGTTTGAGCCTCTTGAGCAGGCGCCATTGGATCTGCTGTCTTGAAGACCGTGTTCTTTTTGGCCATCACCTCCGCTAAACGCGTGGTTGAGCTGTGTGCTCTCTCGGTGCGGCCTGAGTGCCTGTCTATTCAGCCGATAGCGGTGCGACTCTGAGGCCTAATCCAGTCTTTGTGCCAAAGAATATCCGGAGCTCTTTCGCTCCAGGGATATTGTGGTTCAGGCGTTCGTCCGCCTCCTCACGCTAGTGATTTGGAGGCGGGCCTTCACCTGTCGTGTCCTGTCCGTGCACTCGGGGTTTACCTCAGGACTCTGGCTCTCAGGGCTTCCGTTCAACTGTTTGTTACAGTGGCCCTTGCGTGGGTGAGGCGCTGTCCAAGCAGCACCTGTCACATTGGTTGTGCGGGGACGTTGCCTTTTGCCTTTTTATGGGCCCTCAGGGGGTACACTTGTCGGGTCACGCGTCTGCTCTGCCCCATATCTCATAATGGCAGGAGCGAGACGCGATGACCAGTATGATATATAACAAAAGGTTATCCTATAACCTAGTTATATGAAGGGACCAGGAAGGGACTGGGAATTGGCATACGACTAACATTGGGATGGGAGAAAAGCGGAGGAAAATGGAAAAAAAAAAAAAAAAAAATATCTGCGATTTTTTTTTACAATTAATTGCGAATATTTTGATGTTGAGCTATAGATTGTGGATGAATACACACAGAAAGGTACACCATGCAAATGTTCATGCTTTATTTGTTTTAAACGAGACGATTTAGAAATGGGCAATGGGGAAATACGTTGCAATTTTGCGAGGTGGACTGGCCGGAAACAGCAATGATGTAACCCCTACACCTCCCTATTGCAGGAAACACTCCATGGCGGGTGTGTGACTGGTTGACCGACACCAGTTCCGACTTTAAGAGAGCAGAGCAGCCGATTGGCTGATATAATAACTTTTAAAAATGCTTTAACAGTAGAAAGCTATCTGGCTGCATGTTAACCTAGCTTAGCACAATGAATGGAAGCGGAAATAACTCATTAGCCTTCGGGAGAGGTGTTAGTTGGACAATGCCTAGCCCTAGGCTAACCGGTCATGTCCGCTTCCATTCATTGTGCTAAGCTAGGCTAACGTGCAGCCAGATAGCTTTCTACTGAACGCACAGAGAGGAAACTGGTATCTATCGTCTTGTCTCTCTCTGGAGAAGACTGTAAGCTAATTTCCCAAAATGTTGGCGTGTTCTTTAAGGACCAGACACGAGTATACGTGTTTCGATTCCATGCGTTGTGGACCAGAGCCACGTATATACTCGTGGCAAGTTGTTATTGTTTTATTCCATATTTATAACGCTTATTAGGTACCCGATCCACTAGCAGGATCTTTCCACATATTTGATTTTCGAAACATGCAGTACCGGCCAGATCCGCTTAGGGGCGCCATCGCTCCACTGCAGTAACATTGATGGGATAAAAAAAAAAAATGCTTTTACAGATCATAGATCCTTGATTCCAAACGAAGCCCCTCCATCTTGGATCAGCTTGCAGAACGTTTTTTTCAGCGTGGAATAATGGGATTTATGATTAGCCAATGTGCATATCGATCTACCAGAATCCGATGACTGGTGAGGAAATGCTGCCGGCGATCACATGGCCTGACGGTAGGATAATATTACCCCAAATTACAGCTGGATTGGACTACTGACATTTGCTACCGGAACGCACACTCTATTGCTAATCAATAATACTGATCGGCGTTCCCCGCCGCCCCCATTTCATCCATAGATGCTCTGTAATAGTCCGGATGCTACGCAGTTTGTTTTATTTCATTCGTATATATACAGCAGAAATGGCGTTTGATATAACGGCGTCCAACGTTTAGCCTTTTTTGCAGCCTCCTGCAGAAAAGCCTCACGACGCTATAAAATGACAACCAACCGATGGATTTTTATTTTCTTTAAGCCATTATGAAGGCACGGTTTATGCACTCAAGTGACAATGAGAATGGACAGATAGCAATACTATAAATGATATATAAAGCTCTTAGAAAGTACATCGGTTTGTTTACAATCCTCTGTCCTCTGAGGCCTAAATCGCCGCGGGGCTACGGACGCCATAGTGTTAAGCCACACCACAATGTGCTAACAAAGGTTTTAACCATCCACCGATGCTCGATGTCTTCTCTCAGACCGACGCAATATCTTGGAACTGTTTTGTTTCTTGGAACAAGCCTGTGTATTAATACACACTATCTGTGTATCTGAATATCCCTGAATTTCCCCAGGGGGATCAATAAAGGAATATCTTATCTTATCTGGCTAGCTAGTTCCAAGATCTCATATTGGTCGGAGAGAAGAATCAAGCATGGGAGGACTGTTTCTGTCTCCTTTGTTGTGTTCGCACGTTGTGGTGTGTATTAAACCCTTTCACTACCACACTACCAAAGGGTTAACCTGCGACAATACAGGTTAACCCTTGTTGTTTTGTCAATATTATTATTATTATTGTTGTTGCTGTTGATTTGTTTGTTAACACTTTAATCGCAGAAGACGCTGGGCAGCGTCTTTCCCCGCCATGCTTATGCTATCGTTAGTGAGACTCCATCTTGACACACTGGATATCGATCGATTGCAAATAACTCGATAAACAACATGATTTGGACGTATATACTATTATACAACCTGGAAATGGATCGGATATTTCTACATCCCATAATAGGAATATTTCAGTTCCACGCTCATCGTCCAACGGCGCGAGGAAGATACGGTAAGATCCAGCGTTATTTTTCAACGTGTTCTTTACTAACTGCTCTAATGATCATATCACCCACACTAGATGAATGATATAACGTTGGACACGGAATTATAAACGACCCCCCGCCCATCCGGTCAACATCAGATCATACTTAGTAACTCCTAGAAGCACGTCCAGTTGAAATTTTTTATCTCGCACAGATTCCTATCAAACTGTATTTCATCATCAATATAATGCATTTGGGGCTATAAATCAAGTTCTGGAGAAAGCTGCAGAAAACGATAAAAACATACTTATACTTTAGACCGTATTTTAGTATGAATATGTGAATGAAAAAGTATAACGTTGCTACACACTGAACAATAGATATAGGACGTTGAATGGGCCATAGTAATGTCAATTTAGCAATACAATTTAAAAAGTTATAGCCCTGCAAAGAAGGGGAACTTCTCCATGTTAAATAGGGCTGGCGAGGGATGGTAAATTATGAATTTAACCCCGGCGATCAAAGTGTTAATTAATTGAAAAAATAAATAATGTTTTTATAAAAAAAAATAAAAACCCTTTCACTCGTCTGTAGTGTGGTAGTGAAAGGTTAACCTTCTGTAGTGTGGTAGTGAAAGGTTAACCTTCTGTAGTGTGGTAGTGAAAGGGTTAACCTTCTGTAGTGTGGTAGTGAAAGGTTAACCTTCTGTAGTGTGGTAGTGAAAGAGTTAACCTTCTGTAGTGTGGTAGTGAAAGGTTAACCTATAGTGTGGTAGTGAAAGGTTAACCGTCTGTAGTGTAGTAGTGAAAGGTTAACCGTCTGTAGTGTGGTAGTGAAAGGGTTAACCTCCTGTAATGTGGTAGTGAAAGGGTTAACCTTCTGTAGTGTGGTAGTGAAATGTTAACCTTCTGTAGTGTGGTAGTGAAAGGGTTAACGTAAGGTTATGTATATAACCAAGTTCTATGAATTCTGGTGACGCTCAGCGTCAGTCTGCACTGACTTCACTTCGTGCACTGAATAAAAAATTCCACAATGTACTGTACCTTTACATACCAACATTCGTCTGGCCACACGCCTATCCGCTTACCTTCATAAGCAGGTGTGTGGTCACCTACTCGCCTCCTTCCCAAACTTTCACCACAAGGCAAGATCAAGGGCCGCAGCGCCGTCCTGACGCTGAGCGTCACCAGAATTCATAGAACTTGGTTATATACATAACCTTATGTTCTATTTCATTCTGGCCTCCTCTCAGCGTCAGTCTGCACAAGAGGAGCTGAGCGGAAGCCAGAAGCTCGACAAATGTACCCCGCTGAGGCCCCCCACAACCATCAGACCGGGGAGGACCGAGCCCCCCGACCCTCCCTAATGGAGGGATACCTTCCCTATTGGAGGACGGGAGGGAGACGGATCCGACCGTGCGAAGAGGAACTCAAGCAACTCAACGCACAGGGTGAGCAGATCGTGGCTTGACCCCACAACTACAACCCGCATGCCACCAGGGAACGAACAAAAGGAACAACCCTCGTTACTGCCCCCAAAATCACGGGGTTAAGAGCAAACTCAACCCCGTGGCAAGGCCATAGCAGCGGAGCGCGAAGGAAGACCCAGACCCACTGAAGGGACTGGATCCCCTGGAAAAAGGGGGGCCCGGAGAGGTCAATGACGCCAGGTATCAAGACCCCACCAGGTGGTCACTTAGTGACACCGCCCCCCACATCGCCAGCGCAATAGCACACCGCCTGGCACACTGACCCTGCAGAACAGGCAGTCAGCATGGCCGGAAGCACACAAAAAGGTTAACCAACGGAAGCAGGCAGCGCACCGGGGAAACCAGGCAACAGGCTGTAACCTGAGCCTGGAGCACTGCGGACGAGACAGGCGCCTAAGGAGTCAGCTGAAAACAGCCGCCCCGGCGGAAGGGGCGTATGCTGGCGTTGTTGATCACCATGACAAAGCCTCCATTAAAAAAAAAACACCCAGAGGGGTTGAGGCAGAGAAGGCTGACATGATTGGCAGACGTCATGAACGTGCAGGGGCACACTCAACCGGGTAACCCGGGAGTTGACTCTGCTCCAACACACCAGGGAATCAACCACCCGCTCGGTACAGACGGTGGTTGTTCCTATAACCCCTCAAGAAAAAACTCCAAAACACACCTGCGGGTATACACTGGCTATACCGCAGTACAAGTGTTTCAGTTTTCAAACAAGGGTTATCCCAGGCCTACGGTATCAACAAAACTTTACTTTGGACCGGGCCAGAGGAGGTCCAAGACCACCCCAACAGCCCTCTCTCCACCACGCGTGAGAGAGGAGCGAAAAGAATGGAGAACCGCACTTGGTATTCCCAGGCGGTCTCCCAACCAAGTACTAACCAGGACCGAACCTGCTTTAGCTACCGAGATCGGACGAGATCGGGCGTGTACAGGTATGGCCGTAAGCCATTACGATAGTGCATAGTACAACATGTACCCAACAAAGGGTCTCCATAACGCCTAACCCTGTGACACCCGGACCGACCCGGCATTTTTCCCCCCGAAAAAAGCACAAGTCCCTCAGGGTACCAGAACAGCAGATCTACATCCCCGGCGGACAACGGGTTAACTGACCTGGACCAGCATGACCAGACCAGTCCCGTGTCCTAACCACGCCGACATGCCCACTCCAGGAGAGGGGGTAGGTATGCGTGTCGATCTAAAACATGAAAAGAGGGCGCCACCCAGACGGTCCCATTTGGACCGTGCTCAGTGGCCCACCCCAAGGGCGTGAGACCCCTCTACCTATGTTCTGATCTATTCCGTTAACATCCCCCAGATATGAACGAGAATTCATCGAGACAACCTAGTAAACTGGCGCTCGGAAGAGACAAAACTCCATCCCAGTTGCCCCATAAAAACGCTGTTTTAACAAGCAACCAAGGCGCACTTAGCCCCTGTGTGATTCTTTAACAGAAACACACCGAGCCAGCACTATGTATGCGTCGAGACCCAAACACATCAATGGATAGTCTAGCAAGACACCAAACATTGTTCCTCCAAGTCGCCTGGGAGAACGACACGGAGCCGTCGTGCTTCATGTACCTTCCTCTTTTTATTCAAAAAAGAAAGAACACAGACGGGGCGGCTACGTGGCGTAGTGGGCAAGGCGCTCGCCACGAATGCAGAGACGCTGGGCTCGCCTGTTCGAGCCCAGCGCTCCACATTGCTTTCAGTTTAGCTGGTCGTTCATACTAATACACATTGGCCGTATTAGGGGGTGGGAAACTGATGGGTGGGGATCGGGCGTTGTGGACAGCGACTCCTACAGGTCGGTTGGTGCGCCTGCGCAGTACAATCAGGAAGTGTCGGGGGCAGCGTGAGCCTCCCACGCGTTACTCCTCGCCACTGAGAGATCGAGCTGCGCAGGTGAAAAGATGCGACTGCTGTTACCTCAAGTACCGGAGGGGACTTGTGCTATGTATGACTTAGTCCACATTGCAGCCGGCTTGTGGGAGGCAAGAAACAGCGTTCGTGACAGGGGAGGGTTGAATTGGATGATACGAAATTGGGATGGGAGAAAAATATAGAAAATGGGAGAAAAAGTGAAAAAAAAAAAAAAAAAAAGAAAGAACACAGACTGACATGAATCCCTCGTGACGCAGCTGAGGGTAAAAATTGTTTACATTTTTACATCCCACCACCCTCCCATAGGGAGGAGACGGAAATCCCCAGAGAGACTTCCCACGCGAGCTGTATAGATTGAAAAGAATATATTGCAACATTGAGCTATGTAAAATTTGGGTTAGGGCTCTCCGAGGAGGAGGCACTGAACCAATACACACTCAATAATCGAATTGAATCGAATACACACACAATAGAGCAGGACTCCTTTTTGAAGTTCTACTCATCTTGACAATCTGAGGAGGAGGCTCTGAACTCTGAGGAGGCTCCCTCACAGGGAAGGAGAGTCCTAACTCAAAGAAGGCCCGAGTAGGAGCTTCGTGAGGAGGAGCTCTGACAACTCCCTGAAACAGATCCATCATATGGACCTGAACAACTCACGGAAGTCTTACCAACAGAGATGCGCACAGTGACGTACTCTATGGCGGGGGAATTTCTGCGGTGCACACGCCCAATCTTCCAGGGCGAGGGACCAGGAAACTCCCCCCCCCCCCCCCTTCTTACCCTGTAACGTGCCGAACAGCAACATGACAGGAACCAAGAACCTTGAAGGACAGGAGGTTTTAACCCCTGCCCATCAAAAAGGGGAGGAAAGTGTTACGACCCCACACCCATGATACGATGTAATGACAAAAAAGAGCATGACACAGTCACAGTCAGCTACATGAAGTGTCTAACAGCTTCACACAGCTCATGTGCTAACCTGCTATCTGATTTTTACTAAGGCAAAAACACAGAATAGAGAGGGCCCCCTTAACACTTTCACTGCCACTCACGAGATATCTCGGGTTTCCGATAGTTATGTTGAAAGCCACTCACGAGATTTCTCGGAATTTTTATTTTTTTTAGCGATCTGAAATCATATTGCATCACGCGAGCCTACCCGAGTATACCCGAGCGCCGCCGGCGATCAGATGTGGAAAAAAGCGCCCCCCTATCGTCTCCCAGATGACATAAGGGATTTTGGAATGGACTCAATTAAAATGGATGGGGAAAAAAATCCTGTACTCCACATTTTCCAGTCCACTGATGCAGCCGGGGTTATCACAGTTAATTCTGGAGCCTCTGAGACTTGCGGAATCATGTACTGCACTGTACACACGTTGGATCCATACACTTATCGATTTTTTCGAATGGTGATCAGGAATTGGAATATACCAGTTGGATACCATCTGATGTCAGGTAAGGAATCTATGTTATCAGTGTTAGGATAATCAGACAAATTTTGATGAAGATATAGGCTGTTTTGTGAAATGGGCTCTTTCGGTTTCACTGTAAAAGTCCAAGAGGAAATGAACACGGCGATTATCCGTGCGCGGCTCGAATGTGCTTGCGTGCACGTATAATATTGATCATCTAGCGTTTATTTGAAAACGATTCATAAATAGGCCGACAAATATCAACGTTCTGGAATATTCCAGTAAAAGACGATTATCATAGAATGGTCTAGAATTAACTGTTTTTTACCTCAAAACGGGTGCTTTTCAAAATGCTCTCAAACGGAAATGAAGTGATAAAAAAACAATCTGCCTTGACAGCACTGACTGGAAAAGGATTATTTGATAAGCGACGGGCAGATTAGACACTATAGGCCATAATTTAAAACATAGATTAGGCGATATTAAGCGTAACATTGGCGCCGATGGTGGCATTGAAGCGCTACCTCTGGCGCCACCTCGTGGCACTCAAAGTGTTAAGAGCCCCGGTACCAGACTTACACATGTACTTCTGTGGCCAACCTAACCCAGTTGTAGATCACAAGACACACACAACCCTTTATCACCACAAAAAATGGCAAGTACACTCTTGCTACAGAGGAACGCCGTTTTTCATAACGAGAGAATACAGAATCCTCGATTATGTATCGGCCACAGGCCTTGCTAAGCACACACGATAAGCGACCAAACAATCTTTTCTTTAGGAAAATATAGTTTCTCAAGCGGTTAGCACAACCCCAGCAATTAAGCTAAGGGTTACATTGTATCCCCACAAACACAGTGACACAATATATTGTAAACAACATGTCTGAAAGGAGGGTGGGGAAGCCCCAGGGAAACCGGGGGGATCACCCCTCCTACCTTACCCTTGATACGGCCAAGTTGAACAGGTAACCCTGTTAATATGTGAACACACTGTTCATTGTCATTACAGGCTGAGAAAAGAATTCATTCTTCACTCATATGTCACTAAGCATAGCTTTATAGGTTAATTAACCCCCTTAGTTGTGAGTTCACGGTACCTGAACACACATGATGTTCTCAACACAACTAACCAGATCATTTTTACACATGTAAAACAACAACCCGATTTTATGGAGAGATAATCTATACCAGTGACAAAACAATTCACACACAACACGCGTCGTATCCTAAATGTATTGCAGCAACACCCGTTTTGGAAAACATCGTTATTACAAAACATTTAGAAGGGAAGGAAGAAGAAGTGTTTAAGGTCCGGTCGGGACCTTTCCTACCCTGAGCGCAGGCCAAGCGAACTGCAATCTGGCTAACAGGGCACCGACGTTGAACACAGCATTCCTGTGTTGATGACGAGGGCAGCGTCGCTGCGCCACCCAGCCGCTACGGTTCTCCATGTTGACGCAGTCCTCGCTGGCAGGGCTCCCGGTGTAGGTTCGACTAACATCCTCTGTCAAAGATGACATCGTAGTCAGAGTGTTTTAAGGCATGTTATAGTCATAGCAATGTTCAACAGTGTAGCATCAAGCTAACAGCCGCTCTCGACTGATAGCACCTGTAGTATTATTGATAACCATAAATCCTAAAATGTTCCTAAAAGAAAAGGTTTAAGCACAGAAGGTCAGAAGACAGCTGTCCTCTGCAAGTCATAAAAGATCCAAAGGTTGCAAAAACCCTCAAAGCTACATTCTGCCTGAAACTTGTGTTCAAATAGATAAGAGAAAAGGATGTCTGTTACCTTGGGTTAAGGAATTCAGTAACTAATCATTATCATGTGTTTAGTCTTATAGAAACAGTCAAAGTGTAACAGTTGGAGATCAAATATACTGGTCAAAACTAGAGTGACTTAGTTCATAGATTGTGTGTGTTTACAGAGACTTGGGCTCACAACAAGGTAGATTTACATACAACTGTTGGCAACAAGAAGACAATAGAGGGAGAGTCACATATCTGTGTTATCTGTTAAACTGGTCCTGTGAGCACGACATGTTGGAACAGCTGCAGAGGAGGGACTAGGATTCACTATTTCAGTAACTCAAGTACACTTTCAAATGTCTGTTTCTATACTTAAATTAGCTTACAATGAACTGAAAATATTCCTGTTATGTTGTGGTAATAATCCTGAATCTAATGATATGAAATATGCAATGTTTATGATTAAGAATCACAGAGTTTGAAATTAAGCCACTTCTGAACTACATTGGAAAATACTCAAAGTGCTGAATAATAACTGTATAAAATAGATATTGATTTAAGTTAAAAGAAAATGATTAGAAAACTATATAAGTGGAATTAATGATAAAAGACTGTAATTCTGGTCAAGTATAAAGCTGTTTTGAGTAAAAAATTGTAACTATGTGTTCATCTGGTTATCCCCGATTCAAAAATATACATCTTGAATTGTAAAATAAAACTATAAAGTAAATTTAGACAGTAAAGCTATTCTTTGATTGGAAACAAAGGAGAACAGCTATTGGGCTCCAAAGGACAGCCCTTAGTTCAAATTCAAACTTAGAGAGCCCGTGATTAGAGGAAAACATCTTCTTGACGTCACTCCTGTGACATCACGCAGACACTCCAGGCTCATTGATAAAAATTTGCAAAATATTTCCTACCGCCGCGGTTATTACCGCACAGTGCGCACAAAAAAAATTTGAATGCATTTTTTTTTTTTAGTAGTCTACTCTTTATAGCATATAGCCTGCCTCTAGTCTAATGGCGCTTTTCCACTGCATAGTACCTACTCGACTC
Source organism: Notolepis coatsorum (assembly GCF_963971535.1). Lineage (NCBI taxonomy): Eukaryota > Metazoa > Chordata > Actinopteri > Aulopiformes > Paralepididae > Notolepis > Notolepis coatsorum. The sequence continues at coordinate 134,737,913 of NC_140168.1, forward strand.
GACCCGCTTTAGGTACCTGGTACTTCGTTCCTTTTCCACTGCAGCCAGGTACTACTCCGTTTTTGTCTCCGTGTGGGGATGCAGGCGGGGCCGCTTGTGTACACTGAAAGCTCCGTGGGCATAGCCATGTCCGAGGGCTTGCAGCAAGCCAGAGTTTAACACAGTTTCAATCAATCAATCAATCAATCAATCAATAACAACATTAACCAGACTCTCGTTGTGTCTATTGTGCTAAAGCTAACGTTACCTCATTGTGTCTATTCTACCAAGCAACCCGGGTTTAACGTTACCTCTCGTGTATATCTGCTGACGTTAGTATTAGGCTAATAACAACAACAAACTTAACACATCAGCGATCTTGTTGTGACACTAAACTCTCCGCTCGGTGGTAAATTGGGTTGATGTCGGTTTTGTTTCATCAATAAATGAGGCAGAATACACAGTGAATCCATCCTTTTCTGTTTATTACACTTGGTGCTGTCGCAAACAAATCCTGAATGAAATACATCCTTAGCGAGGCAGTAAAGATGGCGGCTTTCTGTTTTTGTTCAGAGACTCCAACGTGTGACGCGTCTCTCTTCTGACCAATCAGTGGTCTGCAATGTTTCACATGACTTTTCTGGTACCACTTCTACCCAATAGGGTCGCTTGGAACCGAGTAGGGTATATCTGCAGAGCCGCAAGTTCAACGTCTGGGCGCTACTTTATTATTATTAAAAAAAACAGCGGTGATGCGGTATTCAGCCCAACTCTGCGGTGGGCGTGATGCAACAGCGATACCGCGGTAATGCGGTTATCGTGGCAGCTCTAGCTGTGACTGTGAGGAGGACACACGAAAACGGAACGGACACAAGAACACACCCCACCTTCACACAGAGGACGCCGCGAGCAGAAGAGAACACACAGAGAAGAAGCTTTTGGAACGAGAACAGAATCTTTGGTTGTCAGCAGAGAACAAAGACACTCAACAATTCGTTATTATTTTTAAACTGCTTTCTTAGACTAATATTAAGGGCAAGCGGCATAGTGCTTTCGGTACCTTAATATTATAGCACATCTCAGTTGATTGAAACAGATCATTTTTGTATAACTTTGTGGATTTTAATAAACCACTACGTTTGAAATAACTACACTCTCTTTCTTCATTCTCCTGCATAGCCGCCGTGAAGCAAGGCCAGTCTCCTGGTCTTTGAAAGTAGTACAAGGGAAGTAGGACGGACAAATCACAATGCAGAGGGACTTAGCCGGTTCTGTATAACAGAACCATTCACCCTTGTAACTTCAAATGGTGGCTTGACCCTTGTCCTGATGCGCCAAGAATTTTTTTCTGACTCTCGGCTAATCGGTGCCTGGGAGACTCATCACGACAGTCTCCTGCGAATCTACAAAGAGATCAGGTGAGTGAATACGGGGCCGTGATGAATGAAAGTACGAGGCGTTCAGGTCGAACGGGGTTGCATTAGAAATGTATGACTCAATAGTCTGGTGTGGGAATGCCCGGTGGGTTGTTAGTGCCGGGCTTCACTGGGCGAGGTGGTCGTAGTGTCTCTCGGGGAGGGAGATCGATGGGGTGCGTAGTGCGCAGAATCATATTGGACTGCATCCAATGGGCAAGCAGGGACGTCTTAGGACGGTACAACTCGCAAATTGGCAGCGCCGGGCTTCACTGAACAAGATGATCGTTGACCGAAGGCCTCAATAAAGTTCGGTGTTGGAACGCGCGGTGGAGTGCATTTCCGGTTAATGGCTAAACCTAAGTCGTATTTTCCGGATGGGTGCATGGTGAGAAATGTATGATTGCCTCAATAGTCTGGTGTTGGAATGCCCAGTGGGATGTTAGTGCCGGGCTTTACTGGGCGGGGTGGTCATAGTCGGATGTGTGTAAAGAAGGGGAGTCAAAATGGTTCTGTAAGCATTACGGGTCGTGAGATATATAACGTGGGAAAAAGTATGCGGAGGGGGGCCTCACCGAAGCTTAGACTTTGGAACATATTTCGGTACACGTTTTCGTTGCGGCAAATCGGTGAATAAAGAGTACTTAATAACGATTCGTTTCAATGTGCTGTTTGTAAACTAAACATTCAATGCGTATGTAGTGTACTAAAGCTCTTAGGCAAATTGAAAACGGACGCGCGGAAGCTATTGAAAAAAGTAACATGAAATGTGAATCTTAACAAAATGGCCGCGCGGGAGCTATTGAAAAAAGTAGCATAGAATGTGAATCTGAATGGATGGTTGTGTTGTATCTAAGCGAATGTGTTGCACTAATATGTATGTTTGAGTGTCTGCTAGAGGTTAGGAATGACTGACAAAACATAAGAGCTTATTGTTGTATTATTATGAAATTTTAATGACCAACAGCCGTGGGGAAATGTAATAGTTGAACGCCGTTTTCTCGGGGGCCGTTGGAACGCAGCAGGCGTTAGCTGCTACATTAGCCGTGGGGGCGTCCGAGGTAAACCAGGGACGGGGCGGCGTGGTTTCGAGTGTGTGAAGTCGATCGGAAGTATCATGGGACTACAGGGATGTGTACGGTACTTTAAAATTTTCGAATTCGGCACGATTAAGGTCATTGATTAATAAAATAAGGAATCGGATGGAGTGGAGAGTTTGACCCGGAAGTCGTCCTGAGCACTGCTAAAACAATGGCGGTGGGGTCAAGCTAGTGTTTGAGATGGCCTCTGTATGTTGTAATGTTTTTATTTTTTTGATTAAATCTGTACAATAGCGCTTATGTTGGGATTAAAGTTGCTTCGACATTAATATAATAATAACTTTATTTGTATAGCACTTTTCATACAGAGGTTGCAGTTCAAAGTGCTTCACAACAGTAAAAAATACAGGCATAAGCGAGCATAAAAAGATAGACAGGTAGAATCACAGTGTTTCACATTAGGATCTAGCATCCCAATAGGCTCTCCGCTTATAGTTTTCAGTAACACAAATAGTCAAAATAGTTTAAAATGATTCAGTTTAAAAATAGTAAAATAAAAATAAAATAAAATAAAATAAAAATTATAAAATAGAACGGACATAAAAAATACAGGCATGAGCGAGCATAGCAAGATATGGCAAGTGACAACAATGCATAAAGTTTACAGACAATCCATGCTGATTGATCTGCCATAAGCAAGTGAAAGTTTACAGACAATCCATGCTGATTGATCTGCCATAAGCAAGTGAAGATTACAGTCTGTTCTAACAAACCAAACTGCCATGTATTAAAGTTTACAGACAATCCATGCTGATTGATCTGCCATAAGCATAAGATTACAGTCTGTTCTAACAAACCAAACTGCTACAGCCAGGACACAGTTAACCTGGTTCTACTAACAGCCAGGACACAGTTAACCTGGTTCTACTACAGCCAGGACACAGTTAACCTGGTTCTACAACAGCCAGGACACAGTTAACCTGGTTCTACTACAGCCAGGACACAGTTAACCTGGTTCTACAATGCTACAGCCAGGACACAGTTAACCTGGTTCTACTACTACAGCCAGGACACAGTTAACCTGGTTCTACTAACAGCAATGCTACAGCCAGGACACAGTTAACCTGGTTGTACAATGCTACTACAGCCAGGACATTGATTGATTGATTGAAAACTTTATTAACAGATTGCAGAATGGGTACAATACAGTACAGCTCAATACACACAATTGTTAAGGGGATGCAGACCAGAGAAAGACTTTCGTCTTGTTTACACCAGGGTCCCCCATTTTCAATTCATCAGGACATATATGACATACATGACATACAGATAGTCAGTACTGCTACATCTATACATTTATGACATACCAGATTTGCAAATACAGTACTGTTTGTGATACAGAAGGAGTCAAGAAAAGGGAGTATATACATTTGACGTAGAAACTGTACATTGGAGGAGGTTGGGTGGGGGGGGTTGGGTACACTGGGATATTGACAACCATACTGGGTAATTTACATTGGAGGTGGTTGGGGGGGCACACTGTATAAACAAGCAAAACTGTACATTGAGGGGGGGGAGACTCTGTACAAACAAACAAAATTGTACATTGGACTATTGACAAAACCATACTAGGTAAATGACTGTACATTGGAGGGGGTTGGGTTAGGATATTTACAGGGGCCAGTGTTGAATTGCAGTCTCCCGTAGGTGTCTCTTGAGAGAGGTTTTGAAAGTGGGTAGTGATCCACATTCCTTTACAGCTTTGGGTAGGGCGTTCCACATTGATGTGGCATAATTGCGAAACGTGTTTAGTCCCTTATTTGAGCCGAATCTGGGTTTAACATGATTTGTGGAGCTCCCTCTGGTGTTGTGATCGTGGTATTCACTGACCTTTGGGAAGTATTTTGCCATGTACATGGGTACCTTGGTCGTGTAGTGTATCTTGTAGACCAGGCCCATTGCAAGATGCTGTACTCTGTCATCTACTCTAAGCCATCCTAGGTTGTCAAAGTGGGCAGGGGTGAGGTGGGTTCTAGGAGTAAGGTCAAGCAGTAGTCTGACCAGTTTGTTTTGAGATGTTTGTAATTTTGTTTTTAGCGCCTTTGAGGTGCTTTGGTACCATGAGGTGCAAGCATAGTCGTAGTACCCCTGAATGAGTGCTCCTGCCAGAGTCTTCAGGGTATTCTTGTTTACCAGAGAGGAGATCCGGTACAAGAATCGAGTTCGTTGGTTGACTTTTTTTATTACATTGGATGCCATTTTGTCACAGGAGAGATTAGCCTCTAGGATGGAACCCAGGTAGGTAATTTCATCTTTCCTTGTGACAATATTGTCACCCACTGTAACTGAGAAGCCGTCGGTCTTGCTGAGTTTGTTATTTGAACCGAAGAGAATGGACTCTGTTTTGCCCATGTGTAATGATAGTTTGTTATCAGCGAGCCATATGCAGATTCTGCCTAGTTCCGAGCTGAGGGTTTTTTCAACCTGTAACTTGTTCTTGTCAGAGACCAGCAGGGCTGAGTCGTCCGCAAACAGGAACAAGTTGCAGTCACAAGCTGACGACATGTCATTTGCATAAATTAGGAACAGTAGCGGTTAACAGACACAGTTAACCTGGTTTAATGCTACAGCCAGGACACAGTTAACCTGGTTGTACAATGCTACTACAGCCAGGACACAGTTAACCTGGTTTAATGCTACAGCCAGGACACAGTTAACCTGGTTGTACAATGCTACTACAGCATAGTGTTTCATATTAGGATCTAGCATCCTAATAGGCTCTCTATTCAGTAATTAAAAAGTGCACTAACCGACGGACATAAAAAAATACAGGCATGAGCGAGCATAGCGAATAATAAGAATAGTTTAAAATGATTCAGTTTAAAAATAGTCATCAGTAAGAAGTAAAAAGTGCAATAACCGACACATGAATTTGATAGGCAGTGTAAAAGAGTAGGCAGGGTAAGAATAAATACAAGTTGTGTCAGGATATCCCTGATGTTTCCTCTTGTCACTAGGTGGTAGCAGATATCTATCAGTGAAATGCCTGAGCAAAGAGATAGGTTTTAAGCTGTCTTTTAAAGATGTCTAGCGAGTTGGCTTCCCTGATGTTTTGGGGTAGTTTGTTCCATAGTTTTGGGGCATAGTTGATAAAGGCTGCATTACCGATCCTCTTTTGACTGCTTCTGGGAGCCTCTAGTAGTCCAGCAGCTGATGATCGCAGTGTTCTTGCTGGTGTGTAATTTATTAGAGTGTTGGCGATGTAGCTAGGTCCCTGTCCATTTAGAGCTTTGTATGTAAGGAGAAGGACCTTAAAGTCAATTCTAAATGTTACAGGAAGCCAGTGTAAAGCGGCTAAGACTGGACTAATGTGCTCTCTCCTTTTGGTTCTAGTTAGCAGTCGGGCTGCAGAGTTTTGGATTAGCTGAAGCCTCTCTGTGGTTTTCTTAGGGAGACCTGTGAAAAGTGCATTACAGTAGTCTAGCCGGCTAGATATGAATGCATGAATTAGCTTCTCAGCATCGTTCTGATTAATAAATGGTCGTACTTTTGCTATATTTCTGAGATGGAAGAACGATGTTTTCATCACTTTGCTAATATGAGAATTGAAGTTCAGTTCTGAATCTATGACAACCCCAAGACTAGTGACCTCAGATTTGATCCAAGGGGTTAGTCCCCCCAGGTTCTTTATTAATGTTTCTTTTTTAGTTTTGGAGCCGATAATTAGAATTTCAGTTTTGTTCTCGTTTAGTTTCAGGAAGTTCTTACTCATCCATTTATTTATTGCCAGTAAGCAGTCTGTAATGGAGCTAATCGCTGTATCATTTGGTTCAGCAGATATGTACAGTTGTGTATCATCCGCATAGCTATGGAAATCTACATTATGTTCTCTGATGATATCACCCAGCGGTAACATGTAAAGGGAGAAGAGTAAAGGACCTAAGCAACTCCCTTGTGCAACTCCATAGTTGTTGTCGTATATATCAGACATGTGATCTCCTAGTTTAACATAGAATTTCCTCCCTCTGATGTATGTTTTAAACCAGCCTAGCACATGGTCTGAGAAACCGACATGGTTTTCAAGACGATCGATTAGAATATCGTGATCGATTGTATCAAATGCTGCACTGAGATCTAACAGGATAAGGATGGAGATCTTATTCTCGTCAGAGTTTAGTCTGAGGTCACTGATTATTTTGGTGAGGGCAGTTTCAGTGCTATGATATTTTCTGAATCCTGACTGAAATTCTTCTAAGATGTTGTTTTCTTCAAGAAAGGAATTTATTTGAACTGAAACTATCTTTTCAAGTACTTTACTAATGAATGGTAGGTTGGATATTGGACGATAATTTGCCATTTCATTACTATCCAAGTTAGGTTTTTTTAGTAATGGCTTTACAACTGCTGTTTTAAAGGCATCCGGGAAAATACCAGTCCTAAGGGAAGTGTTTATGATATCTAGCACAGGGCTTGAAACACTATTAAATACCCGTTTGAAGAAAGCTGTAGGTATAGGGTCAATGTCTGAGGTGGAGGAGTTACATTCTGAGACAGTTTTGCAGAGTACATCTAATGTGATGCATGTGAAACTTCTCATGGTTACATTGCACGGTTTGCCGCAATCAACTTTATTTCCATCATGAGTAATGCTGGCCCTGATCAAGGTTATTTTGTTGTTAAAGAATAGTGCAAGCTCTTCACACTTAACCGTTGATGACTGAGGAGGTGTAGGGACAGTGTTGAGTAGTACATTAATAGTGGAAAAGAGGATTCTGGAGTTTCCAGCATTTTCTGTAATGATTTTAGAGAAGTAATCTTTCCTTGCTAAGCGGATGGTTTTATTATAAGCAGTTAAAGCATCTTTGTATATATCACAGCATATGGTGGTTTTTGTTTTTCTCCATTTTCGCTCCGCTGCACGACATTTCCTTTTTTCTTCGTTGACCGTATTATAGTTTAACCAGGGCGAGGCTCTAGTTTTCTTCTTTTTCGTTTTTAATGGGGCGACAGAATTTAATATAGATGACATTGCATCATTGAGATTTTCTACCATTTCATTTAGAGAGCTGTCATGATTGTGTGCAGGTTCATGTAGTCTGATAAGATCAATGAACTTTGATTCAGCTTTGTCGTTTAGGAGCCTCTTTTTAACTATGATTTCTTTTTTTGTTTTAGTAAGGGTTATTTGAGTATCAAATAATATACAGTGATGGTCGGAGAGAGGTAATTCAGTTATTGAGATATTTGTTATGCTTAGCCCAGTTGTTGTTATAACTAAGTCTAGTGTATTCCCAAGCCGGTGAGTTGCATTTGTTATATGCTGTATTAGGTCAAAGCTATCCAGTAGATTTTTTAGTTCCATAGTTTTGGAGTCTGTTTTCTTATTAAAATGGATGTTCAGGTCTCCATTTAGGATCACCTTATCATATCCGGTAACACATAGTGAGATCAGTTCAGAGAGCTCCTGTATAAATACTGGTGAGTGTCTAGGCGGGCGGTATATTGTGACAATAATAGTTGATTCTGTTTTTAGTTCAATGGCAAGATATTCCATTGACATGAACTCGCCTAGTTCTGTGATTCTAAACAAAAGTTTTGAGGAGAAGATTGCTGCAACTCCTCCGCCCCTTTTATTTTTCCTGGGTATTTGAAAAAAGTTATAGTCTGGTGGACAAGCTTCAATCATTATTGATGTAGCTGTGTCATTATTTAGCCATGTCTCTACTAGGCAGATGCAATCTAAGTTATTTTCTTTAATCAGATCATTTACTAAGAAAGTTTTATTATTCAGTGATCTGACATTTAAGAGAGCTAATTTTATTTGTTGGACTTCTTTAGAGGAGGTCTGCTTTGGCTTGACCGTGATGGCCCTGAGGTTAATAGCAGGTAAACGCATTGATGGTGTATATTTTTCACCATGCCATTGGCTGGTTAGGATTACTTGTATGTTTTGAGAGATGGCATGGCAATTGTGCTATTCTGTACCGTACTGACTGTTCTGTGCTTTCGGGATATACTCGTCGTGGCTCGTGGCTATATAGCTGCGTGCTATATGTTACTACATTGTAGGCCGCTCGTCGTAGCTCGCGACTAGCTAGCTGCGTGCTAATATGCTATTAGGAGTGTGTTAGGCCGCTATCGTCGTAGCTTAGCGGCTAACTAGCTGCGTTCTAATATGCTACTAGAAGTTTATTCAGTATTGTGGGCCGCTAACGTCGTGGCTAGAGCGGCTAACTATGGAGATGTATTGTGCTAACATTGCGATGTGTCGGCCCGCGCGGCAAAACGGGACAATGTGCCGTTTGGGGCAGTTATTGTGGGGTCAAGGTTGAAGCTAAGCTAATGCTAACTAGCCGCGCTAAGCTATCGGACAATGAGCTAACGGAACTAATGTGGCTAAGTGGTCGCCGGTTGATGACGTCATAGTGTTGAGTGGAGTGTGTGAACGTACTGGCTGGGCTAAAGCTAACGAAGCTAATATGCTAAGCTACCTATGCTAACGGCGTAGCATGACGGGACTCTCGGGATATCTCGTGAGATGCTAGTGATAGGACTTCACGTGTAAACAAGGAGCGCGGCCATCTTGGTAGGGGCGAGGAGGCGTCCATTGGAGGGATTTATTTTTCAAAAGCGATGTGGTTAGAAGTGCAGTAGAGGGCGGCAGAGGCCAAGTTTAGGTTTCCATTCAAAGCTGCTTGTGCTTTCATAAGTTTCCTACACACAGGAACCGTTTTTCTTTTATAGATTAGTTTGATAGTAGAATTAGATTGTTATGCTGTAATAGTTTGGTGAAATAGTTTAATCTAGTAGTGAGATGTGGGGCCCAGGCCTCCTCCCCCTCTCCCTCCATCTCTCTCCCTCCCTCTCTCTCCCCCTCTCTCTCTCTCACTCTCTCCCTCCCCCCCCTCTCCCTCCCTCTCTCTCTCTCCCTCTCTCTCCCCCTCTCTCTCTCTCCCTCCCCCTCGCTCCCTCCCTCTCTCTCTCACTCTCTCCCTCCCCCTCTCTCCCTCCCTCTCTCTCTCTCTCTCCCGCCCTCCCTCCCCCTCTCTCCCTCTCCCTCTCTCTCCCCTTCTTCCCCTCCCCCTTCCCTCCCACCATCTCTCTCTCTCTCTCCCCTTCTTCCCGTCCCCCTTCCCTCCCACCATCCCTCTCTCATTCACAAACCTTCTTCCGGTGTGCGGCGCTCCTCTGTGTGCGACGCGTGTAGCTGCCGGTTGTTTGAGTTTGTTTGTTTGCGTGCCGTTTAGTAGTGTATGTGTTTCTTTCTCTCCATGTTTTAGCACCCAGTTTATGGACAATATGAGGGCGTTTGTGGATCTGTTTGTGCTTGTGCTTATTTTCATTTTGCTCCACCGTCCTTGTACGAGCACGGAGCCACAGAACGGAGTAAACACATACGGTTGCCATGGCAACTCGCCCGGCAGGATTACATTCACCCAGGAGTTTCTCCTGTCACTTCGGACAAGGGACAGCGTTACGCCGGAGGATATTCCACCTGAGCTTCGCAGAACTGTCACCAAAGCCAGAACCACTAATCGGAAGAGAGGGAGAAGAGGTGGGATTTGTCGGAGACTCAAGAACATGAGCCTCCAAGACCGCCGCAAGCTGCCAGCTCTTCCTTCAATCTTGCTCTGTAATGCACAGTCTCTCCGCAATAAGATGGATGAACTGCAGGCCTGGGCCAAATTTAAACATGAAGTGAAGGACACCTGTTTACTGGCCTTCACTGAACCATGGTTAAATGACCGTGATCGGGACGAGGACCTGTCACTTAGTGGGTTCGGCGCTCCGCTTTGTTTGGACCGATCACCGGCGATCACAAACAAACGACGGGGAGGTGGTGTGTGCTGCTACATCAACCAGAGGTACTGTAATACCGTCGTGATTCGGGAGAAGATTTGCACACCTGACATTGAACTCTTGACTGTTTCACTCCGTCCCTTCTATTTGCCTCGGGAGTTCCCACAGTTATTTTTTACTCTTGTTTACATTCACCCTCGCGCGAACGCATCAGCTGCTTCCAAGCTGATCGCTGACGTCACGCACCGACTCGACGCAATCAGCCCAGAGGCTCCAAAATTCATCCTTGGTGATTTTAATCACTGTCGCTTGAACACGACTTTGAGGACATATGAACAGTATGTAACCTGTGCCACCACACAGAGGAACTCTATCATAGACCTGTGTTACGGCTCAGTGAGCGGTGCTTACAAATCGCTACCACTGCCTTCCCTGGGATCTTCCTACCACAACAGCGTGTATCTGATTCCCATGTACACACCCACTTTCAGGCGGCTTCCGCGGGTGGAGAAACCAGTGAAATGCTGGTCGGAGGACAGCATCTCCTCCCTTCAGGCCTGCTTCGAATGTACAGCCTGGGACTGTTTCTTTGCCGCATGCGGCGATAACATTAATGAACTTTGTGACACTATCTCCTCGTACATCACATTTTGTGTAGATTCCATTATCCCGAGTAAAGTGGTTGTTATTTATCCAAATAATAAACCTTGGATAACCAAGGAGTTAAAAGCAGTTATCAATAAAAAGAAACTGGCCTATTGTACGGGTAATGCCCTAGAGAAAAAGGCTGCTTCTAGAGAAGTTTGTATTGCTATTAAGAAAGCCAAACAAATGTATAAGGACAAGATAGAAGCTCAATATAGCAGTGGAGACCTCAGAGCCGCATGGCAAGGTATAAAGAACATGGCTTCCATAAATACAAATACTAATACTGGGAGGAATAAATCCACTACTATTAGAGGAGTAAATAGCACTGACTTGCCAAACACTTTTAATTCCTTCTTCTCCCGCTTTGAAAGTTCTGACTTTTTAGAAAAAATCTCTGCATGCATGGAGTCCCTGGAACCCCAAAACGAAATGGTTATTTCCCAAGATTGGGTCACAGTATCATTTAAAAAGGTTAAACCAAGAAAAGCTGCTGGCCCAGACTCGATATGCGGGCGCACCCTGCACCACTGTGCTGATCAGCTTGGTTGGGTGTTTTCTAGACTCTTCCAGATGTGTGTAGATCTAGGTCAGATCCCCACATTATGGAAGACGTCAACCATCATACCCATCCCTAAGTCAAAAGATTCAAAAGAATTGAAGGACTTTAGACCAGTGGCGCTTACCTCATTAACAATGAAGGTTTTTGAGAAGTTTTTAAAAAACACTACCATGTCTTTTATTGAGGGTAAATTAGATCCCCTTCAATTCGCATATCAGCCAGGTAAAGGGGTGGAGGATGCTATGCTCTTCATCTTGGACATTGTGTATAAACACCTGGAAACACCTGGAGCTCATGCTAGACTTTTATTTGCAGATTTCTCCTCTGCTTTTAATAAAATGCAGCCCCACATTTTAATTGAGAGGCTTGACTCTCATTGTAGTCTCCCACACCAGCTTCTCATGCTGATTTTAAATTTCCTCACTGAGAGGGTCCAGCAGGTCTTTGTCAATGGGCAGATGTCCAACATGTCGATTTCCAACACTGGCTCCCCCCAAGGTTGCGTTTTGTCTCCCCTTTTATTTATTATGTACACGGACAGCTGCAGATCGCTTCATGACCAAAGGCATCTGGTTAAGTTCTCAGATGACACTGTCCTGGTATCCCTACTGCAGCGCTCCGAAACTGATCATGGACCTGTACTTCACGACTTTGTGAATTGGTGTGATGAAAATTACTTGGACCTCAATGTCTCTAAGACTAAGGACATGATAATTGACTTCAGACACAACCCTGATCATCAAGCCAGTATAGCTAGTGTAATTCACGATGAGGACGTCCAGACTGTTGAATCGTACAAATACCTGGGAACTGTGTTTGATTGTAAACTGAAGTTCAACCTAAATACAGAGTCTATTGTTAAAAAAGGTCAGCAGAGGATCTACCTGCTGAGAAAGCTGAACTCTTTTAATGTTAGTGCGAAGATCCTGAGCACTTTTTATAGTTCTTTTATTGAAAGCCTCCTAACTTTTTCTTTTATCTGCTGGTTTAGTGGCCTGTCCATTAAAGATAGGAACAGCCTACAGTATATTGTGAAAGTGTGCTCCAAAATAATTGGACTAAAACAGAGAGACCTATGTTCTCTCTGGACGGACCAGGTGGTCAAGAAGGGGACGAGCATCACAAATCAACCTCTCCATGCTCTGTCTCAGCGGTTTTCACTGTTGCCTTCTGGCCGCCGTTATGACGTCCCACCAAGTAGGACCAACCGCTACGCCAAATCTTTTGTCCCCTCTGCTATCAGACTTTTAAACACAGACAATAGTCATTTTAAGTAGCCCTTTGCACTTGGTTGTCTGTTTTTACTTTTACTTTTATTGCTGGATTGTATCACATGGAGTGTTTCTCTTTTTATTTGCCGTGCTGTCGTTGAGATGTTTTGTTGTTTGTTTGTCTTTGTTGCTTGTGAAGCTGCAAATATGAATTGCCCCACGTGGGACCAATAAAGTTGTCTGAATCTGAATCTCTCTCTCTCTCTCCCCCCCTCTTCCCCTCCCCTCCTCCCCATCTCCCTCTCTCTCCCTCCCTCCCCTCCTCCCCCTCTCCCTCTCTCTCCCCTCCTCCCCCTCTCTCACTCTCTCTCTCTCTCTCTCTCTCTCTCTCTCTCTCTTTTTCTACCTTGTCAAGTTGGGATCTAAGGGGCTTGTTATTTGATATTCAGTTAAAAGCGTTAGGTTTGCAGTTTAAAGTTAGTTTTCAGTGGCTCGTTGGTCTAGGGGTATGATTCTCGCTTGTGAAGTTAGTTTTTAGTTGTTAATGGAGGAAGCATTAGGCTTGGGACGGTGTCAGTTCTGCACAGCTATGGCCGGTTACCAGTGGCGCTACGCTTTGGTTGGCATGGCGCTCGTGCTTCTTCCTTTGCGTTTGGACGAACTCTGGCTGGTGTGATAGAGACTCCGTGTCAGTGTCTTGTGTGTTGCGTTCATGATGGTGGGCCGTAAGTCGGAGCGTGCTTTGAGGTTAGGTTTGGGACTCTCTACGGGGATGGACCTGCGTATGAGGGGTCGCTCTGCTCGGCTGCACCTGCGATGGCGATGTTGGTAGGAGAACAAGGCGTATGATGGAGGGGACGTGCCAGGGTTTGTTATGCATTGGGGGTTCGGTGGTAGGATTCCTGCCTGCCACGGGTGTATTTAGATTTCGGCGAAGGGGGTGTAATTTTTTCTCATTTCAACGGGGGAACCGGCTCCCAACTCCCCCACTGGGGACCGCGGGCGTCGGGGCGTGCGGTGGTAAACAGCTGCGTCGTAGCTGGCTGTCTAACTGCGCGCATTAATGTGGATGCGTCATGTGTGCGCTGCGTCGTAGCTCGCTGCCAAACTGCACGCATTAAGTCGTATTATGTGTGGATATATAGGTGGAGGTGTTTGCTGTTGTTAATTTGAATCTGAGGTGCTGTGTTAGTGCAGCAGTGGTTGAGTGTTGTATGAATTTTGAATATCCTTGTGTGGGGAGCCCGGGGTTTCGCTTTCAGGTCGCTACTGGAAGGGGTGCCTTGGGCTGCGAATGGCGGACCAGTGGGATATCATTGGTCTGCAGGGATTTCAGAATGGGGATAGTGTCTGCACCTGTAGTTTAATGAGCAGGTTGCGGGACGCTGTGCCAAGCCACAGGGATTCTGTGATATAAGTCACAGATTTTTTTTTTAGTTCCTCGTGAGTTGAAAACGTGTTGTTTAACACCTAGGGTTAAGGTGTTAAAACGGGGGGAATGTGTATTAATTATGAATAAGTTATGTGAATACTGTGATGTAAAAAGAAATGATGATAGAAATACATTTTAGACTTCCTCAGATAAAGAGAAATACAGCTACACATAGGGTAAAAAGCGATGTATGAGAGGAATACATTTTTAGACTTTCTCAGATAGAAATAAATACAGCTACACATAGAAGGAAATGTTAGAATTACATATACACAGTCATTTGAAGAGCAATAAGATTTAGAATATTTTATGAGAAAGGAATTACAAATTCATTAAGTGGAAGAAGCGATTTTAATCAACTAAATTACCATATCCAGCACAAGTGTTTAGAAATGATAGGCTGTAAAACTAATTCTGATTGTTCAACAGACGGAAGAGGTTGATGTGAAATAGTGGTCCTAAGAGTCATGTGAAGCAGATACACGACAAAGGGATTGGAAGATCCAGTTTTCCGATGAGGACAACAGACAAAGCACAGCTAAGGCCGTGTCCAGGGGAGGAAACTAACTTTTTGGCTTACCAGCCAACTGGCGAGTATCTGATTTTCTTTACCAGACAAACTGATTTTTTACCAGCCCAAAAAAATCGCTAATTGTGATAATTACTTCTTTGTATGTCTTCGTCTAAATTGATTTTCAATCATAGTAAAAATCACACCGTGTCTCTACTCTTTAAAATATTTATTAGCATAAAACATTAATAAGTCTCTACTCTTCACAATATTAGCATACAACATGTATTAATCACACTGTCTCTACTCTTCAAAATATTAGGATATCACATATTAACATGAAAGAGGGAACTATTCTGGACTGGGTTGGGCTGAACTAGGCAGTGAAAGATGCTGGGCTGGGCTGTACTAGGTTGGGGGCTTGGGCTGGTCTAGGTTGGACTGAGTTGGGCAGTGAAAGAACCAAGCATTTCACTGTAATGTAATAGCTAAATAAAACAACTTGACTTGTTACATTTGCACTCTGGTTGGATACCAAACGTATTCTGGTTGTACTGTACTTGTGCTGTATGATGACAATACATTGGAACCGAATCTCATGACAAGTTGACAACGCTAGGGGTTCAGCAGGTGTATTCTGAATGCCAAGTATGACAACATCACCGTTGTGAAGGGCATATGGGCGAGTGGTGATATGGGGGGAAACCCGGTAATAATAAAATGTCACTCGGCTGCATTTAAGCAAAGCCGCTCAGTATAGTCCACTATGTTGAATGCGCGTTATGGTAGCTTGATGCTAGGTAGCTAGCCGGCTAATGCTGGTTAGCATCACGTCCACTTGTCATTCTCATCCGACTCGAAGGAGAACGTCGTGTGCTGTTGTTCGCCCCCATGTCAGACCGCACTGATATCCGAAAGCGACGACTCTACATGCAATTATTTTCATCCACGATGTGTTTTTGTCTAAGTTTGTCTACGTTGTCAAGCCGGTGACAGGAGTTATTAGGTCTGCGCGCAGTGGTCTGTCCACTTCCCCTAGATGCGCGACATCTTCTAGAAAACGAGTGTTCATTGGAGGAGCTTAGAGCGCATCTGTACAACGATGATGTTCATTGGTTATGGTCGGATTATTATGAGGCACAAATGGGAAGAATCAAGGGGGGAGTCAGATTTCGGTTTGTGCCAGTGAGCGAATCAGCAGATTGCAGAATGATTTTTTTGTTTTGTTTTGTAATTACTAGTACTCGCCAGACTGGCGAGTGCTCTTCATGAATCACTCGCCAAACGTAAAAAATACTCGCATTTGGCGAGTAAAGTGGCCTAATTTCCTCCCCTGGCCGTGTCGTTAAAAATTCTAAAGAAAATTGCACTAACTCTCTCTAAAGTGATATTAGTATAGAGGATGCCCGACATTCCATGCTTAAAGATAATGATGGATTGTGAAAGGGAAATGCCACTGCTAATTAAGTGTATGTTTTTTTTCTTTCTTTCTTCACAGCTGCTCGAGGGGGGACAGAGGCAGTGCTGACGATTCCAAACTCCAACGGAGGAACATATTGACTGTTAAAGTCTGGGTGTAGCATAACTAAGCGTTTTGTCAATTCCTGTCTGTACCAATAACTCTGCCAGTGTGAGTGAATTTAACTCAAGGTTGTAAAAATAGGGTTGAAATACAGAGAAACTTGCTTTCCAAACGGTAAAATTTGAGTGTATGAGCGAGTGTGAATGATTAATATAGAGCAGAGTCACCAAATTTGATAGGAGCAATTAGAAGAAAAAATAAGATAACAAAAACAAGAGTTGACAATTAGTCTATTTCATTAACCCATAGTGTAATAAATAGAAGCAATATAAAAATGGCCAACAGTAGTCAGGCCAACAGTGGGGAAATGCCGATAACTTCTGCAGACATTTCCTTGACCGAATTGAGCAGTGACGTTAACCTGATTGATTTGAATATGACTGATTCCCCTCATGAGACGAGCGTGACGGTGGGACTGGAAATAATGTCTTTAACTCCGACACAGGGGGTCTTTGGGGAGAGAGAACCAGAGACAACTGTTTTACCAGAGCCGATCCACGCTGGAGTGTCCATTGCAGGTGACTGCAATTTAACCAGGGGACAAAGAAAGCAGCTGAGGAGAGTGGTGTTGTTGCAGCAGTCCCAGGGAGTTGACTCTGGCCGTACGGCTGGAACAGAGACCGACAGCAGGTATGGGATAATACACAAACAGTTTCTACAGACCACCAGTGTCCCTTGCCCAGGTTTCCCCCACCCCCAACATCAGCCCCAAACTGAGAGGCGTGGCCCGGTGACGAGGAGCCAGTCAGCGAGGGCCAGGGTGGGATCCAGAGTTCGGCCATTTGTGTGCTGGCCGTGCGAAAATTTCGGACATACATCGAGGGACTGTGATCAGAAGGCTCAACCCAGAGGAGGAGGCCCGCGATGGCATCACAGAGGTAGGGCCGGATACGGGAAAAACCAAGGTCGGTATCAAGAACAGTGTCCACAGCCCGCAAGCTCCCCCTGTCCAGGACCCCCTCAACACCAGAGCCAAGAGGAGAGGCGGGGCCCAGCGATGGGACGCCAGACCGCCAGCGCTGAGATGGGGGAAGAGGCGTCGACCTATAGACAACAGAGAGCGTTTATAGCAGCGTTCGAACGACATGAGGCAGTTCATCGAGACCTGATGAAGACACCTGGAGATTGGTCAAGCCGCCCACGAGACGCAGAGGCTGGAGCAAGAACTGGCGAGAAAGAATGTACTGCTAGATGGTACAGTGACTGAGGTCATGCTTCGGGCGTCGGAATTAGGCCGCTGTGATCAAGCAATGCCCTGTGCCCCGTTGCCCAGACAGGGGGCGGGGCCTCGACAGGGTGCTGAGAGCCTCGGGCGGGGTGAATGTCCAGACCCCTCCTAACAGCAGGCTCAAAGGACGGTGGCTGAACGAGAAAGGTATGTGGTTTTCTCCCCAGAACAGGCTCAAGGGGGGCGAAACCAGGAAGGGACTGTCAGAGGTGAGAGCCATGGAGGTAATGGCAGAGAGCAAGGACAGACTCTGGGCCCGATGAACCCAGGACCATCCGATTACAGGCGGGGGGCCCACAGGGCCCCACAACCGAGGGAACAAAGACAGGTTTGCTGGATCTGTGGACTGATAGGTCATTTTCAAAGGTCATGTCTGCAGAGGCCGCCGGCAGAATAAAGAATATAGATAGGTATTACAAATGAAAATGAATTGAATAAAAAATATATACTGCTGATTAGAATAAAAATAGAATAAAAATATATTAAATTAAATTAGGTTATGAGTGGAAGTTACTAAAATGTATGTGCGACTAACGTGGAGTAGGGAGGGGGTAGGCTCCCGGAACCTCTACTCCACAGCAGGCGGCGGTGGAATCGGAAGATTCCCTGGACACGTAAAACTATCGCTATAGTGCTGGGGAGAGACTGAAACGGCCCCCGTGTCTGGCAAGATGACCAACATCTTACTGTGTAACCGTCTAGTCGGCCCAGGAAACGTCGCATGTAATGTATATGTGGGCACTGGGTGGTAGGTGGATGACGGTCCAAACCTAGAAGTGGGGCGGTGCACCGGAGGGTGCACAGAACCTACTGAGAACAGGCCAGGCTGGTGAAAACGGTCAAAGTTTCCATTCCCATAGCAAGTAGGGTGGGGATCAGACCGTAGGTTTCAAAACTGAGTGGCTGAGGGGTACTACGGACAATCAGCTGCTTGGGGTCCTGACTTGATGATGGACTATGAGATCTCTATCGACTGCGTCACCGGTCGGTCCGATGAGCATTATGACCCTATTGGCATAAATGCGTCGGGCTCAATGTACAGTCAGGCCACAGTAAGCCGAAACCGAATGCGTTAGTAGGCGAGTTGTGCTTCTGTGATCAGCAGGTTTGAAAAGAACCACTGGGAAGCAGAAGGGTAAGGGGTGTCGATTCAGAGGAATCTGGACTGTCACTCCTAAGATTGGAAAGGGTCCCAGCCTTAAACTGCACCTGAAGGTAAAATAAGGGGACTTCTTCCATTCCTGAGGAGACCTTAGCCTGGAAGTGGAGACCTGATCTGTTGGGGGAGAGGGGCCAGGCGGCGGGCAAGGCAGCCAAGGCTGGTTGTACCGTCGCAACGGACTACCTAATCCTGGCGGTGAGAGGTGCATCTAAGTAGGGCAAGCAGTGCATCCGAACGGGAGGAGGGTACTCTTAACTGGAAGGAGGTTAAAAGGGTCAAAGCATGATGAAGTAACTGACGGATGCATGAGCTAATCGTACTAACAAGAACATCAAATCAAATATTCCCAGTAGGGAAATATACCAATCATGCCATCATCACCGCAATGGCTTTTGTGGTCATGTGGACTCTGAACTAGGTTAAACAGTTAATATTAGATATTTAATATTAGACAGAGAAATGATGTGACACGGCGTCAGCTAGTGATCAATAGTAATTATCCATGCCTGATCTTTCCTAGTTTTCTATAGGCAATTTCTGCCTTAGGCCGGAAGTTTTCATTTTGTTTATTCTTTTGATTTTTTCTTAGTATATACGGGGGTGGTTACGCCCCTAGATGATAGGTTAATTTGTTTCTAAGAGTGAGTTGAAAAAGCAATGCTCACAAATTTTGTTTATTGTTTTCATTTGTTGTTTTGGCATGTTTTTGTTTCTTTTCTCTATTTTTTCTTAGGACCTGACAGGCTAGGAGGAATCTCGACACAGCGGGACTGGTAACATATGTCCATATAGTGGGCTGAGAACAATGTGAATGTACTAGAGCTGGTTCATGGTTTTGTTCTCCGCTCATTAAGAATCCAGATCTAGGATCTGGGGGTTGTGTCGCGATTGGTGGAGTGTTGGAAAACATGATTCTCTGTACATTGATAAGCTCAGTAGGTTTTGGTCGCCATTGGCCAAATAGCCTTTGTGTAGGGTGTGGACATGTGCAATTGATAATTGGCTTATGGGGAACTCTGTGATGGCTGGTTAAAGGCTGGCACAGCGTGTGATGTGTGTTTAAAGGCAACTGTGGTTTGTTGCCACACGTATAGGACTGCTGGAGGAGAGGTCTCGTCAGTACTGGCTGGCCGGGCCCCGAGGGAGCTGTCTGGGAACGGAGGTATGATGTTTAGAATGGTATTCCACATCAAAGGGTGGTGGGGTATTGTGTTGAACTTGAGACATTGGTCTAGTAAGAGAGAGTACAACACAAAGATAATGAGAGTTATGTGAATTTTTCTGAATTTTGAATATTAACGATCTAGAAGCCATGAAATATATAGATAAATGATTTGGAAAAGAAAAGAAAGTTGTCAAACTCAGACCAGTAAAGAGTGTCTGAGGGAGGAAAAATATGGATTCTCAATCAATTGTTGTGATAGAAGTAACCTGCGTTGTCCACCGAAGCGATATATACTCACTGCAGGATACGAATGGGAGATTGGGGAGTCAGCAGTCATCAGAGTGTGGTACGAGGAAGACCAAGGACTCCAGCAGTACTGTTGATCCAGGACACTGGCTAGTGTCTACCCAGCGGTTCCATGGGGAACCACAACACTGCGGGTACCAAGAGATCCAGGAGAAGCCTAACTCTCAAGCGTTGAGAGTTCCGGCCAACGCAGTGACCGAGTCTTGAGGCTTCGGAGGGGAATGAGAGAGGCCAAACGACAGGCAATCTATGAGGAGAAGGGCTGCAAGGCCTCATCAACTGCTTTGGCTGTCAACAGACAGGCTGCAAGGCCTCATCAACTGCTCTGGCTGTCAACAGACAGGCTGCAAGGCCTTAGCAACTGACCGGGTGTCATCAAGCGAGGGGGTGGAGCCCCTAGCGCCCCTATCAACGACCAGGCGGAGGGTGGAGAAAATCAAACCTCTTCCACTATTCCGAGGGTCGACGGGGGTCGAGCCAGCGACGACTGTAGGAGACAACACTAGTGACAGCGCCAGAGGGGAGGTCTAATCACCCCACCTAAGATCGACGCAACTGACATCCGAGGAAAGAGCTCCTGTTTCAACTAAACAGGTCATACAGCAACAGCAGGGAGTCATGCCCCTATTGAGTGACAGCACGAGGTGACCACACCTCGACGGAAGAAGGGGAGGGATCGGAAGGCAAAAAGGTGGCTTTCTGATTCTACCTCCCTGAGTGGCAGTTAGAGTGAGATCAACAGTTTTGATCTGCACCATCTCTGAGAAATGAGGAGGGGTGAATAGGTCAATCCAGTAGACATTGACCCCCCTCTCCCTGCTCCAAGTCAGAATTTGATACCCCCAAGGGAAACCAGTGGAAATTGATCCTGGTACGAAAAAGAGTGTCAAAGACTGCACACAGTGGATGAAAATGGACTGCAAATAAAGATGTTTGAGCTATACATAGGAAAGAGATGTAGAAAAAGAATGTTGTTTTGATTTTTAGGATCCGAGTGTGGGATGCCGTATGTATTTTTATCCAAGTATGATTTAAAATGTTTTATTTTTATCCAGGTAATGGAAAGCAATAAGTAGAAGTTAGGATCTATGGTTAGCATATTATACTAGCTAATTAAGGATAGTTAATCTCTATCCGAGTGTGTACTGTAGTATTATTGATAACCATAAATCCTAAAATGTTCCTAAAAGAAAAGGTTTAAGCACAGAAGGTCAGAAGACAGCTGTCCTCTGCAAGTCATAAAAGATCCAAAGGTTGCAAAAACCCTCAAAGCTACATTCTGCCTGAAACGTGTGTTCAAATAGATAAGAGAAAAGGATGTCTGTTACCTTGGGTTAAGGAATTCAGTAACTGATCATTATCATGTGTTTAGTCTTATAGAAACAGTCAAAGTGTAACAGTTGGAGATCAAATATACTGGTAAAAACTAGAGTGACTTAGTTCATAGATTGTGTGTGTTTACAGAGACTTGGGCTCACAACAAGGTAGATTTACATACAACTGTTGGCAACAAGAAGACAATAGAGGGAGAGTCACATATCTGTGTTATCTGTTAAAATGGTCCTGTGAGCACGACATGTTGGAACAGCTGCAGAGGAGGGACTAGGATTCACTATTTCAGTAACTCAAGTACACTTTCAAATGTCTGTTTCTATACTTAAATTAGCTTACAATGAACTGAAAATATTCCTGTTATGTTGTGGTAATAATCCTGAATCTAATGATATGAAATATGCAATGTTTATGATTAAGAATCACAGAGTTTGAAATTAAGCCACTTCTGAACTACATTGGAAAATACTCAAAGTGCTGAATAATAACTGTATAAAATAGATATTGATTTAAGTTAAAAGAAAATGATTAGAAAACTATATAAGTGGAATTAATGATAAAAGACTGTGATTCTGGTCAAGTATAAAGCTGTTTTGAGTAAAAAATGGTAGCTATGTGTTCATCTGGTTATCCCCGATTCAAAAATATACATCTTGAATTGTAAAATAAAACTATAAAGTAAATTTAGACAGTAAAGCTATTCTTTGATTGGAAACAAAGGAGAACAGCTATTGGGCTCCAAAGGACAGCCCTTAGTTCAAATTCAAACTTAGAGAGCCTGTGATTGGAGGAAAACATCTTCTTGACGTCACTCCTGTGACATCACGCAGACACTCCAGGCTCATTGATAAAAAGGGGGGTGCTGTGACTGTGAGGAGGACACATGAAAACGGAACGGACACAAGAACACACCCAACAATTATCAACACTCGTATTTTGGAATATACCTGTACACCCCGCGGTATTACTATTGAATGATGTTTTTGAGTTTGCAGTGAATCCACAACTAAAAAGATTGGTTTTATCGGGTATCACAGTAGCTAAAAAACTGATCGCATCACGTTGGTTTCAACCGGAAAAAATGTGCCGAAAAGTGTGGTTTCTTACATATCTTGATGTGATATATCAAGAAATATCTACAGCAAGAATTCTTGGGATCAATGAATCCAAAATGTCAATGTGGTTAGAAGTGGTGGAGAGAATAAAAGCTAGCTTATAATGGTGGTGTCTGGTTAGGAGTGAGGGATAATGGAGGTACTATCCAAGAGGGGGTCTGGGAGGGGGGGGTTTGAGCTGGAGCATATGTGTGTAGGGTTTTAGAAAATAGGTATTAGGGGTATATTATATACTAACATTTATATAATTGTAATTTCGTTGGATATACACTGTATACGGCTAAAATGTTATTATAGACTATTTTTGTTTTATCCTGTTTCTGTACTTGCATATATTATAACCACCTTTACTGAAAGTTTCATTATGCATTGTGTGTTGAGTACTGACTTTTAATAACTTTTTGTTCTGCAATAATAAAAAAAATATACAAAAAAAAAAGAAAAAAAAAGAACACACCCCACCTTCACACAGAGGACGGCGCGAGCAGAGGAGAACACACAGAGAAGAAGCTTTTGGAACGAGAACAAAATCTTTGGTTGTCAGCAGAGAACAAAGACACTCAACAATTCATTATTCTTTTTAAACTGCTTTCTTAGACTAATATTAAGGGCAAGCGGCATAGTGCTTTCGGTACCTTAATATTATAGCACATCTCAGTTGATTGAAACAGATCATTTTTGTATAACTTTGTGGATTTTAATAAACTACTACGTTTGAAATAACTACACTCTCTTCTTCATTCTCCTGCATAGCCGCCGTGAAGCAAGGCCAGTCTCCTGGTCTTTGAAAGTAGTACAAGGGAAGTAGGACGGACAAATCACAATGTCTGAAACCGTCTGAAACCCTCCTCATCCTTTAAGAGAGAAGAGAAAAAGGGATGTCAACACAGTTTACAACGGTGATTTTACCAGACATCCGGCGGAGCCAGCACAAGTCCCATCTGGGCTGCAGCCGACTTGAACATGGATCTTCCGATAACGAACATCCATGCCCACATTTCCTCGTTAGGGTATACTCTCATTTGTATATGAAAGATGGGGCCTGCACGGGACAGAGAAGAATCCGCTCGTCCAGAGAATCCTGGGATCACCAATTCCTGGTCGCGGCCCACTAGTTGACTATAATGGGCTTCAGACCAAGATCCCCCGCTGTCGCCTAAGATGCTGAACAGAGGACCCTAATCTGGGGCCGGCTTTCGTAAAAATGGTCAGCTAGCCCCCATAGCACTAACAGACAAGTGGTGCTCGCAAGCAAACATTACTCACCCAGGCTTGAAAACCAACCAGTCCCTCACAACAGACTTCCACAGTCCAGCTGCATAGCAGGAGGGTCAAACCCATCCAGCCGCAGCAAAGGAGGACTGCAGTTTGGGGAGTATATTAGCGACGCAAGCCCCTAATACGAAAAAAACGGTGGAGGTTTAGAATGATCATCATCTTCCAGACACTCCAGTGACGAAGACAATATCGCCGTATTTTCTCGAAAATAGTGAGAGAGAAAATAAAGATATGATGTCAACGTATCTCCTTGTTCTTCCTTTCCTCAGACTAAATATTTTTCTCCATGTCAAGTGGGCATGTGAGCAGCACTAGCTTGTGGATGAAATTTGAGAAGGAGATGAGTGTGTGGCCCCACCCCTGCTTATGTAGGTAAGCGGATGGGGGTGTGGCCAGATGAATGCTGGCATGTAAAGGTACATGGTGGAATTTTTTATTCAGTGTATATACGCTGAAGCGAGATATATGCAGACAGGTGCTGAGCGAAGCCATAACGCTATAGAACCATCTGTAGTGTGGTAGTGAAAGGGTTAACCTTCTGTAGTGTGGTAGTGAAAGGTTAACCTTCTGTAGTGTGGTAGTGAAAGGGTTAACCTTCTGTAGTGTGGTAGTGAAAGGTTAACCGTCTGTAGTGTGGTAGTGAAAGGTTAACCTTCTGTAGTGTGGTAGTGAAAGGTTAACTGTCTGTAGTGTGGTAGTGAAAGGTTAACCGTCTGTAGTGTGGTAGTGAAAAGGTTAACCTTCTGTAGTGTGGTAGTGAAAGGTTAACCTTCTGTAGTGTGGTAGTGAAAGGTTAACCTTCTGTAGTGTGGTAGTGAAAGGTTAATCTTCTGTAGTGTGGTAGTAAAAGGTTAACCTTCTGTAGTGTGGTAGTGAAAGGGTTAACTGTCTGTAGTGTGGTAGTGAAAGGTTGACCTTCTGTAGTGTGGTAGTGAAAGGTTAACCGTCTGTAGTGTGGTAGTGAAAGGTTAACCTTCTGTAGTGTGGTAGTGAAAGGTTAACCTTCTGTAGTGTGGTAGTGAAAGGTTAACCTTCTGTCGTGTGGTAGTGAAAGGTTAACCTTCTGTAGTGTGGTAGTGAAAGGTTAACCTTCTGTAGTGTGGTAGTGAAAGATTAACCTTCTGTAGTGTGGTAGAGAAAGGTTAACCTTCTGTAGTGTGGTAGTGAAAGATTAACCTTCTGTAGTGTGTGGTAGTGAAAGGGTTCAAACGGTCTTGTTTCCGGACCCTGTGCTCGCTCCAGACACCACCATGGGACTCGGTAAGTCAGTTATAGTATCGTGTAGCTCCGCTCTGTGTCATACTGTAATACTCTTCCATATCAGTATTAGCACTGAATACATTTTCACATGCACCTTTACACACCTCATCTGCCTGGCCACACCCCCATCCGCTCCTCTACATAAGCAGGGGTGTGGCCATACTAACAGCTCCTTCCTTGTTTTCACCACGGCAAGTGTCTGTATACACCACTTTGAGACTAGTGAAATGTTGAAGAGGAGCTACGATGAAGGAGCTGCGTTGACATTATATCTTTATTTTCTCTCTCACTATTTTCGAGGAAATACAGCGATAATGTCTTCGCCACCGGGGTGTCTAGAAGATGATGATCATTCTGACCTCCACCGGCATTTTCGTATTAGGGGCTCGCGTCGCTGGCCTAATCCCCTCCGGCATTCCTCCAGCTCTGCAGTTGGACAGGTATTACCTCCGCTCTGCAGTTGGACTTTGCTTGAGAGGCGCTCGGCTGTTGTGAGGGCTAGCTGCCTCTCCGGGTGGGTGATGGTTTTGATATGCGAGCGCCAGTTGTGTTGCTATGGGGGGAATGGCTACACGACTTACGAAAGCCGGCTCCAGGCTGGTACCCTTTTTTTGCTGCCTCTTAGCGGCATGGAGAGGGTTCTGGTTTGACGCCCACGCTACATGAGCTCCTCATCGGGAGCTCTATTGCCTGGGACCGTATCCGAATCTGCAGTGCAATCCCCCGGATCTCTGGACAAACGGATACTCTATGTCACCGTGCGAGGCCCCACCTTTCAAGATGAAAGTTACCCGACACGAGGGAGGTGGGTTTGGTGTTTCATTATAGGAATATCTCCACGCTCAAGTCGGCTGCAGCCCGTGAGGGAATTGTGCCAGCACCGCTGTGTCTGATAATCACCGTTCTGAAGACTGTGTTGACTTCTTTTCTTCTTCTCTCTTCGGATGAGGAGAGGGACAGACAGCGGCTGTCTGAAGTGTTGGCCTATATTGTGTTCTCACGTTGTGCAGTTTCGGTGGTGGCTGCTTAGCTTGCGTTCTAGCTGGGTTGAACTACCTGTTAGCCAGTTAGCTGTTAGCTACGACGCTAGCTCTGTACGCTCGCTTGGCTGGGAACGTTAGCCTGATGCTACCAGTTAGCCTGGAGTTAGCTGTTAGCTTGTGCTACACCATTGAACATTAGCCGTGAGAATAGCAGGCCATAGCACTCTGACTACGACGTCATCTTTGACAGAAGATGTAGTCGGCCCTGCACCATGATCGGCTGTTGGAGGGGCTTTGCTCCGGCCTTGAAGAGCTTCTTTTGCCCCGCCAGCGAGGGCCTTCGTCAACGTAAGGAGACCAGCCTGTTGCGGTCCTCTCAGCCTGCGTTCATTGGTGCAGGTAAGGGTCCATTGGACACTTCCCCCCTCTTCCTTCCTTCCCCTTTCCGAATGTTTTGTAATAACGATGTTTTTTCCAAAACGTATGTTGCTTCACTACATTTGGGGATGAGACATGTGTTGTGTGTGAATTGTCTTGATCGCTGGTATAGCTTTCTCTCTACCTAGAAAACGGCGTTGTTTTTTACGTGTATAAAAATGGACTGGTTTTGTTGTATGATGAGAGGTTGTGTGTTCATGTAACGTTAGAACGTAGCTGAGCTCACTGGCTGGGTTAAAAACCCTGCAAAGCTATGCATAGTGGCATGTGATCGAGGGGTGAGTCCCTCTCTCAGCTTGTGATGACAATAAACAGGTGGCGTGTTCACATATTAACAGGGCTGTACCTGTTCAAACGAGTCGTATCAGGGGTAAGGTGGTGAGGGGTGTTTTTTCCCCCCGGTTTTCCCCTGGGCCCCCCCCCCCCCTCCCCTTAAACATGATTTTGTTTACAATATATTGTTTCACTATGTTTGTGGGGATACGGTGTAACCCCTCAGCTTCTGCTGGGGTTGTGCTCCTGCATAGAGAGGCAATTTCTTTCTGAAGATTGTTTGGTCGCTGTCATATGGACTTAGCAAGGCCTGTGGCCAGTACTTAATCGAGGACTTGTGTCTTCTCTCGTTATGAAAATCGGCGTTCCTCTTACGGTAGTGAGAGTGTACTTTTGCCTTTTTTGTTGTGATGGAGGGTTGTGTGTGTCGTTAAGATCCACAACTGGGTTAGGTGTTGGCCTACAGAAGTTACATGTGTAAGCTCTTGTACCAGGGCCCTTAAAGGGGCCCTCTCTTGGTCTGTGTTTTTCTTCCTTTAGGAAAAGGTGTAAAAATTCAGGTGGCAGGTTCGCGCATGAGTCTATGTCAGGGGTCAGCAACCTTTTTGACATGAAGTGCCAGTTTGAAATATAGTTGTAACTAGTGTGCCTGTGCCATATCAACAATATTCCATGCATCGTAATTTTTTTTCTTCTCATAATCAGGTATTTTTAATGATACTTTTTACATTATTACATCATTATTGTTATTGTTATTATTAACAATATTATTATGATGGTTGTATCAACCCTAAATCTGAGTTGGGGCGGGAGTGCAATGCAGACAAACAGTTTTGCTTTACTGAGCTCCGTTATCTGGGGGCTATAGTTGGTCACTTTAACACTTTAATCGCCATGGGTTAAATTCTTAATATACCATCCTCCGCCAGCTCTATTTGTCTATGGAGAAGTTCCCCTTCTTTGCAGGGCTATAACTTTTTAAATTCTATTGCTACATTGCCATTATTATGGCCCATTCAATGTCCTATATGTATTGTTCAGGGTGTAGCAACGTTAAACTTTTTCATTCACATATTCATACTAAAATATGGTCTAAAGTATAAGTATGTTTTTATCGTTTTCTGCAGCTTTCTTCAGAACGTGATTTATAGCCCTAAATGCATTATATTGATGATCAAATACAGTTTGGTAGGAATCTGTGCGAGATAAAAAGTTTCAACTGGACGTACTTCTAGAAGTTTCTACGCATCATCTGATGTTGACCGGATGGGCGGGGGATCGTTTATAATTCCGTGGGCAGCGTTAGATGATTCATCCAGAGTGGGTCATATGTTCATCAGATCAGTTAGTATAGAATACGTTAGAAAATAACGCTGAATCTTACCGTGGCTTCCTCGCGCCGCTGGCAGATGAGCGTGGAACAGATTTTTTCTATTATGGGATGTAGAAATGCCCGATCCATTTCCAGGTTGTATAATAGTATATACTAGGGCTGCAACGATTAGTCGACATAATCGACGATGTCGATTATAAAAAATCGTCGACGAGAAATTGTTGCGTCGATTAGTCATTAAAAAAAATAATAATAAAAACTTTATTTAATTTTTTTTTTTGTGCACTACCTATCTTTGTGAGAGTGGCTTCTCAGGGTTCCAGACAACATCAAACCATGATGATCCCATAGCAAATTTTGGACATTGAAAACATTGTTCCCCTGCAGGAGATGATGATCAGACTAGACACACAATACATTACACACGCACTCCTCTCACTCACACACAGCGATCAGAGTAAGACACACACATACACACTCCTCTCACTCACACACAGCGATCAGAGTAAGACACACACACATACACACTCCTCTCACTCACACACAGCGATCAGAGTAAGACACACACACATTCACACTCCTCTCTCTCACACACAGCAATCAGAGTAAGACACACACACA
Source organism: Notolepis coatsorum (assembly GCF_963971535.1). Classification (NCBI taxonomy): domain Eukaryota; kingdom Metazoa; phylum Chordata; class Actinopteri; order Aulopiformes; family Paralepididae; genus Notolepis; species Notolepis coatsorum. The sequence continues at coordinate 134,766,584 of NC_140168.1, forward strand.
TTCATACTCCTCTCACTCACACACAGCGATCAGAGTAAGACACACACACATACACAAATTACACAGTACACACCTCTCACTCACACAGCGATCAGAGTAAGACACACACAAATTACACAGTACACACACTCCTCTCACTCACACAGCGATCAGAGTAAGACACACACACATACACACATACACACACGGACTCCTCTCACACACAGCAAACAAAAGACCTAGAAGTCTGTCTGATCTGACTCATCCCCCTCTCCCCTTACAGCTGTTCCACGTCACCCTCCTGGTCCTGGACCAAGTTACAGCCCCATCAGCCGCGGTGCTGGGGGCAGATTCTGCTAGTTATTTTTCTTTTTTATTATTATTTTTTTAGTTATTTAAAGTACACTTCCACTTTAATTTGTATTATTTAATTTATTTATCTTGTTATGAGTGATTGCTGTATTGTTCTTCAAATACATTTTCATTTAAAGTGGCTTAAGATCCAAATTCAAATGTTTCATGAGCCATTATTTTAATTTGCTATGGGATCATCATGTTATGATGTTGTTGTTTGGTCCTGACAAGAGTCTCAAAGTCTGGGGTGATGGTAGACAAGCAACTCTGAGGTCATGCTCAATGTCCAATCTGTTCCTCTGCTCTGTCTTCAGCTGGACCAGAGCTGAGAAGCCACTTTCACAAAGATAGGTAGTTTAAAAAAAAAAGAAAAGAAAAAAATTATATCCTTTTTTTTTACCTAATTGGTTTTCGATTAGTCGACTAATCGAAAAAATTATCGACAGATTAGTCGACTACCAAATGTCAATATTTCAAAAATCTGTCATCAAAATCATATTTCCTTTCCGGAGAAAAAAAAAGTTGCAGCCCTAGTATATACGTCCAAATAACGTTGTTTATTGAGTTAGGGCGAGCGATCTATTATCCAGTGTTTCAAGATGGAGTCGCGGGAGCTATAGCGAGTGGCCGGACCACATTTGGATGAGTACTACCGGTTCGAAGGTTAATATCCGGTTGGCGATCTGCCGATCGGCCACCAGATGGCGCTCTTGAACCGCTAGAGAGTTGAGAGGAGATCAGCACTGTGTCTCAGGGCTCCGGAAAGGAAATATGATTTCGATGACAGATTTTTGAAATATTGACATCAAAGACGAGTTACGGCGTCTTCGGCAGAATGAGCATGGCTCAGAATGACGTGAAACTCGTTTTCGGCGACCATAGTGTTAAGCTGCACACCGGAGCATCTTTTAATCCAGCTGTTTGCTGTTCTCTGATATTTTCTGACATTTCGTTGATGCGTCGCTCGACACTTCAAGCTGACATGGGGATATCTTTTATCCTTGATTTGATTGTCTCTTTGTTTGGCAAGCCTTCAAACAAAACATCTGAGCTACAGAGAAAAGCCTCCTTGATATATTCGCCATCAGTGAATGGCTTTCCACATTTCGCAATGCAATGAGCAATGCGATAGCTTGCTTCAGTTGCGTGTTTTTTAGCAGTCGTGAACACTTTGAGGGTGCTGGCTTGCTTTCCATACCTGGCCATGGCACGTTTAATCGATTCTGCCTTACCTTTTTTGATGCTTCGTCTCAAAATGGCGTTTCACACCTGACGTTCTGCAAACTACATTTTCTAAACATAAAGTACACACAGCACGGTCCTTCTGACACACAAACCCGTAGTCGTCTGTCCACGAGGGCTGGAATGCCAGAATTTCCTTTGCTTTAACTGTCTTAGCGGGGGTTGCCATCATGAAAGACGGCACGTGATTACCTGGGAACTGCGCTCGGGCGCGGGAGGCCAGCTGACTGCTGACAGCTGAGCACCATGGGAACAGCTGTATAGCTGTCATAGGGGTGTGCAAAACAGTCGACTTACAAAAAAGAACCTGTGGGAGGATTTCAACAAGATAAATGCGACAACAGTGCAAAATATTTCACTATAATATTTCAGAGCAAAGTAAAAAAAAAAATATATATATATATATAATTTTTTATTTTGTTTAATGCTGCCCCCTGTGCCAATGAAAATGCCCCCGCGTGCCTATGCGGGCACGCGTGCCTAGGGTTGCCTACCCCTGGTCTATGTGAAGCTGTTAAGGCTTCATGTAGCACGCTATGACTGGTGTCATGGCTCTGCTTTGTCATTGCATCGTATCAGGGGTGAGGGGTCATGAGGGGGTGAACTGATAAAACCTCCCTCCCCTTTTTCTGATTGGTCAGGGGGTTGGGCCTCCTGTCCTTCGGGCTTCCTGTCACGTTGCTGGGTCAGCACGTCACAGGGTAGGGAGGGGGGGGAGGGAGTTTCCTGGTCCCACGCCATATTGGGCGGTGGGCCACGGAATTCCCCCCGCCATAGAGTACGTCACTGGGTGCGTTTCTATTGGTTGTGAGACTTTTGTGAGTTATTTTCAGGCTCCATGTTGTGGACCTCTGTTACAGGGAGTTTCAGAGCCTCCTCCTCAGGGAGTTTCAGAGCCTTCTCCTCAGGGAGTTTCAGAGCAGCAGGAGACACACACACCACTGATGATTAACGGGGCTACCGTGGACAGGGTGAGCAGCTTTAAGTACCTGGGGGTCCACATCTCAGAGGATCTGACATGGTCAACACACATAGACACAGTAGTAAAGAAGGCGAAACAACGCCTCTACCACCTGAGACAGTTAAGGAAGTTCAGAGTATCGGGGAAGATACTCCAGTCCTTCTATTCAGGAGCTGTAGAGAGCATCTTGACCGGAAACATCACTGCCTGGTATGGAAACAGCACGGCACAGGACAAGAAGGCCCTACAGAGAGTGGTGCGCTCAGCCGAGCGTACCACGGGGTATTGCACTACCTCTACTACTTCTATACAACAAGAGGTGCAAATCCAGAGCCTGCAGAATAATGAAAGACCCCCACCACCCCAATAACAGCCTGTTTCAGCTGCTGAGGTCAGGCAGACGCCTGCAAACCCCAGCTACTAGGACAGAGAGGCTTAGGCTCAGCTTCTTCCCCCAGGCCATCAGAGTCTTGAACAATGAACATTGAGTACCACAGAACACTGAACTATCCACACATAAGCACACATGAGCACACACACGACACGCACGCTGTGCACGCTCACACACTAGCAGCCACTTTAACACTTCAACATGAGCGGGCACACACTCATGCCGCACACACCCACACTTATTGCCAAAAGGAAAGGCCACTTTAAATTAGTATTAGCAACAGTAACAGTGTATTGCACTACCAAAGCTACCTAGGATGTCCTATATGCTCTGTAAATAACTATGTACAAATACCGAGATGTCACACCATGTTACCTGTTACCTGTTATTGCACAATGTTTTTTGTATTGGATTCTATTATATGTTGTACCACTGTATTGCACATCGTTGCGGGCAAGACCACCCGCATTTCATTGTATACTCGTATGCCGTGACAAATAAAACTCTTGACTTGACTTGACTTGAGCCTCCTCTGTGAGTTTCAGAACCTCCCTCTCAGTGAGGGAGCCTCCTCAGAGTTTCAGAGCCTCCTCCTCAGATTGTCAAGATGAGTAGAACTTAAAAAGAAGTTCTGCTCTGTTGTATGTGTATTGAGCTTGGTAGGTGATGCAATGCAGTAGAGACGATTTGTTCTTCTGCTCTGCTCCCTACTAGTAGTGTGTGTATTGGGTCAGAGCCTCCTCCTCAGGGAGTTTCAGAGCCTCCTCCTCAGGGAGTTGCAGAGCCTCCTCCTCAGGGAGTTTCCGAGCCTCCTCTGTGAGTTCAGAGCCTCCCTCTCAGTGAGGGAGCCTCCTCAGAGTTTCAGAGCCTCCTCCTCAGAGAGTCCTAGTCCAATTTTTACATAGCTCAATGTTGCATATGTCTTTTAAATTTATTGCTCACGTGGGAAGTCTCTCTGGGGGTTCCCTGTCCCGTCTTTTGTGGAGCAGGTTGACGGGGTGTTGTTTAGGGAGTTCCCTGACTCCTCGCCTGTAATGGTCGGTTGAGTCATGGGATTGCCCCCGCCATAGGGTACGTCACTCCCCGTCCCCTCTTTTATGGAGCAGGTTGACGGGGTGTTGTTTTTCCCTCAGCCGCGTCGTATGGGACCCATGTCCGTATTTTTTTCTGTGAAAAAAGCGGCTTCTTGTCGTTCTCCCAGACGGCTTGGAGGAACGGTATCTGGGTTCTTGTTAGAATGTCCATTGATATGTTTTGGGTCTCGACGTGTACATAGTGCTGGCTCTGGGTGCTTCTGATAGGAACCATGCATGGGCTTGCGCGCCTTGGTTGCTCATCATTGAAACAGCGTTTTTATGGGGCAACTGGGATGGAGTTTGTCTCTTCCGAGCGCCAGTGTACTAGGCTTGTCTCGACGAATTCTCGTTCATCTCTGGGGGATGTTAACAGAATAGATCAAAGCATTGGTAGAGGGGTCTCACGCCCTTGGGGTGGGCCACCGGGCACGGTGCTTTGTGTTCTGACCGTCTGGGTGGCGCCCTCTATAATGTTTTGGATCGACACGCGTACCTACCCCCCTCCTGGGACTGGGGATGGCGGCGTGATTAGGGCATGGGACTGGTTCTGGTCGCGCCGGACCAGGTCAGTTAACCCGTTGTCCGCCGGGGCGCAGATCTGCTGTTCTGGTACCCCGAGGGACTTGTGCTTTTTCGGGGGGAAAATGTTGGGTCGGTCCGGGCGTTGCAGGGTTTGACGTTATGGAGATGTTCGTGGTTATGTTACTGCGTGTTATCCCTCACTGTTGCTTGGTCCATGTTGTGTTGTACCTTGCGCCGTACTGAAGGAGCCTGGTCCTTCTCCATTCTTTTTCGCCCCTCTCTTCTCCTGCTTGGCGGGGCTGGGAGGGGGCTGTTGAGGTGGTTCTTGTAGAACTCCTCTGGCATCCCTGTGTATGTCCCGGTCTGCCGGCCCGGGTTCAAAATTGTTTTCGTCAACCTGTTGGCCTGAGTTAACCCCTTCTTGAAAACTGAAACACTTGTACTGCTGTATAGCCAGTGTATACCCGCAGTTGTGTTTTTGAGTTTTTTCTTGGGGGGTTATAGGAACAACCGCCTCATGTTAGAACCAAGGGGGTGGTTGGTTCCCTGGTGTGTTGGTAGCGGAGTCAACTCTCGGGGTAGGCCGGGTTTGGCCCTGTCTACCTGTGAGTGACGTCTGCCAATCATGTCAGCCTTCTCTGCCTCTGCCCCTCTAGAGAGTCGAGTTTTTTTTTGTGGAGGCTGCGACATGATGCACAGCATGCCAGCATACGCCCTTTCCGCCGGGGTGCTGTTTTCAGCAGACCCCTTTGGCGCCTGTCTAGTCCGCAGTGCTCCAGGCTCAGATTGAGTGGCCTGTTGCCTGGATTGAGGGATCGACCTCTTTTGGGGGTTGTCTCCCCGGTGCGCTGCCTGGTCCTGCTGTGGGTGTAGCCTCTTGAGTGCTTCAGGGCGGCGTGCTGTAGGGGGGAAGGGCCTGCTCTTGGATGGGCCCTGTCCGAATACGCTGGCGATGTGGGGGGTGGTGTCACTAGTGACCGCCTGGTGGGGTCTCGATGCTGCGGCGTCGTTGGCCTCACCAGGCCCTTTTCCGGGGGGTCCAGTCCCTTCCTGGGGGTGGGTCCTCCTTCGCGCTCTGCTGCTACGGCCTTGCCACGGGGTTGGGTTTTTGCCCTTGACCCCGTGATATTAGGGGTTGTAACAGGAGTTTTGTTTCTTCCCGTTCGTTCCCTAGTGGCATGTGGTTTGCGCGTTTGTGTAGTCGTGGGTTCTTCTGTGGAAGGTAAGTCCCGCGGTCTGCTCACCCTGTGCGTTTGAGTTGCTAAACTCCTCTTTGCACAGTCGGATCCGATACCCTCCCGTCCTCTATTAGGGGGGTCCGGGGGCTCGGGTCCTCCCCGGGTCTGATGGTTGTGGGGGACCTCAGCGGGTACATTTGTCGAGCTCCCGCTCTGCTTAGCTCCTGTATTACAGTATGACGCAGAGCGGAGCTACACGATACTATAACATACGGTTATGTCTATAACCATAGTTATATGAGTGTAGTGACGCTCTGCGTCAGACTCAATGAGGACCCCGTGGTCTTGCCTTTGTGGTGAAAGACTTGGGAAGGAGCTGTTAGTATGGCCACACCCCTGCTTATGTAGAGGAGCGGATGGGGGTGTGGCCAGGCAGATGAGGTGTGTAAAGGTGCATGTGAAAATGTATTCAGTGCTAATACTGATATTGACGAGTATTACAGTATGACGCAGAGCGTCACTACACTCATATAACTATGGTTATAGACATAACCGTACGTTAACGGCTGCATTGATTACAGTACTGGCAAGTATTTCATACCACTTTATGTCAAAAAATGAATTCCCAACTATCCCGTCTTAATCGAACCAAGTGGGTGCGGTCAACAGCCAATGCCAATGATCTCAAAACGCCGGATATCTATCATTACTGGTGTGACATATTTATGATGTCATAAAGACTCCTGTTGTACCATGGGCTTTCATCTTTATTTCATTACATCTAGGATACAAATAGAAATTCATCATCAACTGCAACACTAAAGATATGTAAAAAAATATGGGCAAAGCCGAACAACAGATTATCTTAGTATCGCCTTTAAAAAATACATTCGTAACGCTAAATAGAATAATGCCTTTAATTAATTATTTCGTTTTTCTCATGAATGGTTATGACGGAATAGAAACGAGCCAATAGAGGCCTTTCACGGAATTTTTGTGTAGTTCTCTGTCTTCCAATATGGCTGCCTGTAGCATAGCAATCATTGTATTATTGTACATGGCAATGGAAGAACAATGCAAAACAACGGTTGCCATGTGTTGATATACGAGGAATATATGAACAAGAACGCAATCATTTTGCATCTTATTACTGGATCTTGTAAAAGAGTCCCAGTGGAACAGTAATATCATGTTCCAGTGTTTTACCTACTACATACACAGCACAGAGCTACACAAGCGTTCCGTGTGAGGCCTCCATTGAAACATAAATAACAAAAATCTAAATATATGGCAAATAAACAACCGAACAAATAATTCATTAAACACAACTGAGGTCACAAAAGGAGATGGACATCAATTTACAACAGAAACCGACAAAACATGAAATGATGAACAGTCAAAGGTTAAAAGTACGACTAAAATAGAAAGGATGACATGGCGTTGGACCAAAAACAACATCAAAATGTATCGATATAATAAACACTGTATAATAAACAGTCTGACCTTTAGACTGATTGAAGGATTGTAATTTCTTCAGTGTCAGCTGTACGACAATACAGTGGTTCTCAACTGACTGTAAAAAAATCTTTTTCTTTATTAGAATATAATGAAATCCGCCTGTAATAATTATTTTCCCCGATCAAAGTTAATACATTTAGCTCCTTGGCAGCAGCTGCTCGTAACTTTTTTTGTCTCCTCTTGTGATCATTTAGTGAGTTCATTGTTGATTGAGAACCACTGCAATAATAAATATCCAGCTGTATTTCTGTCTTTCACTGTGCTCTTAATTCTTACACTTCTTGTCGCCGCTTGTGTCAAAGTCTGAGGCGAAACCATCGTATGTCTGCTGTAGCTGAGGAGGTGAAACCATCGTATGTCTGCTGTAGCTGAGGAGGGGAAACCATCGTATGTCTGCTGTAGCTGAGGAGGTGAAACCATCGTATGTCTGCTGTAGCTGAGGAGGTGAAACCATCGTATGTCTGCTGTAGCTGAGGAGGTGAAACCATCGTATGTCTGCTGTAGCTGAGGAGGTGAAACCATCGTATGTCTGCTGTAGCTGAGGAGGTGAAACCATCGTATGTCTGCTGTAGCTGAGGAGGTGAAACCATCGTATGTCTGCTGTAGCTGAGGAGGTGAAACCATCGTATGTCTGCTGTAGCTGAGGAGGTGAAACCATCGTATGTCTGCTGTAGCTGAGGAGGTGAAACCATTGTATGTCTGCTGTAGCCGAGGCGAGGCGTCTGTCCTGCTGCTTTCAAACCTCAACCCTTTAGTCTGTGATCACATTGGACGCATTTTTCGTGCGCTCAAACACGAGGCGCAGTGGTGAACATAGAGAATCTAAAGCGCAGAGGGAGCAATGAGCGATACCACCGATTACTGTTGCTACCTCAGCTAACGTTATATACGTTACATACATTACCACTAATTACTGTTTTTACCTCAGCTAACGTTACATACATTACCACTGATTATTGTTGCTACCTCAGCTAACGTTACATAAGTTACATACATTACCACTGATTACTGTTGCTACCTCAGCTAACATTACATGAGTTACATACATTACTATTTACTACTGATTACTGTTGCTACCTCGGCTAACGTTACATAAGTTACATACATTACTACTGATTACTGTTGCTACCTCGGCTAACGTTACATAAGTTACATACATTACTACTGATTACTGTTGCTACCTCAGCTAACGTTATATAAGTTACATACATTACTACTGATAACTGTTGATACCTCAGCTAACGTTACATAAGTTACATACATTACTACTGATTACTGTTGCTACCTCAGCTAACGTTACATAAGTTACATACATTACTACTGATTACTGTTGCTACCTCAGCTAACGTTACATAAGTTACATACATTACTACTGATTACTGTTGCTACCTCAGCTAACATTACATAAGTTACACATACATTACTGCTCACAGCCCTCCAGGCGTTGCTGTTCATATCTCGGTTGTGGTAAGACCTGCTCGTTCAAACAAGGTTTGTCGGAAACCAACAAAATTAGCTTCTCCTTCATTATCGATTGGTTCGTTTCGCCGTCGATTTCTCCTCAGATACCACAGATTTGTAATCCCTCCCCTCGGTTGATTTGATCGGTCCGTCGACAAGAAGGTGACGTTGACGTCTGTGCGCTCCACGGCTAAAGTTCCTAAACTTTTTCAAGTGAGAGCGCCCGGAAACGCATCGCTTCTGACACGTGAGGTGAGTAGTTTAGAGGAGACACCTGTCACAACAAAACCATTGAGAACCATAGAAAAAAGGTGCAGGTGTTTTCCAAAAGGCGTCCAATGTGATCACAGCCTTGAAACAGACTGGAAGCAGAAGCAGAATGACGGCAGCATGCAAGACGCGACACTAAATATCTGTATTTATCCTGTATTTATTCTGTATATATTTTTTTATGTATTCTGTATGTATTCTGTATGTATTCTGTATTTATTCTGTATGTATTCTGTATTTACAGAGAAGATGAAAAAAAAGAACATGGTCAAAAATATTGACTGATCTGAGAATTGACCTATTGCAAAACCCACGCCCTCTTTTCTTGATCCTCCAATCATAACCGTTGCTTTTCGGGGGTTTGCGATAGGTCAATTCCTAAAATAGGTGGCCTTCCCCTTTAAATCCATGTCATCTCACTAAATGCTAACAGTTGAGCCGAGTAGTGTCCCTAAGCCACCCGGTAGCCGGTCATGTGGTAGTACTTCTATGTCCCTAAGCCACCCGGTAGGCCGTCATGTGGTAGTAGTTCCGTGTCCCTAAGGTAGCCAGTCATGTGGTAGTAGTTCCGTGGTCCCTAAGCCACCCGGTAGGCCGTCATGCGGTAGTAGTTCTGGCTGTGGCTCCGAGCCGCCCACACGAACAGAGCGGCAGCCATCATGTGCAGCGGGGAGGAGATGAGGGCCAGGTAGAGCGACCAGCCCAGAGAGCCGTCCACCCCGGCAGGAAGCACCGAGACGCGGTGGAGGAGGTCCGTCCCGGCCAGGTAGCAGCACACCGTGGCCAGGGTGCACAGCCCTGCAGGACGCAGCAGAACGTTAGTATGTATTGAAATGTTATTGGTTGACTTAATAGTCATAGGATGGTGTCGACTAATCAATTTGTTGATTTCATGGATCTCGTATCTGTAGAATTGTGTTATGCAGTCGTACAGAAGGGCTTCTTTAAATCTGGTGCCTGGTCATTTTTTGGGGGTTTTAAAACAAAACGACTAACAAATTCTTGGTCGACGAAGACCAAAACCGACCGATTAATGGACGAAGACCAAAACCGACCGATTAATGGACAAAGACCAAAACCGACCGATTAATGGACAAAGACCAAAACCGGATTAATGGACTAAGGAAGCATTGGGGAGGGGAGGGGGACTGGGGTCATGTTTTCATCAGGAGGCTCTTGTCACCATGTCATTCAATAAATGGCTGTTTGCAAACTGATCCGCCATCAGCTCTATTTTCAATCTTTCAAAATGTTCTGTTGCTATTGCATGCACTTACCTGTGTTAACCATGAAGTCAAACTGTTTACCAACTGTTTCGCCTGTTTTATACACTACTATCATCAACATCTAAGAAGGGAGATCCCCCCTTGAACGGCCCTTTTAAGGTTTCTCTCCTCCACATTGCCTGTGGTGCATTTTTTCCCCCTATTGCTAGGTTTTAGTGAGTTTTTCCTTACCTTCGCGTGGGGTATGTCTGGGAGTGTTGCATTCATTTATTAAAATTTGTTTGGACTTCATGGTGTTTTTGGTTTTGTTCTTGATTTATTGTGATGTTTCTTCTTGACTTGTTTAAATAAGACGTGTCCGGCCAATGGGGACATTAACGTGCGTTGTCAGGCCTTAAAAAATAAATTTGATTTGATTTATGAAATGAACGTGACAATGTCGTTTTAAATTCTGCAATTTGCAAAAACCTTAGGGCTTAAGCGGTTAAATGCCATTCTGTGTGCAAGGTGCCACATGCCGCTTAGTGCACGAGGCAGGGAGTTGAGGAGGATGGCAACACAGCGGAAAGAGAAAACCTTATCTGGATCTCTGAGGTAGATCCCTTCTGTCTATCCCTTCAGGCTACCTAACCAATCCACTTTCCAAATACATAAAGCAGTATTGTGCTTCAAACACTATAGTAAAAAGAAAAAGAAAAACATAAAATATTGTGATACACTGCTGTTAACTCATTCTGCGCCATCGCTTAATGCGCCAGAGGGCGCTATTACGGACGACTCAGCCCTGCTGGTCTCTGACAAGAACAAGCTACAGGTTGAAAAAACCCTCAGCTCGGAACTAGGCAAAATCTGCATATGGCTCGCTGATAACAAACTATCATTACACATGGGCAAAACAGAGTCCATTCTCTTCGGTTCAAATAACAAACTCAGCAAGACCGACGGCTTCTCAGTTACAGTGGGTGACAATATTGTCACAAGGAAAGATGAAATTACCTACCTGGGTTCCATCCTAGAGGCTAATCTTTCCTGTGACAAAATGGCATCCAATGTAATAAAAAAAAGTCAACCAACGAACTTGATTCTTGTACCGGATCTCCTCTCTGGTAAACAAGAATACCCTGAAGACTCTGGCAGGAGCACTCATTCAAGGGTACTACAACTATGCTTGCACCTCATGCACCTCAAAGGCGCTAAAAACAAAATTACAAACATCTCAAAACAAACTGGTCAGACTACTGCTTGACCTTACTCCTAGAACCCACCTCACCCCTGCCCACTTTGACAACCTAGGATGGCTTAAAGTAGACGACAGAGTACAGCAACTTGCAATGGGCCTGGTCTACAAGATACACTACACGACCAAGGTACCCATGTACATGTCAAAATACTTCCCAAAGGTCAGTGAATACCATGATCACAACAGCAGAGGGAGCTCCACAAATCATGTTAAACCCAGATTCGGCTCAAACAAGGGACTAAACACGTTTCGCAATTATGCCACATCAATGTGGAACGCCCTACCCACTTTCAAAACCACTCTCAAAGAACACCTACGGGAGACTGCAATTCGAAACTGGCCCCTGTAAATGTCCTAACCCAACCCCCTCCAATGTACAGTAAATTACCAAGTATGGTTTTGTCAATATTCCAATGTACAGTCTTGCTTGTACAGTTGTACAGTGTCCCCCACCCACCCCTCCTACCAAACCCCCCACCTCACCCACCCAACCACCTCCAATGTACAGTCCCCCCCCCCCCACCCACCCAACCCCACCCCACCTACCCAACCCCCTCCAATGTACAGTTTCTACGTCAAATGTATATACTCTCTTTTCTGGACTCTTTTTGTATCACAAACAGTACTGTATTTGCAAATCTGGTATGTCATAAATGTATAGATGTAGCAGTACTGTCTATCTGTATGTCGTGTGTGTCATATATGTTATGGTGAATTGAAAATGGGGGACCCTGATGTAAACAAGACGAAAGTCTTTCTCTGGTCTGCATCCCCTTAACAATTGTATGTATTGAGCTGTACTGTACTGTACCCATTCTGCAATCTGTTAATAAAGTTTTCAATCAATCAATCGCTTTAATCAATGGGGGGACTGCGAGATTTGCGAGTGCTTAAAATATATCTTATATTATAGCTATGGGTCTAATACACCCGTCGATTGTCAGTGAGTTGCTTCCAGTCAACATGTACAAAACGGATTGTTTTTTCATCCGTACATTTCCATTTTATACCGTTTTGAATACGAGCATAGTTTTGGTGATTCTTAGTAATCCCAGGAAAAGACGCAATAATAGCCCTTTAGTGGAATACACTAAACACGTTGTCATTTTTCGCCTGATTATCGAATCTTCCTGAAATCAACGCTAGATTATCATTATTATCCTTCCTCATGCAAGAATGAAATGGCCCTCATAGCGCAAGGCTCCCCCAGTCCCCTCCTGCACCCAACGGCACACAGCCACACACACACACAGACAGCGTCGATCGGGGTAGAAAGAAATATCAGATCAATGCAAGATTTTATATATAGGGTTCTTACCTAGTATCTGATCTAATGCAAAAGAAATAATCTAATTATCTGATCGCCATTCCAAATACTGCTCGTGGAGGTCCGTCCCACATTACAGAGCGTTACACATGAACAGGCGGGCGGGGTTACTGTTCCATGCCATAGTTGTAAAGGCCTGCCTCGTATTTAAACCCCGCCCGCACGGCTCGGATCGTCCCAGAAAAGAAACTATACCATTTCTAATGGAGTGCAATACCAGCTGGAAGGCGTAGGCGGCGGTATTTGCCCTTTTGCAAGCTCAGACCCATTCCCAATGATAACATCAGGCTGGATGGATGAAAATCAATGGATATCGCTAATAAAAGAAATAACGATTAAAACCCGACTATACTCGTGATTGGCGCTGAACGGTTGGCGAGTTAACCCGACTATACTCGTGACTGGCGTTGAATGAGTTAATCAGAAGAAAACAATTGTAACAACAGTAAAAAAAATATCACATCTTTAGTTCACATGATGTTCATGTGTTTAAAGTTTTCACTACCACACTACCAAAAGGTTAACCCTTTCACTCCGACAATACAGAATGTTAACCCTTTCACTGCCACACAACAAAGGGTTAACCCTTTCACTACAGAATGTTAACCCTTTCACTACCCCAATACAGAAGGTTAACCCTTAACCGTCTGTAGTGTGGTAGTGAAAGGGTTAACCTTCTGTAGTGTGGTAGTGAAAGGGTTAAAATGGTATTTCCCCCCTACATTTGCACAGATTTGTACACATTGAATCATAGATCCCAGGGTACTACTAACACAGCGTTGCCCTGTGCACGCTGGGACACAGTGGTGCAGATTGAGGTCAGTGACCCATATATAACCCTTTATCGACTGCCTCGGTAAGTCAAAGGCTTATGCAACGTTCCAGACACCTCGGAAATTCCGACTTCCCACTAAGAGGAAAAAAGCAATGGAATGGCAATGGCCCTTTGAGTACAATTTCAGAGTCAGAAACTCGGATTGAGGGTCTCTGAGGTGCAGTTATTTGTCGTCACGTCAATATGGCGTCATATACGCGTTAAAACTGTAAACATTGCTTTTAACATGATTGTAATATTTTATATAAACACACATTTGACTCAAGATCAAATTACTTACTGTATGCGTGTTCATGTATTTTCTCTGCATATATTGTTGCCAACAAGTGTCTATGTTTGTCCCTGGGTTTTTCCTGGATCCTTGGAACACGCAGGGGTTGTAATTACCACCTCCCAACTGGGGATTTCCGACTTCCATCTTTGAACGGAATGCGACCCAGCCTAAGGCAGCGTGTCCTCTGCAGACCTCTTCTTCAGCCGGCAGTGTTTGAGGGAAGCCGTCACTTGCCTGGCGTGGCTACTGTTGTTGCTAGGCGACTATTGAAAACCCATCAGAGTGTGTATATTTCTCCGAGTGGTGAAAACATGCTCAGCGTGTTTGTGGGTTATTAGTCGGTTATTTGTGGATTATTAGTAGGTTACTAGTGTGTTACTAGTGGCTTATTAATGGGTTATTATTAGTGGGTTATTAGTGGGTTATTAATGGATTATTAGTGGGTTACTAGTGGGTTATTTGTGGATTATTAGTGAGTTATTAATGGATTATTAGTGGGTTACTAGTGGGTTATTAGTGGGTTATTTGGGGGTTATTAGTGGGTTACTAGTGGGTTATTACTAGGGATGTCCGATATTATCGGCCTACCAATATTATCGGCCAATATTGGCATTAAAATGCAATATCGGAAAATATCGGTATAAAAAATTAATTCAAGTTTTTTTTTTTTTACATTTATTTAACCTTTATTTACCCAGGCAAGCAAGTAAGAACAAATTCAGATTTTATTTATTGTCAAAAGTATACATAATGTTGTGTTAATTCCACGACAAGATATATGTAATGTTAATTACCTGAAATTATTCCGTTTTTTGGGAGGGGAAACCCTGCATATATCGGTATCGGTTGATATCGGTATCGGAAATTAAGAGTTGGACAATATCGGTATATATCGGATATCGGTAAAAAAGCCAATATCAAACATCCCTAGTTATTACTTTAGTGGGTTATTTGTGGATTATTAGTGGCTTACTAGTGGGTTACTACTAGTCAACACACCGTATAATGGTGCCCTATCCACTATGCCTGAAGACTGCATGAAATTAGTCCCCATTCCATGTTGGTTCCTTTCACACGGAGTATGCAGGGATAATGTGCAGTAACCGAGGTAACCTGGAGGAACACAACGTCAATTCGCTCACCTGCACCTTGTGTATTCCGTTTATTTGTTTTCATATTCAGGAGTTAACAATTTCAGTGCCACCAGGGGGCGCACGACTTAGTGCTTGAATGCCACCATCGGCACCAATGTTAACGTTAATATCGCCTAATCTATGTTTTAAATTATGGCTATGTGTCTAATCTGCCCGTTGCTTATCAAAGAATCATTTTCCAGTCAGTGTTGTCAAGGCAGATTGGTTTTTTATCGCTTCATTTCCGTTTGAGAGCATTTAGAAAAGCACCCGTTTTGAGGTGAAAAACAGCCCATTCTGTGATAATCGCCTTTTACTGGAATATTCCAGAACGTTGATATTTGTCTGCCTATTTATGAATCGCTTTCAAATAAACGCTAGATAATCAATAGTATACGTGCACGCACGCACGTTCGAGGCGCGCGCTGATAATAGCTGATTCATTTCCTCATGGATTTTACAGTGAAACGGCTGGAGCACATATCACAAAAAAGCTTATATCTCCTCGAAAACGAGTCTGATTATCCTAACACTGATAACATAGATTCCTTACCTGACAGCAGATGGTATCCAACTGGTATATTCCAATTCCTGATCACCATTCGAAAAAATCGATAAGTGTATAGGCTCAGAGCCCCCTGTACTCCGGCTGCATGGGTGAGAAGTGAAATGTGGACTGGAATATTTTTTTTTCCCCATCCATTTTCATTGAGTCCATTCCAAAAGGGTGATTTACCATCTGGGACACGATAGGGGGCGCTTTTTTCACATCTGATCGCCGGTGGCCCTTGAGGCTCGCGTGATGCAATATGATTTCAGATCGTTAAAAAAAAATCCGAGAACTCTCGTGAGTGGCTTTCAACGTAACTATTGTAAACACGAGTTTAGCCGTGAGTGGCTATCAAAGTGTTAATTATATTGTTTACACTGTTTATTTTTCTCATATTTTCATACTCAGATCTCATCTCATTGCCTATATTTATGTCTGTACCCCCCCCCCCCCCCCCCCCATGCTGCTATGACACCCACATTTCCCCAAAGGGATCAATGAAGGAATATCATATTTATTCTGAGCTTTAAGTAACTGTAGTACGTCTTACCGGCCAGCAGGTGGAGCACTCCTATGCCCAGGGTGGGGGTGAGGCTCTTACACAGGCAGGCGCAGAACCCTATCAGGCCGGCCAGAACCACCAGGCCCAAGGAGACCAGAGGCAGCAGGAACTGGCACCTCCACAGATCTACACACACACACACACACACACACAGACAGACAGACAGACAGACAGACAGACAGACAGACAGACAGACAGACAGACAGACAGACAGACAGACAGACAGACAGACAGACAGACAGACAGACACACACACAGCCACACACACACAGAGTAAGCATGTACGCCTCGAAGCCCACCCTGCAGCAATTGGAATATTTTCCTCATACATGTTTGAGTTGCAGAGGAACATGTGATATTCTATTCTATTCTAAATGTATTATTCAGTGTCACACATGCTGTTCATAACCCGTAGTCCACAAGGAGCAACGGTCAAGAAAACGTAAATTAAGTACTAATAGACCACAGGAAACAAGGTACACTACATAATGTATGTTATGTTATAGCCATAAGTAATATTTACATTTCTATCGGCAAAGGTCCAAAATAAACAGTGCGACTGGGAATCAAACTAACAATGATTGTGGTCTCAGATGAGTGCTCTCATCACTAGACTAAGACCCTGATACAAACACAGCTCTCACCACTAGACTAAGACCCTGATACAAACACAGCTCTCACCACTAGACTAAGACCCTGATACAAACACAGCTCTCACCACTAGACTAAGACACCCACCCTGATACAAACACAGCTCTCACCACTAGACTAAGACACCCACCCACCCTGATACAAACACAGCTCTCACCACTAGACTAAGGCGTCGGTTACACCTAGGGTGTTTTCGTTTCGTTTTCAAGATGAGTTTCGCTTTCCAGGTCGCAACGTAGTGGCAGCCGAGTTAGACATTTGTTTTGCAACCTGAGCACTTTCGTTTTGCCTCCTGAGCACAGTGATGTCGTACAATGCCAAAGCAGTAGGTGGTGAACATGAAGGCAATTTTCAACCAATCAGAACTTGAATGTGCCAATACACTTCCTGCAAAAAATATCAACAAGCCGCCATCTTTAAATGCCTCCGTGTAGCACTTATTTTTCAGCAAAGAAATAGCAATTTATTGCAATAAAAGTGCAATAAACAAAATGGATACATTCACTGTGTGTTCTGCCTCTCATTTGTTGATGAAACAAAACTAACATCAACACAATTGACCACCAAGAGCGGATAGTTTAGTCTCACAAAAAGATCGCAGATGTTGTTAGCTACATGCTAACGTGAATGGAATATGCCAGTATAACAGTATAGCATTATGGCTAGCAGCTAACGTTAGCTCACGTTAGTTAGCCAGCCAGCACCAAACTGATGATATCAGGAGCTATCAGTAGCTAGATAACATTAGACAACGCCTCGTGTATTAAACAAAGGTGAATAGATGACTGGGCCATTTTGTTTAATGCTTGTTAAGATTGAAAGAGGAGCTCTGAGCTAACAGGGTCTGATAGCTAACGTTAGCTCACGTTAGCCAGCTGCTCATGCAATCGTTAATGCTAGCAGAATTAATGGATGTAAACTTTATTTAACATATTGCAGAATGGGTACAATACAATACGGCTCAATACAAACAATTGTTAAGGGAATGCAGACTGTTGTAGCTTGGACTGGGGTCCTTATAACAATAACTTGACAACACATGGTAGCTGCAGCTATTTGGGACAGCTCTGTTGTCACCGGACGTTGGTGAGGGTACGCAGATGTCGGTATCTACTGCGCATGGGCATTGAGCAACAACGGCTCGGCGCAGATTACACGACAGTCGGCGAGTTTTGCCGTTTTTCCAAAACGGAAACACAATTTCAGCGTTGTCAGTAGGGCAACGCGTTTTCCTGCCAAAACGGCATTTCTATTTAACAGGGACAGCAAACGTATTCATTCAGCAACAAAACAAAAACAAAAACACCTAGTCTAACCATGGCCTAAGACACCCACCCTGATACAACCACAGCTCTCACCACTAGACTAAGACACCCACCCTGATACAAACACAGCTCTCACCACTAGACTAAGACACCCACCCTGATACAAACACAGCTCTCACCACTAGACTAAGACACCCACCCTGATACAAACACAGCTCTCACCACTAGACTTAGACACCCACCCACCCTGATACAAACACAGCTCTCACCACTAGACTAAGACACCCACCCAACCTGATACAAACACAGCTCTCACCACTAGACTAAGACACCCACCCTGATACAAACACAGCTCTCACCACTAGACTAAGACACCCACCCTGATACAAACACAGCTCTCACCACTAGACTAAAACACCCACCCTGATGCAAACACAGCTCTCACCACTAGACTAAGACACCCACCCACCCTGATACAAACACAGCTCTCACCACTAGACTAAGACACCCACCCAACCTGATACAAACACAGCTCTCACCACTAGACTAAGGCACCCACCATGATACTAACACAGCTCTCACCACTAGACTAAGACACCCACCCTGATACAAACACAGCTCTCACCACTAGACTAAGACACCCACCCTGATACTAACACAGCTCTCACCTCTAGACTAAGACACCCACCCTGATACACACAGCTCTCACCACTAGACTAAGACACCCACCCACCCTGATACAAACACAGCTCTCACCACTAGACTAAGACACCCATCCACGCTGATACAAACACAGCTCTCACCACTAGACTAAGACACCCATCCACCCTGATAAAAACACAGCTCTCACCACTAGAAAGACACCCACCCACCCTGATACAAACACAGCTCTCACCACTAGACTAAAGACACCCACCCACCCTGATACAAACACAGCTCTCACCACTAGACTAAGACACCCACCCTGATACAAACACAGCTCTCACCACTAGACTAAGACACCCACCCACCCTGATACAAACACAGCTCTCACCACTAGACTAAGACACCCACCCACCCTGATAAAAACACAGCTCTCACCACTAGACTAAGACACCCACCCACCCTGATACAAACACAGCTCTCACCACTAGACTAAGACACCCACCACCCTGATACAAACACAGCTCTCACCACTAGACTAAGACACCCACCCTGATACAAACACATTCAGGTGTGTTATTCAGGACAAACAAAGCTTACAGGTGTGTTATTCACGACAAACAGGGAGCTTACAGGTGTGTCATTCAGGACAAACAGAGAGCTTACAGGTGTGTTATTCAGGACAAACAGAGAGCTTACAGGTGTGTTATTCAGGACAAACAGAGAGCTTACAGGTGTGTTATTCAGGACAAACTGAGAGCTTACAGGTGTGTTATTCAGGACAAACAAAGCTTACAGGTGTGTTATTCAGGACAAACAGAGAGCTTACAGGTGTGTTATTCAGGACAAACAGATAGCTTACAGGTGTGTTATTCAGGACAAACAGAGAGCTTACAGGTGTGTTATTCAGGACAAACAGAGAGCTTACAGGTGCGCAGTAGGTCCTCTCCGCTGTTGTGGTTCCCTGGTTCTCTGTATTTGGGGGTGAACTGCTGAGGTAACGTGAAGCTCCTGCACTCCATCACCGTGTTGGCATCTGAAGCAAACATTAATAACCAGCATTTAATCAGCACATAATCCTTCTATATACCTACTTATACACCTGCATATATAACCCATATAACTCTGTGTGATAGCATGTACAATAATGCTGTATATTTATTCCCCTATATATCTTTCATCTATATCAAATAAGTTTGGCATCCAACCAGAGTGCAATAGTAATATACAATGTACAGGTGATTAAATTGGGTATAAAATATATAAATTAGTACTACTGAGTAATAGTGCTAATCAGATGTATGTACAGGGTTGTAGTAGTTGTACAGTGATACAGGTATAAAGACACTATGGTAGTAAGTCATACTGGCCAGGAGCGTAACTAGTAAGAGTACTGTAGGTAAGGGATATATACAGATAGATATAGTAACTAACTAGTCAAGTCAAGTCAAGTCAAGAGTTTTATTTGTCACGGCATACAAGTATACATTGAAATGCGGGGGGTCTTGCCCGCAACGATTGTGCATAATACAATAGTAATATATAATAATATAATAAGAATCCAATAGAACGACATTGTGCAATAATACAAGTAATCAAAGTAGGGCATATCGGTATATGTACATGAGTTATTTACAGAGCATGGTAGGACATGCTAGGTCCTGTGGTAGTGCAATACACTGTTAGCTACGGATGAGGCACTGGGTCTTTATGTACACTGCTATACAATGCTATATTATACAATCTCAAGTTATACTATACTATTCTTAAAGTGACCTTTCCTTTTGTAAAGTGGCCATAAGTGTGAGCGTGTGCAGCACGAGTGTGTGTGTGCTCATGTTAAAGTGGCTGCTCGTGTGTGAGCGTGTACAGTGTGTGTGTTGTGTGTGTGCTCATGTGTGCTTGTGTGTGGAGAGTTCAGTGTTCAAGGCTCTGATGGCCTGGGGGAAGAAGCTGAGCCGAAGTCTCTCTGTCCTAGTTGCTGGTGTTCGCAGGCGTTTGCCTGACCGCAGCAGCTTGAACAGGTAATGTAGGTAGTAAGAGTAAGAGTAGTAAGACAACTAGTAAGAGTAGGTAAGGGATATGTACAGATATAGATATAGTAACTAGTAAGAGTAGGTAAGGGATATGTACAGATATAGATATAGTAACTAGTAAGAGTAGGTAAGGGATATGTACAGATATAGATATAGTAACTAGTAAGAGTAGGTAAGGGATATGTACAGATATAGATATAGTAACTAGTAAGAGTAGGTAAGGGATATGTACAGATATAGATATAGTAACTAGTAAGAGTAGGTAAGGGATATGTACAGATACAGATATAGTAACTAGTAAGAGTAGATAAGGGATATGTACAGATATAGATATAGTAACTAGTAAGAGTAGGTAAGGGATATGTACAGATACAGATATAGTAACTAGTAAGAGTAGGTAAGGGATATGTAGATATATATAGTAACTAGTAAGAGTAGGTAAGGGATATGTACAGATACAGATTTTTTTTTATTTTTATTTATCCTTTATTTATCCAGGAATGTCCCATTGAGATACAAGATCTCTTCTTCCAGTGAGTCCTGACCAACACGGCACACAACAAGCTTCAACATAAAACAGGGAATTAAACAAAAAACATACAATTCAAATATAAATACAGAGGGTCATTTGTGCAGTGGCAAGGAGCATAATCACATCAACAATAGAATCAGGTAAAACAGTTACATGTTTCATGAAGGGCCAATCGTAGCATACCTTTAAAAGCATTCACAGTAGGAAGTGCCTGTAGACAAAGTTTTACTTGCAACGTATTCCATAAAAAGGGAGCATAGTGGGAGAATGCAGCTTTACCAAGCTCTGACTGCATCAAAGGAACATTTAACAGCATCCCATTTGCTGCTTGTCTGGTATTAAAAAAGCAAGTATAAAAGGACAGAAGTCTGGAGATATATAAGGGCAGCTTACCTAGCAATGACTAAAGGATAAAAATCAACATGTGTGATTGTCTTCTTTGGTACAGAGAGGACCATCCTAATGACTGATACAAAGTGCAGTGGTGGGTGCGAGAGCCTGCACCCGTTACAAAACGTATGTAACTAGTAAGAGTAGGTAATGGATATGTACAGATATAGATATAGTATCTACAGATATTTAAAATGGATTATATGCAGGTATGTACAGACAGATTCATTTAGATTGACAGTAGTAGTAGATAGTATTTCTAGCTTTAGGGGGGGGTGCAGTGCAGGGGACATGCCCCCCCCCCCCCCCCCCCTCATTATTGAGAAGAGGTACATTTCTCCCCCTCATCAATAAAGCTAATATGATTCAGGGCTGTACGCTAAGCTTTTTCACTAGGGGCACACTTGCCCCTAAATGAGAAATTTAGGGGCAAAAAATATTTTTTAGGGGCAAATTTTTAAATAACAATTTTACCATTATTTAAAAAATATGTTCCTGCCTCATTACTGTGGTCCTTTTATTTAACATTTAAGTGCGTTTGTTTTCAGGTTTGTATCTTTTATAATGAACCAACCGAGAAAGTGTGTAAATCACTAATAGAACAAAAACAACAAACTGTGTGTGTGTGTGTGCACGCGCTTGTGTAGTGCTCCTTGAATGAGATCACCACAACACACACACCATTGCATTAATCAGGAGGACAAGAAACTCTGCATACATTTGTTTCACAATGAAAAGTGCTTTAGAAATCAAATGAATTATTATTGTAAATAACCCCATGAAAGGTTTATTATTTGTATGGGTAATTACCTGCTTCATATTTGTGATGTTACTGGTTTCAGTGTGTGCCTAAAGTGATCAATGTATTGGGCCGTTTATAGAGATCTATGCCAATTAATGTTTATGTATATCCAGGACTTTTTTTAGTAAGAATTGAGAGGTGTTTGTATATGTGACCTTTATTTTGAAAACCGTGTTGCGACGCAACCTTATTTACATTTGCGCTTTTGACAGTGAAATGTTCAGTCCAACTTAGCTCGAAGGAAAGACTAATCAAAAAGGTTTAATTGACCCGTATGAGGCTCTTACGGTAGGACTTTGATTGTTTATAGAAGTGGAATGTAATACTATGCTAAACGAGAAATAAACAGTGATTTTACCAGCAGTAAAGTTGCAAGCCACTTTCATTTCATATACGGGGACACCGTGACAATTATTAGTATTATCTTATTTGCATATTGTCTCATTATTAGATAGATAGATAGGTTGATATTTTATAAATTTAAGTAGACAGTATTTCACGTCCTAATAGTGGGCTACTACTACTCACCAAATCGATGGCTGAACCTGAACGTTAGAAGTGTCCGTGTCCGACTCCCCGTCAATCAATCATAACATCATCACGTCAATCATCATCATCTTATCATCTCTCCACATCGGACGTGGTTGTCATAAGATGGACTGATATCCACTCCGTTGTTCTTGCAGAGCAAAATTTGCGTCTTAAATGTATTGAAATGAGGTGCTTCTTTGGCGATGTTGAAAGGAAGAGAGGCCACATTCAGTTTCGTTTTGCTAGGAATTATGGGATTTGGTGTTGGATGTATAGACTACGCAGATAGGGACATGGTCTTTAATCGCACGATAGACTACAAGTACCAAGTATATAGCGTGACCCAGATTCACTCCACACGCAAATCTTTTTTTTTCACTCAGGCTATCGGTGATCGCAGTAAGTTCATTCATTGCCGACAGATTCTTTCATAGCACCACGACACTGTACAGCCTTGGTTGTAGGCTAATGTTTTTAAAAAAATGTATCCAATTTGTATGGATTAATTTAGGAGTGAAATGCGAATGAAGGGTTGAAATCACAACTCGCAACGTTGCTCCCAAATAATATTTCCAACTCGCAACGGCCAAATTAAGGGGCAATTTGTGACGAGATCATCGCAGTGTACAGGCCTGATGATTGTCTTCTCTCCAGTAACCGTCGTGCACAATACGAGACCTAAGAGTAGCCTAAACTTTAAAGATGTATTGTTAATATGTACATGATTCTGGAAAAAGAAAACACAAAAAAAACATGTGCAATATGTTTTGAAATGTGCAGAAACAATACAGGAGAATAAATATCACTGCATTATATTCCATTATATTTGTGTCAGCATTTCCACCATGAATTGATGCAGAAAAGGCACAAATTGGTGTAGAAAAGTTTCACCAGAATGCAGCAAATTAAGCATTTGACGCTCACAAATTCTAGGAGGAGGAGTAGGGTTGGGCATCGTTTGGATTTGAACGATTCCGGTTCCGATTCCGATTCTCCATTTCGATTCCTGTTCTAAACGATTCTCGATTCCGATTCTTTGAGGTGCAGGTCAAAACAGGTCACAGCTTATTTCACAGGAGTTTTTTTCCAGAACCGGAAGTTAGGAACCGGGTCCTATTAGAACCGGTTCTCAGTGCCCAACCCTAAGGAGGAGGACCACCAGCTATTGATTGAAAACTTTATTTAACAGATTGCAGAATGGGTACAATACAGTACGGCTCAATACACACAATTGTTAAGGGGATGCAGACCAGAGAAAGACTTTCATCTTGTTTACATCAGGGTCCCCCATTTTCAATTCATCATAACATATATGACATACATGACATACAGATAGACAGTACTGCTACATCTATACATTTATGACATACCAGATCTACAAATATACAGTACTGTTTATGTGTACAAAAGGAGTCTGAAAAGAGAGTATATACATTTGAGGGGGAAGAAACTGTACATTGGAGGTGGTTGGGTAGGCGGGGTGGGGGAAACTGTACATTGGAGGGGGGTAGACATTTACAGGGGACTACAGTGGCTGTCAGCTGTATACAGTTTAAACAGTATGGGGGTCGTACCTGGCTCCCTGGTAGTGGCTGTCAGGTGTATACAGTTTAAACAGTATGGGGGTCGTACCTGGCTCCCTGGTAGTGGCTGTCAGCTGTATACAGTTTAAACAGTATGGGGGTCGTACCTGGCTCCCTGGTAGTGGCTGTCAGCTGTATACAGTTTAAACAGTATGGGGGTCGTACCTGGCTCCCTGGTAGTGGCTGTCAGCTGCTGTATACAGGTATATATATATTTGAGGTATATTTGAGGTAACAAAATACATTTTGAGGTCACATTTGAGGTTGCATTATGAATAGAAAATGGGGGACCCTGATGATTGTAAACAAGACGAAAGTCTTTCTCTGGTCTGCATCCCCTTAACCCTTTCACTGCCACACTACCAAACGGTTAACCCTTTCACTGCGACAATACACAGAAGGTTAACCCTATTCACTGCCACACAACAGCAGGTTGACCCTTTACTATCGGTAGTGTGATAGTAAAGGGGTGACCTTCTGTAGGGTTAACAATTGTGTGTATTGAGCTGTACTGTATTGTACCCATTCTGCAATCTGTTAATTGAAGTTTTCAATCAATCAATCAATCAGTTTAAACAGTATGGGGCCGGGGGGGTCGTAGGTAGGTTAGGGTGATCGGGTCAAAATTGTTCAGTCGCAGGACAGCAGCACTGCTTTTGCGGGACAATGCGGGACACGTAGGTGAGGGAAAAAAAGTATATGATTTTTTATTTATTTTTATTGCTAATTAAAATGAAAGAAATGTATTTATTAAATGCCTTTATTTCATATTAGACACCGACGGTAGGCTATATACAGGCATGCGTTGCTCTTGGGACGGGGTTGCACTCCGTGCAGGGTAAGATTTGAGCCAAAGCGCGTGCACGCACACAGGAATGCGCTGCACTCGCCAACTCGCTATAAGTACCCACCTGGGCTACTTTGCATATCAATAGCGCCGGTCGTCAGGTGTGTTAAATACGTTCTCAGATACATTCACACCTAACTTGTTGTGAATGATATGTGTTACATTCCATTCGTAGAGGCAATTAGGCACTGTCTGTAGTCTGTGCTCAAGCGAGGGGACATTTATGCGCATGCACGGGCCATTAGGTGCGTGGAACCCCAGTTGATATCAGGAACGCACGCCTGGCTATATATAGCAGATTTTGTTATTAATCTGAGAGAATTAGTCTATTATTAATCTAATGAGAACACACAGCCTGCGTTTAACTTTTTCTTTTTTCCCCCCTCACGCATTAAACATGCCCTGGCTGGCTGGCTCAGCAAGGCTCTCTCTCTCCACTCTGTAGCCTAGACCGGCTCTACCGGACCCGGTGTCTATGGGGGCAGTGGCGGGCGAGGTGGCGAGCTTCTCTCACGGTTTTCTGGACAGCTTCGGTCCCTCGCTGGCGGCGCATCATCCCCCGTCGCGGAGTCATGGAGTATTATTAGCAGTGTAAAAACAGCGCAACTGTCTTTCCGGTATGTCAAGTATTTGAGCCGTGCCGTTTATTAAAGTCGACGGCGGACAGGCAGCAGGCTTTTGCCCCGAGCGGGACTCAAGCCGTCAACACGGTTCCACAAGGAAGCATACTAGGTCCGCTACTGTTCCTAATTTATGCAAATGACATGTCGTCAGCTTGTGACTGCAACTTGTTCCTGTTTGCGGACGACTCAGCCCTGCTGGTCTCTGACAAGAACAAGTTACAGGTTGAAAAAACCCTCAGCTCGGAACTAGGCAAAATCTGCATAGGGCTCGCTGATAACAAACTATCATTACACATGGGCAAAACAGAGTCCATTCTCTTCGGTTCAAATAACAAACTCAGCAAGACCGACGGCTTCTCAGTTACAGTGGGTGACAATATTGTCACAAGGAAAGAAGATATTACCTACCTGGGTTCAATCCTAGAGGCAAATCTTTCCTGTGACAAAATGGCATCCAATGTAATAAAAAAAGTCAACCAACGAACTCGATTCTTGTACCGGATCTCCTCTCTGGTAAACAAGAATACCCTGAAGACTCTGGCAGGAGCACTCATTCAAGGGTACTACGACTATGCTTGCACCTCATGGTACCAAAGCACCTCAAAGGCGCTAAAAACAAAATTACAAACATCTCAAAACAAACTGGTCAGACTACTGCTTGACCTTACTCCTAGAACCCACCTCACCCCTGCCCACTTTGCCAACCTAGGATGGCTTAGAGTAGACGACAGAGTACAGCAACTTGCAATGGGCCTGGTCTACAAGATACACTACACGACCAAGGTACCCATGTACATGTCAAAATACTTCCCAAAGGTCAGTGAATACCACGATCACTACACCAGAGGGAGCTCCACAAATCATGTTAAACCCAGATTCGGCTCAAACAAGGGACTAAACACGTTTCGCAATTATGCCACAATAATGTGGAACGCCCTACCTAAAGCTGTAAAGGAATGTGAATCACTACCCACTTTCAAAAACACTCTCAAAGAACACCTACGGGAGACTGCAATTCGAAACTGGCCCCTGTAAATGTCCTAACACAACCCCCTCCAATGTACAGTAAAAATGACCAAGTATGGTCTTGTCAATATTCCAATGTACAGTGCTGCTTGTACAGTTGTACAGTGTCCCCCACCCACCCCTCCTACCCAACCCCCCGCCCCCCCCACTCCTACCCAACCTCCTCCAATGTACAGTACCCCCCCCCCCCCCCCCACCTACCCAACCTCCTCCAATGTACAGTTTCTACGTCAAATGTATATACTTCTTTTCTGGACTCTTTTCGTATCACAAACAGTACTGTATTTGCAAATCTGGTCTGTCATAAATGTATAGATGTAGCAGTACTGTCTATCTGTATGTCATATGTTATGATGAATTGAAAATGGGGGACCCTGATGTAAACAAGACGAAAGTCTTTCTCTGGTCTGCATCCCCTTAACAATTGTATGTATTGAGCTGTACTGTACCCATTCTGCAATCTGTTAATAAAGTTTTCAATCAATCAACGCGTAGCTGCACGAGAGAGCAGTTCAGCACCTTGGACAGCGTGACAAATGCACCCATTTCATTGGCTGTCACTCTGTTAGACCTATATGGCCCCGCAGGGGTAGAGGTGCGTGTTTCTTCTGACTCACTTAACACTTTGAGTGCCACTCACGAGATTTCTCTGTTTTTTTTATAGGTGGTTGCTAGCCACTCACGAGATTTCTTTTTTTTTGCGATCTGAAAAATTATTGCATCACGAGCGGCGCCGGCAATCACTGTGGAAAAAAGCGCCCCCTGTCGTCTCCCAGATGACATAAGTGATTTTGGAATGGACTCAATGAAAATGAATGGGGAAAAAAATCCGGTACTCCACATTTTCCAGTTCACTGATCCAGCCGGGGGTTACCACAGTTCATTCTGGAACCTCAGATCCCCGCTGATCATGGAGCAGCGTTTCCGTTAGCCGGTAATTACCGGTATTTGACCGGCAAAATCTGTTTAAGTCCGACATATTTAATATCTCCGGTCTTAATGTCCGGTGAAAATAATTCCCTGAGTCTAAGCACAATTTGATTATTTGAATTGTATTAAAATAGGCTAAAATTAAATAGCCTATGCGATGAACGAAACGATCATTACATTTGTTTCCTCGTTGCTTCTAATAATGACAACGACGTAGTCAGCGAGAGCTTAGTGCTGGGTGTGCGAGTGCATGTGAAGCTGCAGAGCCAGAGAGGCAACAGCACAATGCAGTATTCCAGCAGTACTCCAATTCAGCCATTTTCAGCCAATGTTGGGTGGGGGGCGCTGCTGTGCGGTTCCCAGAAAAGAGCCAATAACAGCTAAATCAGCTTCTCTGCAGCGCCATACTCTTTGCAAATAAGTCGTTGCGAGGTGGAGAGAGTCGTCACGCAAACCACGATAATGTTGCCGTCTCTCTGCTTTCTCAGTTCTTCGCTTGATATAATTAATACAAATGTCCAATATAACGGAATTCGTTAGCTCATAAAAATGTGATTATAACAGACTGCTGTTTAGTGTCGGACCGACTGCCCACAGATACGCGGTCTATTTTATTTCAAGTCAGCAGCAGCATGGAGTATCGAGGGACTTATTTTATTTGGAATATATTAATTAATGACTGTATACGCAAAAGTAGCCTAGTTTTAAGTAATAATATTATAAATCTACATGCCTTGAGGATGACATTCTTTATATAGCCTGCCTATCAATTGTTTTAAAACTCAATAAACTATGACCGGAATTAATCTCATTTGTCCGGTAGATTGAAATCTTGCAGGTCACGGAGACCGGCAACAATTTTTTCTAACGGAAACCCTGTCATGGAGATCTACAGTATCGTGTTGGATCCATACACGTATCGATTTTTTCGAATGGTGATCAGGAATTGGAATATACCAGTTGGATACCATCTGATGTCAGGTAAGGACTCTATGTTATCAGTGTTAGGATAATCAGAGTAAGTTTGATGAAGTTATAAGCTGTTTTGTGAAATGTCTTCTTTCGGTTTCACTGTAAAACTCTGTGAGGAAATCAACGGAGCGATTATCTGTGCGCGGCCGTAATGTGCTTGCGTGCACGTATAATATTGATCATCTAGCGTTTATTTGAAAACGATTCATAAAAAGGCAGACGAATATCAACGTTGTGGAATATTCCACTAAAAGACGATTTTCATAGAATGCTCCAGAATGAGCTGTTTTTTATATCAAAACGGGGGCTTTTCTAACTGCTCTGAAACGGAAACAACGCGATAAAAAAACAATCTGCCTTGACAGCACTGACTGGAAAATAGTCTTTGATAATGCGATGGGCAGATTAGACACATAGCCATAATTTAAAACATAGATTAGGCGATATTAACTTTAACATTGGCGCCGATGGTGGCATTCAGCCGGTAAAACGGAAAACCAGGCGTGGCGCTTGTAATATTCCGCTAAACGTCACTCTTAGTGTCTATAGGGAATGATGGAATCGGGCGACTGCTTATTGGGTTACCGTTTATTATCACGTCCCGGGCAGCAATGACAACCCAAAGAACAGCGTCTGCTAGGCCTGCCACGATAACACATTTTGCTGGGCGATTAATTGCCCCCGAAAATATCGCGATAAGCGATATTATTGCGACCGGTTAGAGAATTTTTTTTGAGAAATTTATTTCCCAAAACTTTTATTTTGAAGCCCACCGCTCCGTCTTTTCCGGTTTTAGACTTTTATTTTGAAGCCCACCGACCGGACCGGAAGTATTGTTGCGATTATCCTAAGCAGAACATATGAGCCGACAACATGTCTCGTCCGGTTGTTTTTGAGCTAATAACAAATGTTGAGATTGTTGGTGAACAACTAACTTTAGGTTAGTTTTAACGTTAGCTACTAACGTTAGATGCAGCTACTACAGGCAATCAACGATGAGGAGGAAGCGTCAAAGCAGTATATAATAGAATAGCTGTGGTGCGTAGGCACTGCAGCACGACTCGAAAATACCGGAGTGTTATAATAAATTAATTCATGTTTAACTTGTCCCCGTGTCCAGTCCTTTGACCAGCCCCACCCGTTCATTGTAAACAATGATGCATGTAATTGTATTAACGTTATTCTGTGTTGTACTTGTAGCTATGCTATACGTTGTATTTCGTTTGTTAGCTAATGTTGTTAGCATGGAATGAGAATCAAAGCTCTATCTTTCATCTTTATTTAGCAGTCCAGTTTCTCCGGGCAGTAGCGAGTAACTACTTGGGTCTAAAAATAGCTAACGTTACACTACAAATAATGCTACTTGGTTAAAAGGAGCCACACTATTGAGAAATGTAGTTAAGCTGTGGCGTTGCCCCACGGGGCTCCCGTGCTGTACTCTAGTAACGTCAGCGACCCGCCTCCCAACACGGACAGTGACTGACAAGCGGCACTGGTTCCGCCTCATTAAAACAAACGCGCAAATAGCAATTAATCGCGCCCGTCAAAATCATTGCATTCATTTTAATTATCGCAGCAATTAATCGATTTATTGCTTATCGCGGCAGGCCTAGCGTCTGCATATCGGATGACTGGAATACGTAACACGTCATCACGCACGCATCATTGCTGTGCTGTGGTAGGCTATGGGCTACACAGATATCCCTAGGATATTACATCTCCCTTCCTAAGATGAAACTCACGGTGGCAACCTAGAATCCTGAAAACATTACTTTAGAATATACGGTATCGTTTGTTCTATATTCACACACCTGTGGACCATTATTTATATTCAAACAATATAGGCAGAAACGGTATACTTAAACAATATAAGTAGAAAACGGTCTCAAGACATGTCAATTATTATGATAATTACAGTAATTACAATATTTCCTCCCCTCTCTTTTTTTTTTTTTTTTTTTTATACATGCATTTCACTTTCACGTGGCCGTAATGATTCAGGGTCCACTGAGTAGGGTCTTAGGATCTTAAATGTCAAGCTTTACTCTTGGCTTAACGATGCGACCAGATCTGGTAGTGATGCACTTAGAATGTTCATCTGGACCTTCAGGTGGTGGACATTCCGGTGATGCCATCTCCGGCTGCTGGGGCTGGGTGTTGGCCTCCTGTGCCATTGTTCGGTGGGTACCTTGGTCAGTCTCTTTTGTCTGTAACAGGTGACGTCTGTTGCGCCTGTATTCCTGGCCTTCATCAGTACGAACGTGGTAAGACCTTTCAGCGCCTGCTGGTTGAATGACAGTGGCGGGCTTCCATTGTCCATTATTCTGTTGGAAACGGACGGCCTCTCCGTCCTGCAGAGTCGGCAACGGTCTTGCTGTCCGATCATAGTAATATTTCTGTCTTTGTTGGCATAGTTCTCTCTTGGCGCGCACTGTGCTCTGGTTTACAACCTGTGGTCGTAGCTGCTGACTGGTGGTGGGGAGGATAGAGCGTAGGCGTCTGCTCATGAGCAGTTGTGCGGGTGACTTGAGGTTGTCAACTGGTGTATTTCTATATTCTAACAGACTCAAGTATGGGTCCTTGTTGTCTACTCTAGCCTTCTCTAACAGTGACTTTGCAATCTGGACTCCCTTCTCTGCGAGGCCATTGCTCTGGGCGTAAGTAGGGCTGCTAGTTACATGTCTAAAGTCCCAGTCCTGTGCGAATGTCTTAAATTCACTGGAGCTATAGCATGGGCCGTTATCACTGACTACGGTTTCTGGTATGCCTAGCCTTGCGAACTGGGCTTTGAGCATTCGCACTACGGCTGATGTAGTGGTGCTGCGTAGTTTGTCTACCTCAATGTACCTGCTATAATAGTCTACTGTGACTATGTAGTCCTCTCCATGTAATGTAAAGAGGTCTGTGGCGACAGTCTGCCATGGTCGGTCAGGTATCTGATGAGATATCATTGGCTCTTTGGGGTTGGAGCTACGATACTGTTGACATGTGCTGCATGAGCCTACCATTTCCTCTATTTGTCTACCCATTCCAGGCCAAAATAGCACATCCCTCGCCCTCTCTTTAGACTTTTCTATACCCTTGTGGCCTATGTGTATGCGTGTTAGCATGTCCTGTCTCAGCGTGTGTGGCACGATAATCTTCTCACCCTTAAAGAGGACGTCGTCCATCACTGTGATCTCGTCCCTGTGGTTCCAGTAGTCGGCAACACTGGGTGGACACATCTTTCGTGTCTCAGGCCATCCTGACTCGCAGATCTGTCTTAGGGTGATGAGCTGTTGGTCTTGGGCGGTGGCTGCTTTGATCTCAGTCATTTTGTTGTCGCTCACAGGCAGGGTGCTCAGGACTGTGTGTACTTGTGTGTCCATACCCTCACTTAGTGTGCGGTCGTGGTAGGTGATAGACTTTTCTATACCCTTGTGGCCTATGTGTATGCGTGTTAGCATGTCCTGTCTCAGCGTGTGTGGCACGATAATCTTCTCACCCTTAAAGAGGACGTCGTCCATCACTGTGATCTCGTCCCTGTGGTTCCAGTAGTCGGCAACACTGGGTGGACACATCTTTCGTGTCTCAGGCCATCCTGACTCGCAGATCTGTCTTAGGGTGATGAGCTGTTGGTCTTGGGCGGTGGCTGCTTTGATCTCAGTCATTTTGTTGTCGCTCACAGGCAGGGTGCTCAGGACTGTGTGTACTTGTGTGTCCATACCCTCACTTAGTGTGCGGTCGTGGTAGGTGATAGACTTTTCTATACCCTTGTGGCCTATGTGTATGCGTGTTAGCATGTCCTGTCTCAGCGTGTGTGGCACGATAATCTTCTCACCCTTAAAGAGGACGTCGTCCATCACTGTGATCTCGTCCCTGTGGTTCCAGTAGTCGGCAACACTGGGTGGACACATCTTTCGTGTCTCAGGCCATCCTGACTCGCAGATCTGTCTTAGGGTGATGAGCTGTTGGTCTTGGGCGGTGGCTGCTTTGATCTCAGTCATTTTGTTGTCGCTCACAGGCAGGGTGCTCAGGACTGTGTGTACTTGTGTGTCCATACCCTCACTTAGTGTGCGGTCGTGGTAGGTGATAGACTTTTCTATACCCTTGTGGCCTATGTGTATGCGTGTTAGCATGTCCTGTCTCAGCGTGTGTGGCACGATAATCTTCTCACCCTTAAAGAGGACGTCGTCCATCACTGTGATCTCGTCCCTGTGGTTCCAGTAGTCGGCAACACTGGGTGGACACATCTTTCGTGTCTCAGGCCATCCTGACTCGCAGATCTGTCTTAGGGTGATGAGCTGTTGGTCTTGGGCGGTGGCTGCTTTGATCTCAGTCATTTTGTTGTCGCTCACAGGCAGGGTGCTCAGGACTGTGTGTACTTGTGTGTCCATACCCTCACTTAGTGTGCGGTCGTGGTAGGTGATAGACTTTTCTATACCCTTGTGGCCTATGTGTATGCGTGTTAGCATGTCCTGTCTCAGCGTGTGTGGCACGATAATCTTCTCACCCTTAAAGAGGACGTCGTCCATCACTGTGATCTCGTCCCTGTGGTTCCAGTAGTCGGCAACACTGGGTGGACACATCTTTCGTGTCTCAGGCGACAGGGTGTCCGCCACTGGAATGTCTTTCCCTGGGCGGTGCATAATGACGATGTCATACCTTTGGAGCTGCAGTATCATGCGTTGCAAACGCGGCGGCGCAGCGGCGAGGGATTTTCTGAGAATCGCCTCGAGTGGCTTGTGGTCTGACTCTACCACTACCTGTCGACCATACAGGTACTGGTGGAACCTCTTGCATCCGAAAAGGACAGCGTACAGTTCCTTTTCTATTTGCGCATAGTTCTCTTCGGTCTTGTTCAGAGCTTTAGATGCGTACGCGACTGGCTTACCGTCCTGCAGTAAGACTGCGCCTAGTCAGCTTTTTGAGGCGTCGACCTGGAGTCTCACAGGTTTGGTGTGGTCGAAGTATGTGAGGACGGGGCCCGGCTCACGGGTTATGAGCTCTTTCATCTGTTGGAACGCTTGGTCGTGCACAGGGTCCCACTGGAATTCACTGCTTTCCTTCACGAGTTGGCGCAGTGGCGCGTTCACGTCGGACAGTCCTGGAGCGAACTTTGAGAGGTATGTGACCATTCCTAAGATCGTTTCCAGCTCAGCCTTGTTCTTTGGCGGCTCCATCTCCCTGATCGCTTTGACCTTGTCTGGGTCTGGTCGAATGCCTTCCTGTGTCAGTCTGTGACCGAAGTAGCTTACCTCGGTCACACAGATGACACTCTTGTCTGGGTTGAGTTTCACCCCTCTTTCCCTTGTCCTTTGTAGCATGGCGCGCAGGTTGGCATCATGCTCGGCTCTGGTGTGGCCGTAGACCAACACGTCGTCCACGATGGCGGACACACCCGACAGTCCTTCATATGTGTCATCGATCCGCCTCTGGAACTCATCCTGCGCTGAGATGATCCCAAATGGGAGCCGTAGGAACCTGTACCTTCCGTGCACCGCGTTGAAAGTAGTTAACTTTGATGATTGTTCAGTCAGTTTGATCGCCCAGTAGCCCGATCTTGCGTCGAGTACACTGAAGTACTTTGCTCCGGCGAGCCTTGGGGTTATGTCGTCCAATGTTGGGAGCGGGTAGTGTGGTCTCTGGATCGCCCTGTTGAGGTCTCGGGGGTCCAAACACACTCGTAGCCTACCGTCGCGTCTTTCCACAACGACGAGGGCGCTGACCCATTCTGTGGGTTCTGTCACCTTCTTTATGACGTTTGACTTCTCCATGTTGTCCAGTTCCTCTTTGAGACGCCCACGGAGAGCGTATGGGATGCGCCTGGGGGGGTATATGACTGGCGTAGCCGCTGGGTCTATGCTGATACTGCATTCCCCTGGGAATAACCCGATGCCCTGAAACACATCTGGAAACTCCTGCCTGATGTTAACAGGGTCCTCTACCTGTGCATCAACAATGTGTATCATTTTTACTAAGTTCAGATCTAGGCATGCTCTTAAACTCAATACAGGGGGGGAATTAGTGGTCACAACATCAAAATCCAACATTTGCACATTTTCTTTATGCTTGCATGTGAGTTTGCATGACCCCTCTACCTTGAGAGCATGGCCACCATATCCTGAGAGTCGGCTGGATGGTGGGCCTAGTGTCACTTTACCGTACATCTGGTGGAAGGTTGCTGTTGGCATTACGTTCGCTTGTGCACCAGTGTCAATTTTAAACTTTATTTTGTGCTTGTTGACTTTACCAACCTCCAACTCAGCGAACGCCTGTTCCCGCTTCGTATCTGCATGCTCCGTTACGATGGAGTCCACAAACCATTCGTCATCCTGTTGCGCACATGCACATTTCTCTGATACCTCGTGCACGTCCTTCCTCTTGCCGTGCACGTCCGTGCGGCTTCTGCACACGTTTGCAAAATGGTTGAATTTCTGGCATTTATTGCATTTGCGACCTTTAGCTGGGCAGTCTTCTGACTCCGTGTGGCGCTCTCTTCCACAGTTCCTACATGTGTTATCTGTCGAGTCTTCTCTGTTGCTTCTGTATTTGTCCATGGCTGGGCGCTGTGTACGTGCCCCGTACGGCTTCTTGCCGACCGCGTGCACGTCCTGGCTAGCGTTAGCCCCTGGGCTAATCATTAGCTTCATCTGTACCTGGGCTAGCTCGTGGGAGCGTGCTATGTCCATGGCCTTCTCGAACGTTAGCGCTGCCCCGTGGCTCAATAGCTTCTCCCGGACCCTTACAGAGTTTGTAGCGAAAACAATTCTATCTCTAACCATCTCCTCACTATTGGGGTAGTTACAGTCATTCACGAGCAGTCTTAGTTCTGTAACAAACTGGTCAACACTTTCGCTAGGCCCCTGGACCTTCTCTTGAAATTTGTACCTTGCAAATATGGGATTAGCCTTTGGCATAACGTACTCTTCATATTTGTCGTAGTAGCTTTTAAGCTCCTTCCTGTCGTCGTCGGACAACTGCCAGGTGTTGAAGATGTCTCTTCCCTTTTCCCCGATCCATAATAGGAGGTAACTGCATTTGATTTCCTCTGTCTTGCCGTTGAACGGTCCGCTAAACATTAGCTCGACGTGCTGGCGGAATTTTTTCCATGCGTCAGGTAGGTTTGAGGATTCCCAATGCATCGTCGGCATTGGTACTGCTGCAGCCTCCATATTGTCTTTCTTTCTCTTTTTCTTTCTTGGCATGGGTTCGAACAAGACCCAGCTTCTGGCACCATGTAATATTCCGCTAAACGTCACTCTTAGTGTCTATAGGGAATGATGGAATCGGGCGACTGCTTATTGGGTTACCGTTTATTATCACGTCCCGGGCAGCAATGACAACCCAAAGAACAGCGTCTGCATATCGGATGACTGGAATACGTAACACGTCATCACGCACGCATCATTGCTGTGCTGTGGTAGGCTATGGGCTACACAGATATCCCTAGGATATTACAGCGCTCAAAGTGTTAATTGGAGCAGGCATTAAATAACAACATTTAAAAAAAAAATTAAATAATAATTATTATTATTATTGTTTTTAACATGATCTTTGAATTTCGGGACATTGTTCTGTTGGAGCAGGACACGGGACAAACGTCCCATTATCGAGCGGAAGGCGGGACAGGTGGGCACCCTAACTGGTAGGTAGGTAGGTAGGTACTAGGTATTTATTTAGACAACAAAACATATACAGATCATTACATCACATATTTGCTTTAGTCAAGGATAGGAACGAAAAAGCGAATGACTTATTTACATCGTTGTCCCTGAAAGTCAAGGATGCTTGATACATACACATACAACCAGTGGTGCAGTGGCAAATTGACAGTAGGTCAACGCGCACATGCACAGTTTTTTTTGGCACAGCTTTTTTTTTTTTTTTTGCCTTGAAATAGAGAAGCTGAAAAAGGTAGCAGCGTATGAAACTTTTGTATCACAAACAGTAATGTATTTGCAAATCTGGTATATGTCATAAATGTATAGATGTAGCAGTACTGTCTATCTGTATGTCGTGTATGTCATATATGTTATGATGAATTGAAAATGGGGGACCCTGATGTAAACAAGACGAAAGTCTTTCTCTGGTCTGCATCCCCTTAACAATTGTATGTATTTAGCTGTACTGTACCCATTCTGCAATCTGTTAATAAAGTTTTCAATCAATCAATCAATCAATCAATCAATCAATCCCGCAGTGCAATACTCCAATTCAGCCATTGGGTGGGACGGTCATGTGACCCAAATCAGCCAATGGAAGCGAGGGTCCTTAAAGTGTGGGTCCTTAAAGTGTTGCGGTCCTGAGAGTGTTGATGCTCTCGTCCTGCAGCTGGATACTATTGCCTCACAGCGCGGCCGTCAGCGCGCGGCCCAGAGAGCGCCGCTGGCTCTGCGGCTCTGCAGCTGCATGCTTTTCCGGGAGTCCGGTTGGATAATGCCATGTAAAAAGTCGCATGCCTGACATATCGGCATGTAACTCGAGAACCGAGGCACGGATTTTGGCGATCCAGATGGCATTCGAACGGCAACGAATAGCGCTTTATTCTGTAATTTATATGTTCGGCGAAAAATGCAGCCCCGAGCCTTCAGATGCTTGCAAAGGGCCGTGAAACTGAAACTGAAACTGAAAAACAGTGAAACCCCGGACATTTCGATTTGATTGATTGATTGAAAAGTTTATTAACAGATTGCAGAATGGGTACAGTACAGTACATCTCAATACATACAATTGTTAAGGGGATGCAGACCAGAGAAAGACTTTCGTCTTGTTTCCACCAGGGATGAATTAATAAATCCCCCCCCCGGACAGGGCGTGAAAAGAGGACATGTCCGGGCAAAAGAGGACGTTTGGTCAGCCTACTCTACCTGTGCTTTTGTTATGTAAAAACGGTGGCCGCGGGCCGAGCCGATACTTAGTTACAACGAATGGGAACAGCGGATTTTTGTGTGCGTGACTGCGCGTACACGCGGGAACATATCCGTGCGCGATTGCGCGTACTTCAGCCTCAGTGACCGAGGTAAAACGCCGTTATACCTCGTTATACCAGCACTGCACCACTGCATACAACTCAATAACTCATTACAGAAAATCATTCGCAATTATTACATTTGATAACAATAATGGCACAATCATTAATTAATACAAACATGCGCCTTTGTTGAGACATGTTAAACTAGCCTTGAGTACCAACCTGGGCCTGGCTCCCGGGACCAGTGGCTGTCCGCCGGCACCACGACGCATCGCCACCAGAGCCCCATGGAGCCGTTGAGGCGGAACACCGTGTCGCTGACCGTCTTCTCGTCGAACTCCTCCCCGGCGTCCAGGAACTCGTCGCGCAGCGCCCGCAGCTCGGACCCGTTGGCCTGGCCGCGCACCGCGGGGGGGCTGCAGTAGCGGTACCAGTGCGCCGTGCCCAGCGCCGCGCACAGGTACACCGAGGCCAGCGCGCTCAGCACGCAGCCGATCACCAGCGCCGTGGCGGAGCGGTGCTCGACCATCGCTGTTGTTGTTTACTACAGACTCAAGAGAGGCTCAGGGAAGAAAGAAGGGATTATAGGTTTTATTAATGCAAAGCACCGACTCTCTGCAACGCGGCGACACACCGATCCGGTCACAGCGGGAGGGGAGGGGGTCTCAAGTGATGCGGGTCGTTTATCTCCAATATCACCCCGAGACGCGCAGTGCGTCCTCAAGATCCGTGCAGACTTCTCAGCGGTGCATCATGCAATATCTCGCATCATGCAACCTGCAGGCAACCTGCAGGCCTAGTGTCGCCCCCTGCGGTAATATCGGTGCAGGACACGCCATCTGTCCCCTGCCTGGTCCCACTTCTCTCTCTCTCTCTCTCTCTCTCTCTCTCTCTCTCTCTCTCTCTCTCTCTCTCTCTCTCTCTCTCTCTCTCTCTCTCTCTCTCTCTCTCTCTCTCTCTCTCTCTCCTCTCTCTCTCTCTCTCTCTCTCTCTCTCTCTCTCTCTCTCTCTCTCTCTCTCTCTCTCTCTCTCTCTCTCTCTCTCTCTCTCTCTCCCCCTCTCTCTCTCTCTCTGTCTCTTCTCTCTCTCTTCTCTCTCTCTCTCTCGTCAGATGGTGGCTCTGGTCCGACGATGCGACGGGAGAGTATGCGGCTCCTCCTCCTCCCCAACAACAACAACACAAACACAAGTAATTCACTGTAACCACGTCATCCGGTACCGATTCGAACCAATGTCGGGTCTGATGTAAGTAACTGTAATTACTGTATAACGGCGACACCGAGGACGGTGATCTGATTTAAAGGGGAACTATCTTATAAATGGCCTTTTTCAGTGTGTAGCATTGTTTCCTAGCTATGTGGACTTATATTAATATGGTCTATGTCTCTAATTCTCATATTGGCGCATTCTTCCAATTCTCCTCTCACAATATTCACCCTCACTGAACTGAGTCATCTGAAAATGTGATGATTTGTGATGTCAGAGAGACACCGCTGCATGATAATGTTCAGGCGGCGGCGCAGGCCACACAGTGGTTTAGGAGCCCAGCCTCAAAACAGCTTAAGATCTTCAGGTAGAAAAATGCTGTTTTTGAGGACTTGATTAGAAATACAAAACAATGAATTAAAAAAAATATATAATTACAGAGGTGTTCCATAAACTCACAGGAATTGTGTAAAAGTGCCCAAATAGTGAAAGAAATAGTAAAATAGTTCCCCTTTAATAAACACAAATCCATGCGTTTTCCTTTTCCGGTCTGGTGAGGCAGCGGGGTAAGGATGCTGGGTTTTGTAGTTCTCTTCGTATAATTATATGGCTGTACTAGTCATGATGAATGAATGAATGAATGAATGAATGAATGAATGAATGAATGAATGAATGAATGAATGAAAACTTTATTTAACAGATTGCAGAATGGGTACAATACACACAATTGTTAACACTTTCAGCGCCACGCCTGGTTTTCCGTTTTACCGCTTGAATGCCACCATCGGCGCCAATGTTAACGTTAATATCGCCTAATCTATGTTTTAAATTATGGCTATGTGTCTAATCTGCCCATCGCATTATCAAAGACTATTTTCCAGTCAGTGCTGTGAAGGCAGATTGTTTTTTTATCGCGTCGTTGCCGTTTCAGAGCAGTTAGAAAAGCCCCCGTTTTGATATAAAAAACAGCTCATTCTGGAGCATTCTATGAAAATCGTCTTTTAGTGGAATATTCCACAACGTTGATATTCGTCGGCCTTTTTATGAATCGTTTTCAAATAAACGCTAGATGATCAATATTATACGTGCACGCACGCACATTACGGCCGCGCACTGATAATCGCTCCGTTGATTTCCTCACAGACTTTTACAGTGAAACCGAAAGAAGACATTTCACAAAACAGCTTATAACTTCATCAAACTTACTCCGATTATCCTACCACTGATAACATAGAGTCCTTACCTGACATCAGATGGTATCCAACTGGTATATTCCAATTCCTGATCACCATTCGAAAAAATCGATACGTGTATGGATCCAACGCGATACAGTAGAACTCCATGATCCGCGGGGATCTGAGGCTCCAGAATGAACTCTAGTAACCCCGGCTGGATCAGTGAACTGGAAAATGTGGAGTACCGGATTTTTTTCCCCATTCATTTTCATTGAGTCCATTCCAAAATCACTTATGTCATCTGGGAGACGACAGGGGGCGCTTTTTTCCACAGTGATCGCCGGCGCCCCTCGGCTATACTCGGGTAGGCTCGGGTGATGCAATCATTTTTCAGATCGCAAAAAAAAAAAAAAATTATTCAGAGAAATCTCGTGAGTGGCATGCAACCACCTATAAAAAAACCAGAGAAATCTCGTGAGTGGCACTGAAAGTGTTAAGGGGATGCAGACCTGAGAAAGACATTTGTCTTGTTTACATCAGGGTCCCCCATTTTCAATTCATATAGACATTTATGACATACACAACATACATGACATTTATGGCATAGGGACATAATGGTATTTAGTACTGATACATTTGTGACATAAACGGTATTCAAATATACAGTACTGTTACCCCTAGATCCTGACAGAGTATATACATATGGGGAGGGGACTGTACATTAGGAGGGGGTGGGTGGGTGGGAGAGAAAAATACATATGGTGGGGTGGAGACTGTACATTTGGAGGGGGTGGGTGGGTGGGAGAGAAATATACATACGGCGGGGAGGGAATATATACATGCGGTGGGGAGGAGACTGTCTATTAGGAGGTGGTGGGGGGTTTGGGCATTTATGGTGGCCAGTTTCGAATTGCAGCCTCCCGTAGGTGCTCTTTAAGAGCGGTTTTGAATGTGGGTAGGGATTCATACTCATAATATAACTCTACTTGTGTTGTAGCCTATCATTTGCTTCCCCTCCCCCCAACCAAGTCATTATTGTGTTTTGGGATTCAAAATCATTTTCAGGGGTTAAAACCTCCATTGTAAGGTTATTATTATACATTTATTTAACCAGATAAAACACAAGGTGCCTGTCTGCCTTTAATTCCTGGCTAAAACCCACCTGTTTACCCTATTTAGCCTTTAAACTGAGCCCTTTAGCCTGGGTAGTCTGATCTCACACCCCTGTTTTATGTTGTGTATTTTTTCTATATATATTTCTTATTTCTTAATCCTACTTGTTGTTATATTTGTAACATTTATATTGCTTTCTATACCATGTTTGTACTGTGTTATATTATAGTGTCATTGATATATACAGCACTTTACTTACTATTTGTCAGAAGAATCTTCTTGTCACTTAAAGCACCATTCCGCAATGATATGTTGGTCAGTATGGTAAAGGGGCAGTATGGTAAAGTATGGTAAAGGGAAAGTATAGTAAAGTATGGTAAAGGGGCAGTATGGTAAAGTATGGTAAAGGGTCAGTATAGTAAAGTATGGTAAAGGGGCAGTATGGTAAACAGGGGAGGAAACTAACTTTTTGGCTTACCAGCCAACTGGCGAGTATCTGATTTTTTTTACCAGCCAAACAGATTTTTTACCAGACAAAAAAAATCGCTAATTGTGATAAATACTTCTTTGTATGTCTTCGTCTAAATAGATTTTCAATCATAGTAAAATAATCACACCGTGTCTCTACTCTTTAAAATATGTATTAGCATAAAACATTAATCTCTACTCTTCACAATATTAGCATAAAACATATTAACATGAAAGAGGTATCTATTCTGGACTGGGTTGGGCTGAACTGGGCAGTGAAAGATGCTGGGTTGGACTGGGTTGGGCAGTGAAAGAAAAAAACCGAAGTATGTTGTGAAGTGTATAGATAGATGTGAAATATATAGATGTAGCAGTAGTCTATCTGTATGTCATATGTTATGATGAATTGAAAATGCCTTACTGTATTGTACCCATTCTGCAATCTGTTAATAAAGTTTTCAATCAATCAAGTTAACTTTGAACCTCGGTTGTCAAGCCTCGTCAATGTTGTGTATGCATCTGGGTAGGCACACTGTGCCTTTAAGACAGCACGGTGGTCTTACGACAGTACCGTCAAGTGTTGTGGTAACGTCAGTTGGGTTGGTGTGCTGTTGTACACAGTGCACTGGTTGAGCTTAGCTAGCCCCTTTCGTGACTGCGATGTGCAAGCCAGGGGCTTTTGAGCATGAAATAAAATGTCTAACCTTACGTCGTAGTCCGGTGCTTTTTTGGAAACATTATAGTCATAACAGATACACCTAGCTGGCTGCTTTGAGCACACAGGGCTAACGTTAGCTAGCAAGCAGCTATCGCTAAAACTAGAAGCTAACCACTGTATACATTTCCAGTAGACTAACATTACACCTCTGTGATTTAAATGTGTCCTTAGTAACTTATACTCGAGGGTTGTACTAGGGTTGGATGCAGTTCCCCGTTGGTCAGTCTGTCTGTTTTCCATCTTCTGCTGTGTTTAACGTTATCCGTTTGAGAGTGCTCCTGATGGCTAGCCTAGTAACGCAGGACTTTTATCATTATATGTTCGCGGGTTGGCCAGTACTGCGCAAACTTTTATTAAACATTATATGTCCGCGGGTGGTCTTGTGCAGTGCTCTCGTGGCACTGTCAACTAAAGCGATCACTCAGAAGACGCGCACCGTTTGCCAGTGCAGTGATTGCAGAATGTTTTTTTTTTTTGTATACTCGCCAGACTGGCGAGTGGTCTTCATGAATCACTCGCCAAACGTAAAAAATACTCGCATTTGGCGAGTAAAGTGGCCTAATTTCCTCCCCTGATGGTAAAGTATGGTAAAGGGTCAGTATGGTAAAGTATGGTAAAGGGTCAGTATGGTAAAGGGTCAGTATAGTAAAGTATGGTAAAGGGCCAGTATGGTAAAGTATGGTAAAGGGGCAGTATGGTAAAGTATGGTAAAGGGTCAGTATAGTAAAGTATGGTAAAGGGTCAGTATAGTAAAGTATGGTA
Source organism: Notolepis coatsorum (assembly GCF_963971535.1). Taxonomy (NCBI): domain Eukaryota; kingdom Metazoa; phylum Chordata; class Actinopteri; order Aulopiformes; family Paralepididae; genus Notolepis; species Notolepis coatsorum. The sequence continues at coordinate 134,809,908 of NC_140168.1, forward strand.
AAGGCGCAGTATGGTAAAGTATGGTAAAGGGACAGTATAGTAAAGTATGGTAAAGGGACAGTATAGTAAAGTATGGTAAAGGGACAGTATAGTAAAGTATGGTAATGGGACAGTATAGTAAAGTATGGTAATGGGACAGTATAGTAAAGTATGGTAAAGGGTCAGTATAGTAAAGTATGGTAAAGGGGCAGTATGGTAAAGTATGGTAATGGGACAGTATAGTAAAGTATGGTAATGGGACAGTATGGTAAAGTATGGTAAAGGGGCAGTATGGCAAAGTATGGTAAAGGTGCAGTATGGTAAAGTATGGTAATGGGACAGTATAGTAAAGTATGGTAATGGGACAGTATGGTAAAGTATGGTAAAGGGGCAGTATGGCAAAGTATGGTAAAGGGGCAGTATATAATCCTTCTATATACTTACTATACATCTGCATCTAATCCTTCTATATACTTACTATACACCTGCATCTAATCCTTCTATAGACCTACTATACACCTGCATCTAATCCTTCTATATACCTACTATACACCTGCATATAATCCTTCTATATAGCTACTATACACCTGCATCTAATCCTTCTATAGACCTACTATACACCTGCATCTAATCCTTCTATATAGCTACTATACACCTCCATCTAATCCTTCTATAGACCTACTATACACCTCCATCTAATCCTTCTATAGACCTACTATACACCTGCATCTAATCCTTCTATATAGCTACTATACACCTGCATCTAATCCTTCTATAGACCTACTATACACCTGCATCTAATCCTTCTATATACCTACTATACACCTGCATCTAATCCTTCTATATACCTGTAACGGATGGTAGTGCAGTCAAGAAGGGCTGGGGTGAGTAGCGGTGCTATGGGTTAAACTCACTCTCACATCCTCAAAAGACGCATAGACCCAGTACTTAGAAGTGAATTCACCTCTTGGTATAGCGGTCTGTGTTGCTGCCCGCGGTGTGGGAGACCGGGGTTCAACTCCCACTCGGGGCATCGAAGTTTGAGGTGACGTTGTACCAACCGTTACATACCTACTATATACCTGCATCTAATCCTTCTATATACCTACTATACACCTGCATCTAATCCTTCCATATACCTACTATATACCTGCATCTAATCCTTCTATATACCTACTATATACCTGCATCTAATCCTTCTATATACCTACTATACACCTGCATCTAATCCTTCTATATACCTACTATACACCTGCATCTAATCCTTCTATATACCTACTAATACACCTGCATCTAATCCTTCTATATACCACCTACTATATACCTGCATCTAATCCTTCTATATACCTACTATACACCTGCATCTAATCCTTCTATATACCTACTAATACACCTGCATCTAATCCTTCTATATACCTACTATACACCTGCATCTAATCCTTCTATATACCTACTAATACACCTGCATCTAATCCTTCTATATACCACCTACTATACACCTGCATCTAATCCTTCTATATACCTACTATACACCTGCATCTAATCCTTCTATATACCTACTATCAGGGCCGCCTCAGGGGGTGTGCGAGCAGTGCGGTCGCACAGGGCCTTGCGGGAAGGGGGGCCTCGCACAATTTTTTTTTTTTTTTTTTTTTTTTTTTTGCGAGGCCCCCCTTCCCGCGAGGCCCTTTTTCATCACATACCTAAAATCTAGTTTTGCTTATATGCTTATATATTTCACATTAGACACGTTCCTGGCTCTGAGGCTCTGCAGGCAGCAGAATTGGTTTCAATGAGGGGAGGGGTTACAGGTAAGGTAGCGTCTGTTGAGTTCATTGTGTGTGTCTGTGTGCGTGCCGGGGGGTGGGGGGGGGGTGTGAACCGACTCATTGCCAGACGTGAGCGATTCGACTCACGCTCACGGCAATGAATCGGCTCTTATGAACGAGTCGCTCATGACCGACCCATCACTAGCGTCTGACTATTTCGCGCGTGCAGCATTGGAGGTTATGCCAGCCAAGATGAAGAGGACATCGTTCGGCAGATGGACTGAAGATGAAAGTTGTTGCATGTTAGACAGTTCAGTCAGGCTAGCCATCCCGGCTAAAGACAGGGACAGCTAGTTAGCTTTAGCTACATTATAATATTAAGTGTGGTTCAGTCGGGATATAGCCATGATGATGTCGGCTAGTAGCTAGCTTAGCTAAAGGCTAACTAGCGTTAGCTAACCTAGAGACAGCGCGTGCAGCATTGTTATGCCAAGATGAAGAGGATGGTCGTTCGGCAGATGAACTTCGTCAACTCCACGCGGTTGTCTCCATCCTCTTGGACGTTTGGTGAGTTTTTAATGCACTCTATTCTATTCCCGCCGTGGATATCTCTCTCTCTCTCTCTCTCTCTCTCTCTCTCTCTCTCTCTCTCTCTGGAGCCAAACTGGCCGACTAGCTGTTGTAGTACTAGTAGCTAACGGTGTGTGGCCTGGTGTCAGCACCTGTATTGCTTTTCTCACGTTGTACAGTTTTTCAGTGGTAGCCGCATAGCTTGCTTCTGCGTTAGCTAATGGTTAGCGATAGCCGGGTTGAGCTAACTGTTAGCCAGTTAGCTGTTTAGCTACGATGTTAGCTGCCGGCTGCGCTCGGCTGGGAACGTTAGTTTGATGCTATCAGTTAGCCTAGAGTTAGCTTGTGCTACGACCATTGACATTAGCCGTGAGAATAGCAGGGGGTTCTGGCACTCTGACTACGACATCATCTTTGACAGAAGATGTAGTCGGGCCTGCACCATGACAAGGCTCCGGCCATAGCTTCTTTTTGTCCCGCCAGCGAGAGGCCTTTCGTCAACGTGGAGACCTGTGTTGCGGCCTTTCGCCCTGCGTTCCTTGGTGCAGGTAAGATGCCACTCTTCCTTCCTTCCCCTCCCGAATGTTTTGTTAATAACGATGTTTTTTTCCAGGCAAAACATATGTTACTTCACAACATTTGGAGATACGACATGTGCTGTGTGTGAATTGTCTTGGTCGTTTGCGTAGCTTGGGTAGCGTTGGGCCGTTGGCCAAAGCTGTGTGTGGCCTGGTGTCAGTACCTGGCTAGCCTATTTAGCTGATGTTGGCCATTGGCTCCGAGTCCTTGCTACTTTGTTTTCTCTGGTATAGACCCTCTTCTCTTTGGATTTAAGTGTTGATCTTTGTCCTTTTGGATCTATGTATATTCATGTTGCCTTTGTGAAGTTATCTTTTCCTTCTGTTTTGTTCTTCCATTAAAAGTTGAATATCCTTTAGGGGCTCATCTTTGCTTATCTCTCTCATACATGCTCTCTCTCTAACACACACACACACACACACGACAAACACACATGCTCTCTCTCTCTCTCTCTCTCTCTCTCTCTCTCTCTCTCTCTCTCTCTCTCTCTCTCTCTCTCTCTCTCTCTCTCTCTTTCTAACACACACAGTCTGCCTATGGCGGCCTTTCTCGATGGCTAGGCTGTGCTCGCTGAGTCTGTACCTAGTCAAGGATCTTCAGTCACAGTGCTCAGGTATTCTGCCACTGTGTACTCTCTGTTTAGGGCCAAATAGCATTTCAATTTCTTTCCAATGTGTGTCTCTCTCTCTCTCTCTCTCTCTCTCTCTCTCTCTCTGTACACTGTATATTGACTGTAGAACGGGAGCTCTCTCTCGCTCTGTCTCTTGCTATATGTTGACTGTATCATGCCCAGCCTCGGGCAGTGCTATTATTTAAGAATATGTTGGGGGGGGGGGGGGGGGGGCCTCGCGTTTAAATCTCACACAGGGCCTCGCATTTCTCCCTGCCGGCCCTGCCTACTATACACCTGCATCTAATCCTTCTATATACCTACTATACACCTGCATCTAATCCTTCTCTATACCTACTATACACCTGTGTTACGGTTTGGTAGGTGTGTTGGACCCAGGTGCAGTGCAGAACAGAGAAGACACCAGGCAGGTGTAGGTTTTAAAACAAAGGACTACTCTTTTATTTGAGTAGATAAATGAACACGCATATGATGGCGGATAAACAAAAGGGGAGAAATCTCCGTCTCCAAAACACGTTAAATAATTCTCACAATACATAAAGTAATCTACACAATAACCCGGGGAAAATAAAGGGGAGAAAGCAAGGTCTCCAAAACACGCTAAATGGTAAACACGTCAAACGACGCTGCTGCACAGGGACGTGCACAGGACTTTCGAGGGGCAGGTGCTCAAAGGCTGAAAAGAGCACTATACCTGTGTGTGTTTTAACCGAGCACGCGTAGCGCACAAGCCCGATTTTTAAGGGCCCTTTTCTAACTATAATAATCAGTGCAGGAGCTCACTTATCCTTGAAAGACACTTTTATCACTGACTTAAAAGGCCCATACATCTCCATGAATGTTCAGGGGGGAGGGAATAAGTGCTTACCCTACAGACCCCAAGAAGTGCTGTATATTCTGTATTGTTTAATATAAATGCATTTTTTATTCCAATCCCGATTTGTATTTGAGATTCCCAAATCCCATCGGACTTTACTTCTTCGTGTCCCTCAATGAGTGTAATACCAGCATTCAACTGTATGGGCCACAGCGGTTTCTATCATCATCATCATCACCACCCACGCTATGCATAAAATATATAGGTCCGTGGAGAGGCACGCTGAGGAGGCTGTGTAAACTGCAATGGAATATGGGGCATCTCTCTCTCTTTACCTAATATTTTGATTCTATCCTGACATCTTTCAGTTGGAAGGGCAGTCTATATGCGTAACGGTAAAAATATATATATATATATATATATATATATATTTTTTTAATGGCACTTTTTTATGAGGCTCAAAAAGGCAGGTGCTCAAGCACCCCTTGGGCTCTATGTGTGCACGTGCCTGGTGCTGCATATACACGCGATAATATAAACTTTCAATAACAAATTAATTCGGCAATCAAAGTGACACAGCGACTCAGACACATAGTGAACGTACTTATCCTCCGTGACAAGGAGCGACAAGGCTTACACATGGACAGTTTGGTGATCGACTGACAGGGTTTGTGTGACACAGGGGAGAATATATGAAGGGATATTAACGAGCCATCACCACCACCGAGCCATCACCACCAGGCCAGCCCCAGCCTACCAGCTACCAGCCACCAGGCCAGCCCCAGCCTACCAGCTACCACCACCAGGCCAGCTCCAGGCTATACACTCTACTTTTCCTTCATCTTTGTTTGTAATTTGTAAATAGTGTTTTGCCTGCTACAAGGGACCTCTTTGCATATTTGCCGCTAGAAAAGTGTACTCTCACTACCAAAATGGCTGTACTAGGCCCTAGGCGTTTGATCACTGTGATTCTAGTCCTATTAGGTAGAATGTCATTTTCTCCAGAAAACCACAGTAATCCAAGCCAACTGGAGGAAAAAACATGGCAAACTGAATCATCTGTGCTAAACTATCAGTTAAACTATCAGCCCATTGTAACCAGCAGAATGCTTACTCTGTTATACCTTGACAGTATACATACTAGATGCTTTCCTACAGGTCGAAAAGTTAAACTAAGCAAATACTCCACTGATCCAGTTCAGCAATGCCTGTTTGTGATCCTAGTTTTAAGTGGGGATATCCAAACAAACCCTGGTCCTTCAATTGATACTTGTGGGTCATGTTACAAGCACATCCAAACAAAACAAAGAGGTATATGCTGTGATGACTGCAATAACTGGTATCACCCAAAATGTATCAATATGTCTGTGAAAGAATACAACCACTTAGCTAAATCATATCTTAAGTGGTTTTGCAATCTGTGTACACTACCCATGTTCAGTGATTCATTTTTTAAGGATAATCTGTTCACAGAGGACTGTTCAGCCTCCAATAGACCTACAAGTCCAGGCCAGGTCTCACCATCCTCAACAACCCAAAATGATCCTTTTGAACACTTTAACAAAAAGGGTTTGCATATCATTCATCTGAATGCACGCAGCCTGATACCAAAACTACCTGAAGTGCAAATAAAGGCATCTGTGATTGCAATAACTGAAAGTTGGCTTGATGATAGTGTACCGGACAATGAAATTATAATACCTGGATTTGTTGTGACTAGGAATGACCGAAATAGGGAAGGAGGTGGGGTCTGCCTCTACATACGTGCCGATATTGCATTCAACCCCAGGCATGATTTACATAGAGATGACTTAGAAACAGTCTGGATTGATATACTGTTACCAAAATCACAACCTATTCTGGTCGGTTGTTGCTATCGACCCCCGAAATGCTCAAATTTTGTTCATCTTCTCGAGAAGTCCTGTGCAAATGCAGACCGTTTTCTAGATCAAGAGGTTATTGTCACTGGTGATTTTAACTGTAATGTCCATCCAACTAGTCATTTAAACAATGGTCTACGTGCAGATTTTATGAATTTTTGCTCAGTTTTAGATTTTACACAATTGATTGATAATTTTACCAGAATTACTAAGACTAGCAGATCTATCATTGACCTGATCTTGTCATCTGACAAAGAAAAAATCTGGGGTGCTACCTTTAGGAATCAGTGACCATTTTGTCACATACTGCACAAGAAAGATCTGTTACAGCCAGATAGGCAAACACAGCACGGTTAGGATCAGGTCAATGAAAAAGTACAACCTGGAACATTTCCAACAACTATTGCAGTCTGAAGACTGGAGTCAGGTTACAGAGTGCGACAAAGCTCAGGAAGCTTGGATAATTTTTAAAGAAATATTTCTATCGGTTTTAGACAAAGTATGTCCCATCAGGCTTGTCAGAGTCAAACAATGTTCCAAACCCTGGATGGATTCAGACATCTTAGAACAAATTCGGTTAAGAGACAAAATTCTGGCAACATTTAGAAAATGCGGCGATAGCGCTCTATTCCATGAGTATCGACACATGCGAAATAGAGTAACCAGCCTGGTAAAAAAGGCCAAAACAGAATACTACAAAACAAAATTCCAAGAAGTGAAAAACTCCCCCAAAGAACTTTGGCAAACTCTAAAAAATCTGGGGGCTCCCATTAGAAACAATTGTTCAGCTTCTTCAAAGATTGGGTTGGATATTGATAATGAAATTTGCTTTGACAGTGCAAGGGTGGCCCAAAAATTCAATGATTTTTTCACTACAGTGGCATCAACACTTGTGAAGAAGTTACCCGAACCCACTGGACAGTTTGGTAGTAGTCATGTATTTAATTATTATTCAGATAAGGTTGCACAGGATTCCTTCAAATTACAACTAGTGGACATGGCTCTGGTAGAAAAAATTATCAATACCCTAGGCAAGGACAAAGCTACTGGAATAGACGGCTTACCAGTGAGGTTTATCAAAGACGGAGCAAACCAGATTAGTGAACCTCTAACACATATCATCAACCTATCACTGAAACAGGGTATCGTACCCGACGACTTCAAATGTGCCAGAGTGGTTCCACTACACAAAAAAGGATATAGGACAAATGAGGGAAACTATCGTCCAGTTTCTATTCTCAGCGTCATCTCCAAAGTTCTTGAGAAGGTCATATTTAATCAAATATCAGATTTTCTTAAACAGACAGATCTCCTTTATCAATTCCAGTCTGGCTTTTGCCCTGGGTATTCTACGGATGCTTTCCTGATTGATCTCACTGACCATATTCGAACCCAGATGGACTGTGGCAAACTAACTGGCATGGTTCTGATTGACCTGCAGAAAGCGTTTGATACTGTTGACCATTAGATCCTGCTTGAGAAGCTCAAAGCCTGTGGGATGGACGATGGGTCGGTGAGATGGTTCAGGTCGTACTTGACTGGGAGGACCCAGGTTGTGAACATAAATGGTGTCGCATCTTCATATAATGAAATAACAAGTGGGGTGCCGCAAGGCAGCATCCTTGCTCCATTGCTCTTTTCACTATATGTTAATGACATGGTGTCTGCAGTATCCTGCAGACTCCTACTGTATGCTGACGACTCAGCACTTCTGGTGTCTGGAGACGACATGGCAGAAATTCAAGCCGGTCTCAGTAGGGAGCTGGAAAGCCTTCACAAATGGTTAGTTGACAACAGATTATCGATTTACCTTGGAAAAACTGAGTCAATTCTATTCAGCTCAAAACATAAATTAAAGGAATGTTCCCGACTTGAGATCAGCTGTAATGGCTTCAGTGTCGAGTCTAGAGACTGTGTTAAATACCTAGGTGCAGACCTCGACCAAACACTCTCAGGGAAAACAATGGCCCTGAAGGTGATCAAAAAAGTTAACACAAGGGTGACATTTTTGCACAGAAAAAAGAGGTTCTTATCACTGGAAACTATGAAATTGCTTGCCAACTGCGTGATCCTCAGCCAATATGATTATGCATGTACGTACTGGTATAGTGGTGTTACAGTGGCAAGTAAACACAGGCTACAAACCAGCCAAAATAAGACCATACGATTGGTCCTAAATCTGCCACCTCGAACCCATATTGAGCCATGTCACTTCAATGAGGTGGGATGGCTCCCTGTGGAGCAGAGGGTCTCCTTTCTGAAACTGGGACATATGTATAAAATGTTAAATGGATCTGCCCCCAGATATTTATGTTCTCGCATTGTCCTGCGTGGCCAGGTCCACGGACGACAGTTACGGTCTGGACAGCTCTCAGTTTATGAGCCTAGAAAGGGTTCCTATTCACAGAATGGCTTTCTGTCTACAGCCTGCCGGCTGTGGAACTCTCTGCCCAGGGCCATCCAAAACTCCCCCACTATTGCTGTCTTCAAAAGGGGTGTGAAGCGACATCTGCAACAATAGGTTGCAGAGGGTGCTTGGCCACCACTCTTGAAGAACAGGAACATGACATGCTGTAATGAGGCTCTTTCAGAAAATTGTGTTGTCTATTTTATCTACTTGTTGTATCTATCTTATCTTCTTAACTCTTTCTTTGTGATTTATTGTATTCTTCTTGGGACCATGTTGGAAACAAGTCGACAGACTTTCACATGTTATCCTTGTACCCCTTGTTTTTATACTTTTGTATAAATTGTATGTACTAAATCAAAATCAAATTAATCATCAAATCAAATCACCAGGTACCAACAATGAGTGTAATTAACACTTTCTATGCCACTCACGAGATTTCTCAGATTTTTTTTCTTTTTTTCTTTAGCGATCTGAAATCATATTGCATCACGCGAGCCTACCCTAGTATACCCGAGTGCCGCCGGCGATCAGATGTGGAAAAAAGCGCCCCCTATCGTCTCCCAGATGACATAAGGGATTTTGGAATGGACTCAATGAAAATGGATGGGGGAAAAAATCCTGTACTCCACATTTTCCAGTCCACTGATCTAGCCGGGGTTACCACAGTTCATTCTGGATCCTCTGAGCCCCGCGGAATCATGTGTACTACTGTATCACGTTGGATCCATACACTTATCGATTTCTTCGAATGGTGATCAGGAATTGGAATATACCAGTTGGATACCATCTGATGTCAGGTAAGGAATCTATGTTATCAGTGTTAGGATAATCAGACTCATTTTGATGAAGATATAAGCTGTTTTGTGAAATGGGCTCTATCGGTTTCACTGTAAAAATCCAAGAGGAAATGAACACAGCGATTATCCGTGTGCGGCTCGAATGTGCGTGCGTGCACGTATAATATTGATCATCTAGCGTTTATTTGAAAACGATTCATAAATAGGCCGACAAATATCAACGTTCTGGAATATTCCAGTAAAAGACGATTATCATAGAATGGTCCAGAATGGACTGTTTTTTACCTTAAAACGGGTGCTTTTCAAAATGCTCTCAAACGGAAAAGAAGCGATAAAAAACCAATCTGCCTTGACAGCACTGACTGGAAAAGGATTCTTTGATAAGCGACGGGCAGATTAGACACATAGCCATAATTTAAAACATAGATTAGGCGATATTAAGCGTAACATTGGCGCCGATGGTGGCATTCAAGAGCTAACTCTGGCGCCACCGCGTGGCACTGAAAGTGTTAAGACAGGTAGACACGGCAATTACCCACCAGGTAACGCTAGAGGCTCGCTCACTGAGCAGAGCAAAGCCCAAACGTTACACACCTGCATCTAATCCTTCTATATACCTACTATACACCTGTATATAATCCTTCTATATACCCACTATATACCTGTATATAATCCTTCTATATTCATTCAATCTTTATTTATACTCGATAATACACTGAGTAATTAAACTCATTTAGAGTGCCGTCGAGATGTTACATTCACAAGTGTCACAGTGTGTTCTTAAATATAAAGACATCAGACAATCAGAATAATTAAGAGCACATTTTAAAATACATTAAAAAAAATACTTTTAAAAGAATAAAATAACAAAAAATGTAAACAGAGGTAATAATTTAAAAACAATTTCATATTCTGGTGACCTGACTGGTCATTAAGGTTCTAAACCGACCCATAGACACTAGAGTGTCTAGTTTCAGTGTTTCCTGCAGGGTATTCCATGATGTAGGGGCAGAAAAGCCTAAAGCAGATCTACCAAGTTCAGTACAAACTCTAGGCACTCTAAGTGTAAGCCAAAAACTGGATCGTGTACGACAGGGTCCAGTGGTCCATTCCAATAAAGAACTAATATAATTTGGACAATCTCTAATTATGGCTTTATAAATAAAAAGATTCCAATGCAACTTACGTCTCTCTGCCAGAGAGGCCCACCCGACCTTATTATATACAATGGTGATACATCTAATGGCTGAATGGTAAACAGAGTCTAGGGCTTAAGAGTGGAAGCCGCTGCATGTCTGGCTTTGGAAAACAACATGAATTTAGTTTTACTGGCATTAAGCACCAATTTTAGACTAATACGTGCATCTTGCATGGCGTCAAAGGAGAGTTGTAAATATTTAGTGGCCAGTTGCACAGAATCAGCAGTACAATAGAGAACTGTGTCATCCGTGTAAAGGTGGCTTTGACAGCTGCTCAGAAATCCTTCTATATATCTACTATACACCTGCATATAACCCATATAACTCTGTATGATACCTTGTACAATAATGCTGTATATACCATATATATATACTGTTACATTTGCACTCTGGTTGGATGCTAAACATCTTTTTGTTGTATTGTATTTGTGCTGAATAATGACGATTTGAATCTAATCTAATCTAATCATACAGTATTTCTAACCTCTACTTATTGAAATAGTGATACTAAATTACCCCCCACCTGTACATTGTATATTACAATTAAGGGCACACAACATCATATTAGTTTATATGCGGACAACGTAATATTGTTCATGCAAAACCCTACCACCTCAATGCAATCTGGCAATCTATCGGGATTTAGGATAAATTGGCCAAAGTCAGCCTTCCTACCACTTAATGCCCCTGCAAAGAATATACTCCTTCCAGAAAAAATACCAATGGTAAAACACTTCAGATGTTTAGGAGTTGAGGTATTCCCTACTATAAGCCAAACGGTGAAATACAATTACACAAAATTCCAAGATAAGATCAAATACGACTTTGACAGGTGGTCCAAACTTAAAAACTCAGTACAGGCACGAGTATCAATAGTTAAGATGGATGTTTTACCTAGAATCAACTTCATTAGCTCAATGTTACCGTTACCCCCTCCTGATGGTTACTGGAAAAAATTACACTCCACCGCATATAAATGTATTTGGAATAACAAACCTCCACGAATAAAAAGATCCACCGCACAGAGAAACAAAGCCGACGGAGGTTTAGCATTTCCAGACTTTCACCACTATTTTAAAGCGTACTCTTTAAGACCACTGACAACCTGGTTTGACTCCCAAGCATCTGTATCCTGGAGAAACTTAGAAGAAAATATAGTAGCACCACATAGACTGCAGGACATAGTATACACCATATTATCAATTAAGCAATGCGAATTGAAATTTGGCCCCCTTATTACACATGTGATCCGGATATGGCGTGAAACAAAAAAAAAATATTCTAACCAACATAAATGGCATAGCCATACTCCCCTATTCAATAACAATGCACTCCTTATTGGAAAACGACCTATCAGATACACCAAATGGGAAAAGCAGGGCATACACACATTGGGAGATGTTTTCAACAAACGGGTTTTTTGTAGCTATCAAGATATACATAACAAATTTAACCTCACCAGTTCCACATATTATTTTTACGCACAGTTATTGGATTGTTTGAAGGCTCATGGAGTCCCATTAAGGATACCAATTGAGCACCACAGATATCACAAATTATTCTATGAAAGAGAGACATCGAGAGGCTTCTTATCTGATTTTTATCATCACTTACTAACGTCTTCGTATGGAATCCTTCCCCTAGACTCAGTCTGGAGGAGGGATATACCAGACTTGGAAATAGATTTTGATTGGCAAGAAGTCTGGGCAAACGTTCGAATTGCGTCACGCAACCCGGACCATCAACAAATTAATCTTAATTATATTCATAGGACATACCTGACTCCTATAAGATTGAACAGAATGGGACTTAAACAAGATTCTCTATGTTCCTTATGTACAAATGGGGATGAGGGTACATTTATGCACATGTATTGGGATTGCCCACCGGTTAAGATATTCTGGGAAGAAGTGACCCAGCAATTATCAGAATTCTTATTTCTGAACATACCTGTACATCCCTCTGTATTGCTGTTGAATGATGTTTTTCAGTTTGCAGCCCCTATACAGCTAAAGAGACTAGTTTTATCCGGTCTCACAGCTGCTAAAAAGCTGATAGCATCACGATGGATTCAACTGGATAAAATGTGCCGGAAGGTATGGGTTCTTACCTATCTCGATGTGATTTATCTAGAGATATCTACAGCAAGAATTTTAGGTGTCAGTGAATCCAACATTGCAATCTGGTTAGAAGTGGTGGAGAGAATAAAAGCTAGCATATGAATTGTAGTGCCTGGTTAGAAACGAATGAAAATGGATGGATTATCCAAGTGGGGGTCCGGGGGGGGGAGAGCGAGCAAGAGCATATGTATGTATTGTATTAGATAGCAAGTATTAGGTATATATCTCGTAAACTACATTTATATTGATTCAAATGGTGATTTACATTGGATGTTTACTGTTAATGCTTGTGTGTCTAATTTTATGATATGTTTTAAAAAATAATACAAAAAAAATACAAAAAAAAGAAAAAAACGTTTCTATGTAGACATGTGACACATCCACAAAGGTGTGGTATCTCTTACTTCCTGTTGTCATTCCAAGTAACTGCTCATCGTCTGTCAGAGATGCTGCAACATTCTCCGTCTCCACTCAGCCTTGACTCAAAGCCTTCTGGGTTGAAAGATCAGGTGTAATTCGGTGCCACACGGCCGTCACATCTGTCAATATCTGTCACCTATGGACAGTAAGTAAGCTAAAAACGTACCTCTCCACCTTAGCCTTTTAATACACTCTGCCACTTAGACTCATTACATCCATAGTAATACTATGATTATTGTAAATGAGAGCTATTTTATTGCATGGCACTATTGCACTATTTTATGTCTATTTCTATGATTATTGCACTATAAATGAGAGCTATTTTATTGCACTGCTCTTATTCTGTCTATTCTATACTCATTTTATGTCTGTACTTCATGCATTAATTTTATTTAGTCAATTATCTTATGCCTGGCTATATTTATGCCAATTTTATGCACATTTTGTGCCTATGTCTATTTTATGGCTATCACCATGGCTATCACCATGGACATTCTCATCCCTACTCCCCCAATCAAGCAGATGCGTTCCATAACATTCCGTAATCTCAAATCCATCCACCCCTCCTCTCTCTCCTCCCTACTGACTGACACCATCCCTGATGCCTCCCTCTTACAGCATGACCTGGTCAACATCTACAACAACACTCTCTCCTCCTGTCTCAATCAGCTCGCCCCAATCAAAACCAAGTCTGTCTCCTTCATTCACTCCGCCCCCTGGTACACCGATCACCTACACCACCTTAAATCCAAGGGCCGCCAGCTCGAACGGCTATCTAATAAAACCGGTCTCACTGTCCATAAAGAGGCCTACAGACAACATCAACAGCTCTACAAAGACGCCCTCAACTCTGCACGCTCCTCCCAATACTCCGCTATCATACAGTCTGGCAGCAACAACCCCAGGACTCTGTTTTCCACCATCAACACACTTCTTAAACCCTCTGACACAATCTCCTGTTCCTTCACTGTCAGTAAATGTGTCTCCTATCTGTCACATCTCCAAAAAAAAATTGACAAAATCCACACCCAACTAACAATTGCCTCCGCCAACAGCAATGAAAACAATGAAAACTTCTACCTGCATCCTGGACCCTATCCCCTCCATCCTAGTCAAGGCTTGTCTCCCTGCCCTTTCTCCCCTAATCACCTCCATTGTAAACACCTCTCTGACCACTGGCCTATTTCCCCCCGCCCTCAAAATTGCTTCTGTCACCCCCCTACTAAAAAAACCCGGTCTCAACCCTGAAACCCTTGATAATTTCCGCCCCATTTCCAACCTCCCCTTCCTCTAAAAAATAATTGAGCGAGCCATTGCCTCCCAATTAAAATCCTACCTCGACAACAATAACCTTTATGATACATTTCAATCCGGATTCCGTACCAAACATAGCACCGAAACTGCTCTTCTAAAGGTCACCAACGACATACTCCTCTCTGCCGACTCTGGTTCCCTCTCCATCCTCATTCTCCTAGACCTCAGCGCTGCTTTTGACACCATCAGTCACCCCATCCTCATCACTCGTCTCCAGTCCTCCGTTGGCATCTCCGGAATCCCCCTCACCTTGCTCCAATCATACCTCTCACACAGGCACCAATTCATCTCTATCAACAACTGCAAATCCCCCACTGCCCCCATCACTCATGGTGTCCCCCAAGGCTCAGTACTTGGTCCCCTGCTCTTCATCCTCTACATCCTTCCACTTGGTCTGCTTCTCCGCCAACATGGCCTGCGTTTTCACTGTTATGCAGACGACACTCAGCTCTACCTCTCCACCAAGACTATCACTCCAGCCACTCTCTCCACCCTCATCACCTGCCTCACAGACATCAAAACATGGATGCAAAATAACGTTCTCAAATTAAACTGCAATAAATCAGAAATCATCATTATCGGTCCAAAATCCCTCACCAGCCACACCCAGGATTTCACCCTAAATATTGATGGTACCATTGTCACCCCCTCCACTCACGTCCGTAACCTTGGCATCATCCTGGACTCCACCCTTTCTTTCCTCCCCCATGTGAACCACATAACCAAATCTGCCTTCTATCACCTCCGGAACATTGCTCGTCTTCGCCCCTCCCTATCACTCTCCGCTGCTGAAACACTGGTTCATGCATTCATATCATCAAGACTAGATTACTGCAACACTATTCTCAATAAACTCCAATATGTCCAAAACTCTGCTGCCCGCATGCTCACCTCCACCCGTCGCTCTGATCACATCACCCCTGTCCTCCACGACCTCCACTGGCTTCCAATCAAATACAGGATACATTTAAAAATACTACTCATCACATTTAAAGCCCTCAACAACCTTGCCCCTCCCTACCTGTCCGACCTCCTCCACCGTCACACGCCCACCCGTCGCCTTAGGTCTGCAGATGCCAACCTCCTAACACCTCCCACGACCAAGCTCCGGACCTGGGGCGACAGGGCCTTTGCTGCTGCTGCCCCCTCCCTCTGGAATGCCCTCCCCAGCCATATCCGTGATGCAATGACACTGACATCTTTTAAATCAGCCCTCAAAACCCACCTTTTCAATCTTGCTTTTGACCTCTAATTCTGTCGGTTTTATTTTATTTTGTCATGTATTATTTTTGTTCTGTTTTGTTCTGTTTTTTTTGTTTTGCCATAGTTTGTCTCTCCTGCCCATGTGAAGCGTCTTTGAGCACCTGGAAAAGCGCTATATAAAATAGATGTATTATTATGTCAATTTATGTCTACATTATTGCTGTGAAGCACTTTGGGCTGCAATTCTTGTATGAAAGGTGCTATACAAATAAAGCTTTTTATTATTATTATTATTATTATTATTATTATTATTATTATTATTATTATTATTATTATTATTATTATTATTATTATTATTATTATTATTAATAATAATAATAATAATAATAATAATAATTATTATTATTATTATTATTATTATTATTATTATTATTATTATTATTATTATTATTATTATTATTATTATTATTATTATTATTATTATTATTATTATTATTATTATTATTATTATTATTATTATTATTATTATTATTATTATTATTATTATTATTATTATTATTATTATTATTATTATTATTATTATTATTATTATTATTATTATTATTATTAATAGGGTTGAGTTAATAGTGCAGTAAGCAAATCTGGCTTGGGAAGACTTCTTGAAATTCGTAAAAATATCTAGGGTAGCATTAGCATTCAACCAAAAAGAAAAAAAACTTGTTTTTATCTCCACTTGATCGCTTGTGCAGGAAGTGTAATCTGTGGTGAATAGTTCCCACAGCTCACCTCAATGTCACTGGGCATGGTGCCACATACTGTAGACCTTGTAGGAATTGTACCAGGAACAGTAGGCACCTATAGTGTTCTGTACCTCGTGCATGATAAAGGTGTGATACCATCAAATAGACGAGACGATCCGGTCCACCCGTCTCCACCTCAGCCAAGCCACAGAACGGGGAGGCCATTACATTAAATAATTCATACCGGGAGATATAGCGCGAAATATAGCCCCAGTCAGGCCACTTTTAAAGCGGGCGTCTGGGAGTAACCCCACCAGGAACATTTTAGTTACAAAGACTTAATTTCCTATCAATATCTGGCCCCCCGTAAATTCGAAACTGGCCCTCCGTAAATGTCGCCTCCTAATGTACAGTTTCCTCCCCCTCAAATGTATATAGTTTCTGTTCTCTGTTAAACAGTACTGTATATTTGTATATCTTGTATGTCATACATGTAACAGTACTGTATATCTGTATGTCATGTATGTCATGAATGTCATTATGAATTGAAAATGGGGGACCCTGATGTAAACAAGACGAAAGTCTTTCTCTGGTCTGCATCCCCTTAACAATTGTGTGTGTATTGAGCCGTACTGCATTGTACCCATTCTGCAATCTGTTAAGAACATTTTCAATCAATCAATGAGCAACACACATACGGGGAGAGGTAGAGTAGGGGAGAACAGTCCATGGCCTGGTGAGACATAACAACCTTAACCTTAACCACACTGTTACCTTAAATTAACCATAACCCTAACCCTAACCCTAACCCTAACCTTAACCTTAACCTTAACCTTAACCTTAACCTTAACCCTAACTCTACCTTTCTATCTTAACCATAACGGTTGAACAAATCATCATCATCGTATTGCTGTGTTTGTATCAGGGTGGGTGGGTGTCTTAGTCTAGTGGTGAGAGCTGTGTTTGTATCAGGGTGGGTGTCTTAGTCTAGTGGTCAGAGCTGTGTTTGTATCAGGGTGGGTGTCTTAGTCTAGTGGTCAGAGCTGTGTTTGTATCAGGGTGGGTGTCTTAGTCTAGTGGTCAGAGCTGTGTTTGTATCAGGGTGGGTGTCTTAGTCTAGTGGTCAGAGCCGTGTTTGTATCAGGGTGGGTGTCTTAGTCTAGTGGTGAGAGCACTCACCCATGACTGATTGATTGATTGATTGATTGATTGAAAACTTTATTAACAGATTGCAGAATGGGTACAATACAGTACAGCTCAATACACACAATTGTTAAGGGGATGCAGACCAGAGAAAGACTTTCGTCTTGTTTACATCAGGGTCCCCCATTTTCAATTCATCAGGACATATATGACATACATGACATACAGATAGTCAGTACTGCTACATCTATACATTTATGACATACCAGATTTGCAAATACAGTACTGTTTGTGATACAGAAGGAGTCAAGAAAAGGGAGTATATACATTTGACGTAGAAACTGTACATTGGAGGAGGTTGGGTGGGGGGGGTTGGGTACGTTGGGATATTGAAACCATACTGGGTAATTTACATTGGAGGTGGTTGGGGGGGGGGGGGGCACACTGTATAAACAAGCAAAACTGTACATTGAGGGGGGGGGAGACACTGTACAAACAAACAAAATTGTACATTGGACTATTGACAAAACCATACTAGGTAAATTACTGTACATTGGAGGGGGTTGGGTTAGGATATTTACAGGGGCCAGTGTTGAATTGCAGTCTCCCGTAGGTGTCCCTTGAGAGAGGTTTTGAAAGTGGGTAGTGATCCACATTCCTTTACAGCTTTGGGTAGGGCGTTCCACATTGATGTGGCATAATTGCGAAACGTGTTTAGTCCCTTATTTGAGCCGAATCTGGGTTTAACATGATTTGTGGAGCTCCCTCTGGTGTTGTGATCGTGGTATTCACTGACCTTTGGGAAGTATTTTGTACATGGGTACCTTGGTCGTGTAGTGTATCTTGTAGACCAGGCCCATTGCAAGTTGCTGTACTCTGTCGTCTACTCTAAGCCATCCTAGGTTGTCAAAGTGGGCAGGGGTGAGGTGGGTTCTAGGAGTAAGGTCAAGCAGTAGTCTGACCAGTTTGTTTTGAGATGTTTGTAATTTTGTTTTTAGCGCCTTTGAGGTGCTTTGGTACCATGAGGTGCAAGCATAGTCGTAGTACCCCTGAATGAGTGCTCCTGCCAGAGTCTTCAGGGTATTCTTGTTTACCAGAGAGGAGATCCGGTACAAGAATCGAGTTTGTTGGTTGACTTTTTTTATTACATTGGATGCCATTCTGTCACAGGAGAGATTAGCCTCTAGGATGGAACCCAGGTAGGTAATTTCATCTTTCCTTGTTACAATATTGTCACCCACTGTAACTGAGAAGCCATCGGTCTTGCTGAGTTTGTTATTTGAACCGAAGAGAATGGACTCTGTTTTGCCCATGTGTAATGATAGTTTGTTATCAGCGAGCCATATGCAGATTCTGCCTAGTTCCGAGCTGAGGGTTTTTTCAACCTGTAACTTGTTCTTGTCAGAGACCAGCAGGGCTGAGTCGTCCGCAAACAGGAACAAGTTGCAGTCACAAGCTGACGACATGTCATTTGCATAAATTAGGAACAGTAGCGGTCCTAGTATGCTTCCTTGTGGAACACCACAGCTCACTGTGAGGGGGGGGGTAGGGTACCGTTTACCTCCACCATCTGTTCCCTCCCCTCAAGGTAGGATTGCATCCAGCTCACTGATAGACTATCAAAACCAATTGCTTTTATCTTGTCAATCAGAATGGAGTGAATCATTGTTTGTTCCACTCCCGATCGTAATATATTACTGATAAATATATTACTCTATATAACATAACGTACATTACTGTATGTACCTTTTTTCCTGTGGTTGATTAGTACTTTATTTATTTTTCTATTTTCTCCCATCCCAATTTCGTGTTTCCAATTCTCCCCTCCCCTGTCTTGAACGTTGCTCGACTATGCCCCCCACTGGTCGGTTGTAGGGAGGATAGAAGCCTTGCATCACGTGTCCCCTCCGGTACACGAGTAGGCAGCCTGTCACATCTTTTCACCTGCCAGCACGGACTCTCATTGGCGAGGTGTAACGCATTGGAGGCTCACACTACCCCCGCCACTTCCTGTCTCTGCTGTGCAGGCGTCCCCCAACCGACCTGTAGGAGTCGCTGTCCACAACGTCCAGATTACCACCCATCGACTTCCACCCGCTGACTCTGCCAATTGAGCCAGTATGACGGCTGGCCCAAGCCGGAGGCAATGCTGACACCCGGATTCGAGACCGGAGTCTCTTGCATTGGTGACGAGCGCAATGTCCGCTGTGCCACCCAGCTGCCCTGATTAGTACTTTATTTACGTTTTCTGACAACAACTGTGTTGCAGAATACTACAGCATTAGCTACTGAGGTTATTCCATCCTCACTACATCTGATAAATCTGATAAATCTGAATCCTCAATAATTTACACACGTAGGCACACATGCACACACGCACACACACACACACACACACACACACACACACAACCACACACACGCACACACACACACAAAAGAGAGAAAGAGATACTCCAGAGATTGTACCACTTCCACCATAGATGTACAGGATGTATTTTGTATTCTGATCATTGTGGATATCTGTTACATATTGCATTCAATTGTACATAAGTACAGTAAAGCTCACAGAATACAGTTATACATGATAAGTCTTAATACATTATAAACATGACTGCCTGGATGACCATACTGGGCATTGCTTAGGCTGTAATGCATTACACGTTGGTACATTATAAATATAAATATGCAGTGCATACATAATGCATTCTATAATAATCATGGTTCAACACACATCTGACGATAAACTACGGGGGAAGTGTCATCAAAGCAACGTGAAACCATCTGTCTGCCACACCTTTGCTTTCACGTGTACGTTTTGGTTGTGTGTGCAATGTGCATGTGTGTGTGTGCGTGCTAGAAAGAGGAGGCATGCTATACGGAAAGGCACTGAACCAGTTTTGCTGCTCACATCTTATCATCGTAGAGCGCGCACCAAAGTGCAGGGAGTGAATGGGACAGACACAAGGTTACAGACACAGGGGTGTGTGAGGGAGACAGAGAGGCTTGTGCAGGTGAAACCATACCACTGTTACCTTAAACTAACCATAACCTTAACTCTAACCTTAACCACACTGTTACCTTAAACTAACCATAACCTTAACCCTAACCACACTGTTACCTTAAACTAACCATAACCTTAACCCTAACCCTGTGTGTGTGTGTGTGTGTGTGTGTGTGTGTGTGTGTGTGTGTGTGTCTGTGTGTATGTGTGTGTGTGTGTGTGTGTGTGTGTGTGTGTGTGTGTGTGTGTGTGTGTGTGTGTGTGTGTGCGTGCGTGTGTGCGTGTATGTGTGCCTGTGAATCTTTTCTCACATCTTATCATATATTTCAAACAATCTACAATACATTTACATTCAGTCATTTAGCTACAACTATCCTGTATCCTGTTTTTCCTGTTCAGTTGGATAGACTCGGGTATACAAATCATTCTTATTAAGTCCTGCTGTGTGCAAATAACAATTACACTAATGCTAACTGCAGTAAGATTCAAACGTTCAGTGCAAAACATTGTACATTTGTACATAGTGCAAGTATTTTTGACTAATATGACAGCCCTGTTTTCAAATGTATGCCAATTCCTCTCAATTTAATCATTCATAAATGGTCAAAGGGACTATTATTTCTAGTAATGATATAACACATTCATAATAGTTTCAGTGCACCAGGTGGGATGCCTGGGGTCTTGTATTGACATCGTCATCGCTCTTCCATGGTCCACCCAACAGTGAGGCAGCTTGCACCGTAGATAGGTAATGACAGCAAACCAGGGGGCTGACTTCTCCATGCACCCAAGCCGTTGACCAATGCAGTTTTGACCGTTACAAATGATTTGTATACCCGAGTCTATCCAACTGAACAGGAAAAACAGGATACAGGATAGTTGTAGCTAAATGACTGAATGTAAATGTATTGTAGATTGTTTGAAATATATGATAAGATGTGAGAAAAGATTCACAGGCACACACACACACACACACACACACACACACACACACACACACACACACACACACACACACACACACACACACACACACACACACACACACACACACACACACACACACACACACACACACACACACACACACACAGGGTTAGGGTTAAGGTTATGGTTAGTTTAAGGTAACAGTGTGGTTAGGGTTAAGGTTATGGTTAGTTTAAGGTAACAGTGTGGTTAAGGTTAGAGTTAAGGTTATGGTTAGTTTAAGGTAACAGTGGTATGGTTTCACCTGCACAAGCCTCTCTGTCTCCCTCACACACCCCTGTGTCTGTATCTAACCTTGTGTCTGTCCCATTCACTCCCTGCACTTTGGTGCGCGCTCTACGATGATAAGATGTGAGCAGCAAAACTGGTTCAGTGCCTTTCCGTATAGCATGCCTCCTCTTTCTAGCACGCACACACACACATGCACATTGCACACACAACCAAAACGTACACGTGAAAGCAAAGGTGTGGCAGACAGATGGTTTCACGTTGCTTTGATGACACTTCCCCCGTAGTTTATCGTCAGATGTGTGTTGAACCATGATTATTATAGAATGCATTATGTATGCACTGCATATTTATATTTATAATGTACCAACGTGTAATGCATTACAGCCTAAGCAATGCCCAGTATGGTCATCCAGGCAGTCATGTTTATAATGTATTAAGACTTATCATGTATAACTGTATTCTGTGAGCTTTACTGTACTTATGTACAATTGAATGCAATATGTAACAGATATCCACAATGATCAGAATACAAAATACATCCTGTACATCTATGGTGGGAGTGGTACAATCTCTGGAGTATCTCTTTCTCTCTTTTGTGTGTGTGCGTGCGTGTGTGTGTGCGTGTGTGTGTGTGTGTGTGTGTGTGTGTGTGTGTGTGTGTGTGTGTGTGTGTGTGTGTGTGTGTGTGTGTGTGTGTGTGTGTGCGTGTGTGCGTGTATGTGTGCCTGTGAATCTTTTCTCACATCTTATCATATATTTCAAACAATCTACAATACATTTACATTCAGTCATTTAGCTACAACTATCCTGTATCCTGTTTTTCCTGTTCAGTTGGATAGACTCGGGTATACAAATCATTCTTATTAAGTCCTGCTGTGTGCAAATAACAATTACACTAATGCTAACTGCAGTAAGATTCAAACGTTCAGTGCAAAACATTGTACATTTGTACATAGTGCAAGTATTTTTGACTAATATGACAGCCCTGTTTTCAAATGTATGCCAATTCCTCTCAATTTAATCATTCATAAATGGTCAAAGGGACTATTATTTCTAGTAATGATATAACACATTCATAATAGTTTCAGTGCACCAGGTGGGATGCCTGGGGTCTTGTATTGACATCGTCATCGCTCTTCCATGGTCCACCCAACAGTGAGGCAGCTTGCACCGTAGATAGGTAATGACAGCAAACCAGGGGGCTGACTTCTCCATGCACCCAAGCCGTTGACCAATGCAGTTTTGACCGTTACAAATTAGACTTTATTATCTCAAACAAAACAATTATTTAACCTTAATTATAAATCTGGCAGGTCAATTAAGAACAAAGTCTCATTTACAATGATGTCCAATGCGAGAGGACAAAAGGACCTGGTGAGAGGACAACAAAACCAGGTGAGAGGACAAAAGGACCTGGCGAGAGGACAAAAGGACCTGGAAAAGGACCTCTCGAATGGTAATACATATATATATATTTTTTTTAAAGCTTAAATTAAATTAAATAGAAAAAATATATCATGTAAAATTAAAGAACATTTAAAAAGAAACCAAAAAGAACAATCCAAATAAGTTACTGGACAGAGATGATACCAGTACAACACAGACGATACATACATCACAGAGGTAAGAGACAAACGATGGCATTACCTGGCATTTAATTAACATACCTGGCAGTTAACATCTTGCCTAGGGACTGCAGTTGAAAACTAGCTACCCAGCTAACACTGGCATATTTACAGTGGTGGTACTCTGTCTCATTACTGTTGAATGGTGTGCACTGTCCCTATTCAAATAAACTTAATACATTTTTCTTTTTTAAAGATAAGAGACAGACGGGAGGTAGAGCAGCCGTCTGATAATCCAGAGGTTCCCGGTTCGATTCCAGATCCTCCCGGGCAGCATGTCGAAGTGTCCTTGAGCAAGACACTTAACCCCTAACTGCTCCCGATGAGCAGGTTGGGGCACCTTGCATGGTCGCCTCAGTCGTCGGTGTGTGAATGTGTGAGTGAATGGGTAAAAATGTGAGGAAGAAATTGTAAAGCGCTTCAGATAAAAGCTGTTATATAAATGCAGCCATTTGCACCATGCACCATCAATATGATTGATACTATTGTTGACATGATAGTAGCCATGACAGAGCTACCAAGGACACAGTAAAGAGACTGATCTTGTGTCTTACTCCGCTTGAAGACTCTGAAAACAGACAGAAAAGGACAGACGTCATGCTATGTATCATGGGGAAAGTATTGAGATTTTTGTCAGATAAATCAAAATCAATCAATAGAATGCAGGTATTATATTTGTTTATTGCTTACGTGGGTCTCCGACAGTGATTGAGCTGGTGTCGATGTTGAATTGTGTGATGTTTTCTGCTGCGTTGATTAAGACATTTGCAATCTGATTGTCATTAGGAACAGATCCTTGGAATCCCAGATTCATGGTATTGACAATTGATCCTTTGCTGGGGAATAAATGACAGATAAATATAGTCATTATAATTTCATACTGTTGTAATGTAAACTCAATATAATACTGTTATACCATCTGTAATGTAAAATGATCTATAATACTGTATAACAACACACGTAACAACACATGTACCATAACAACACACGTAACAACACATGTACCGTAACAACACACGTAACAACACACGTAACAACACACGTAACAACACATGTACCAAACAACACACGTAACAATACACATAACAACACACATAACAACACATGTACCATAACAACACACGTAACAACACATGTACCATAACAACACACGTAACAACACATGTACCGTAACAACACACGTAACAATACACATAACAACACACGTAACAACACATGTACCGTAACAACACATGTAACAACACACATAACAACACACATAACAACACACGTAACAACACATGTACCATAACAACACACGTAACAACACATGTACCGTAACAACACACGTAACAACACACATAACAACACACGTAACAACACACGTAACTTTCTAGAGCTCTCACAGCCTTAGATGTTTGGCTCATACTGGACTGAACCCTGGAATCGGGATTTTTTGCTTAATCAAAAATCGACCTATTGTACATAAACATCAGCAAATCACCTGAATCGTACCACCGTCAAGCTGGTGAAAGATGAGACTGCTGCCCTGTAGAAAGGTTCAAGCTAGAGGAATGGAAACAAGGTTGTGTAAATTCACGTTACATTCTTGATTGTCTCTGGTGTTGTTTACAGCATTCATATTGCATCTGGCAGAAAGACTAATTGTATAATAATGTAGTGAGTCTGTCTATAGTTATATATATATCATGTATCATAGTTCTCTATTCTAACGGTGAGACTTACCACAGTTTTTAACAGTGCAGAGCGAAGTTTAAAAGATGCAGATGATGAATTCAACAGGTCAGCTGTAAATGTTTCTTCAGATCTGAAAACCACCTCTCTGAGGGTGACGGTTGCTGTCGTGGTTGCAATGATTGCAACTGTGGTAGGAACAGCCACAACTGTGGTAGGAACAGTCACAACTGTGGTAGGAACAGCCATGGTAGCATTAGTTGCAATGATCGCAACTGTGGTAGGAACAGCCATGGTAGCATTAGTTGCAATGATCGCAACTGTGGTAGGAACAGCCATGGTAGCATTAGTTGCAATGATCGCAACTGTGGTAGGAACAGCCATGGTAGCATTAGTTGCAATGATCGCAACTGTGGTAGGAACAGCCATGGTAGCATTAGTTGCAATGATCGCAACTGTGGTAGGAACAGCCATGGTAGCATTAGTTGCAATGATCGCAACTGTGGTAGGAACAGCCATGGTAGCATTAGTTGCAATGATCGCAACTGTGGTAGGAACAGCCATGGTAGCATTAGTTGCAATGATCGCAACTGTGGTAGGAACTGCAGTTGTTGTAACTGTGAAAACAAAATGTCAGAATATGAACTTGATGCTGATTTAGCCCAGACTGGGCCTGGCGACACCTGTCTCGTTACTCATGTTCATACAGGGAGAGATGATCAGTTAGTTACCAACTATTTCATATGATTTGAAGAAAGAGAGAGAGAGTGAGAGAGAGAGAGAGAGAGAGAGAGAGAGAGATAGAGAGAGAGAGAGATTGCTTACGTGGGTCTCCGACAGTGATTGAGCTGGCGTCGATGTTCAATTGCGTGATGTTTTCTGTTGCGTTTATTAAGACATTTGCAATCCGATTGTCATTAGGAACAGATCCTTGGAATCCCAGATTCACGGTATTGACAATTGATCCATTGCTGGGGAATAAATGACAGAGAAATATAGTCATTATAATTTCATACTGTTATACCAGCTGTAATGTAAACTGACTATAATACTGTATAACAACACACATAACAACACATGTACCGTAACAACACACGTAACAACACATGTACCGTAACAACACACGTAACAATACACATAACAACACACGTAACAATACACATAACAACACACGTAACAACACACGTAACAACACATGTAACAACACACGCAACTTTCTAGAGCTCTCACAGCCTTAGATGTTTGGCTCATACTGGACTGAACCCTGGAATCGGGATTTTAGCTTAATCAAAAATCGACCTATTGTACATAAACATCAGCAAATCACCTGAATCGTACCACCGTCAAGCTGGTGAAAGATGAGACTGCTGCCCTGTAGAAAGGTTCAAGCTAGAGGAATGGAAACAAGGTTGTGTACATTCACATTACATTGTTGATTGTCTCTGGTGTTGTTTACAGCATTCATATTGCATCTGGCAGAAAGACTAATTGCATCATAGTGTAGTGAGTCTGTCTATAGTTATATATCATGTATAATAATGTAGTGAGTCTGTCTATAGTTATATATGTAGCAACCTGGAAAATATATCTATTATCCAGATGTGCTGACTTGCCTTTCTATCTCCCCTGATGCACCAAGACATTCTAATTAGTCTCAGCTAATATTCTCTCGAACAATGATGCTCGCCCCTCCTTGCTCTACTCACTGGAATATGAATTATAAACGGCATTACTGGATTCTATTCTACCATCCTTTTCCATGTGTGGCTAGTTGGCGGCCAGCAGGGGGCGGTGGCAGGCAGAGAGCGTACGTGAGAGACGGAGAAGGAAGTGGACGGGAGTGCAAGGAAGCAGCCTCTTCGAGATTGAACTTGGACCGGAGCGGTCGTGTCTGGAGAGCCCCGTATTGAACCTGAGGATATTACGGGTTATCCTATGAATGTACTCGTAGTGGAGCCTTGCATGTTTCTCCCTGAATATCCCTAGTGATATACCACGAGTTATCCTAGAATAAGAACGGTATAGCCGAGTTGGGCTTAAGTTAAAGTTATTCCCTCTAGAGAGGCGTCCCCGCCAGCGTGGCGCGAAGAGAACCGGTGCTTAGGAGCACCCTGCGTTATGATATATCCCGTCTAGCAGAAGGGCTGTTTGGGACCCAGAGTTTAGCTGCAGTGTGAGTGAGGGCAAGGTAGATCCGCGTGTCGACCCAGCACCAACTCTACAACCAGATCTGCACCCGGCTGCCTTCAGAGACCAGATCTGCACCCGGCTGCCTGCAGAGACCGACAGAGGTCGCTATCACCCAGCACACGCTCTCAGCCCAACACTGCCCTCTGCTCCAACTCCGCCGAGAGCGTTCGACGCCATCTTGCCTTCCGGACGACAGTGGCGCGGCGAGGCCGCCATTTTGGATGAGTATAAATGGGCATCGATGCTTCAGAGCCTTACACCATACACAGCGTGGTGCAGCCTGCGGGCGAAGTCAGCGTTGCTATTACAGTTCATAAGGGGAACCCCAAACAATATATGCCGGCATTAAGATAGGACTTTTGGTAAGGTATTAGTGGGCCCACTCTTCTTTTCATTTCCTTTGAGTGTGATACCGTGTTGGTGTTTAATAATATTTTCCCATCTAGTTAACCCTTTCTCTGTGGTGAAGTTACAGACCTGGTGTATTATAAATAAAGCCTAGAGAGGTATTATTCTTGCCGTATAATTAAAGCCTTTTGAGGTATTATACAGAGTGAAGACCCAGACGTGGGCGATGAGTCAAACACATTGAAGTATATTATCCCTGACAGTAACCCAGAGGTGGGTGTATAATACACGTGTTCATGAGGCATGGAGTTACAAGCAGCACCATAGTGGGACTGCAGTCCAATTGGTCACTTATATTAAATCATTGTAACAAACCAGAATAAGTAACATTAAAGAATTAGATGGGAGATTTGTGTGTGTGTCTATCCATGGGCTGTTTGACAACCCTTTTGGTGTGGGTAATGTTAATATAATTAACCTTTTCCTATTCCACCTTTCCCTCTTCATTGTAAGGTTTCTAGGGTCATCGAGGGAGGGTACTGCTTGCGGGGGGAACTCAGAGTATTTATTTACAATTCAGTCACTAGGTGTGGGAGGGTTTAAGGAGCAACTGGGGGAAGTGGGAGCGTGTTGGGGAGTACTGCTGACCGCCCTGCTGCAGGGAAGGAAGACCAGAGTACCAGACCAGGTTGGTAAATCCCGGGCCCCATCCACTCACACTACCAGCCTCCAGTCGACGCTCCAGGCCCAAAGACGAGGGTGCAGTCAGACGGAGCTCTACTGTGTCCAGTTACCTTGTGACTGCCAACAACCGTTCCCACGAAGCAGGGATAATCCACCCTGCTACATATATATCATAATAGTGTAGTGAGTCTGTCTATAGTTATATATATCATGTATCATAGTGTAGTGAGTCTGTCTATAGTTATATATATCATGTATCATAGTGTAGTGAGTCTGTCTATAGTTATATATATCATGTATCATAGTGTAGTGAGTCTGTCTATAGTTATATATATCATGTATCATAGTGTAGTGAGTCTGCCTATAGTTATATATATATATCATGTATCTTATTGTAGTGAGTCTGTCTATAGTTATATATATCATGTATCATAGTGTAGTGAGTCTGTCTATAGTTATATATATATCATGTATCATAGTGTAGTGAGTCTGTCTATAGTTATATATATATATCATGTATCATAGTGTAGTGAGTCTGTCTATAGTTATATATATATATATATATATATATATATATATATCATCTATCATAGTGTAGTGAGTCTGTCTATAGTTATATATATATATCACGTATCATAGTGTAGTGAGTCTGTCTATAGTTATATATATATATCATGTATCATAGTGTAGTGAGTCTGTCTATAGTTATATATATCATGTATCATAGTGTAGTGAGTCTATCTATAGTTATATATATATATACTGTATCATAGTGTAGTGAGTCTGTCTATAGTTATATATCATGTATCATAGTGTAGTGAGTCTGTCTATAGTTATATATATATACTGTATCATAGTGTAGTGAGTCTGTCTATAGTTATATATATATATATCATGTATCATAGTTCTCTATTCTAACGGTGAGACTTACCACAGTTTTTAACAGTGCAGAGCGAAGTTGAAAAGATGCAGATGATGAATTCAACAGGTCAGTTGTAAATGTTTCTCCAGGAGATCTGAAAACCATCTCTCTGGTTGCTGTCGTGGTTGCATTGATCGCAACTGTGGTAGGAGCTGCAGTTGTTGTAACTGTGAAAACAAAATGTCAGAATATGAACTTGATGCTGATTTAGCCCAGACTGGGCCTGGCGACACCTGTCTCGTTACTCATGGTCAGGCATGTGCACACATAGAGCCCAAGGGGTGCTCGAGCACCTGCCTTTTTGGGCCTCATAAAAAAAGTGCCCTCTTTGAAAAAAAATAATAATAATAATAATTTGTTTTCGTTACGCATATAGACTGCCCTTCCAAATGAAAAATGTCAGGATAGAATAAAAAATATTAGGTAAAGAGAGAGAGATGCCCCATATTCCATTGCAGTTTGCACGGCCTCCTCAACGTGCCTCTCCGCGGACCTATATATTTTATGCATAGCGTGGGTGGTGATGATGATGATGATGATAGAAACCGCTGTGGTGCATACAGTTGAATGCTGGTATTACACTCATTGAGGGACACGAAGAAGTCAAGTCCGATGGGATTTGGGAATCTCAAATACAAATCGGGATTGGAATAAAAAATGCATTTATATTAAACAATACAGAATATACAGCACTTCTTGGGGTCTGTAGGGTAAGCACTTATTCCCTCCCCCCTGAACATTTATGGAGATGTATAGGCCTTTTAAGTCAGTGATAAAAGTGTCTTTCAAGGATAAGTGAGCCCCTGCACTAATTATTGTAGTTCAATATTCAATATTTGATCACCAAAACCATCCAAAAAGCATAAAAAGGGGGCCCCCCGCCCGAAAAGGGCCCTTAAAAAGCGGGCTTGTGCGCTACGCTCGCTCGGTTAAAACACACACAGGTATAGTGCCCTTTTCAGCCTTTGAGCACCTGCCCCTCTAAAGTCCTGTGCACGCCCCTGCTCATGTTCATACAGGGAGAGATGATCAGTTAGTTACCAACTATTTCATATGATTTGAAGAAAGAGAGAGAGAGAGAGAGAGAGAGAGAGACCCCCATGTCTACTTACGAACAACGACTGTAGAAACAATGGATGCAGGGTCAACCGTTATGTTGAAGGTGTTGTTGGGGTTTGTCACGGCTTCTTCAAGGGTGTTGCTGACTTCCTCAGCTTTGGGGATTTCATCAGCGGTGGCGTTCTTACGGAACACAAGCTCCACGTCAGCTTGAGTGTTATTGGTACGAGTGACACCGACTGCAGGTCTGCATGAGATCACAAAAGCAGAGATCAGATGATTGATGATTGGTGATAATGATCATGGTAATGAGTCATCATAATGATAATTAATTCAAATGAGGGCATAACATCCTCCACTATAGTTTATGGGCAGCCTTGTCAACCATCAGCCACAGGCTGTATGACTGATGTTGAAACAAGGTTCCACAGGACATCCAAAATAATAGTTTAGTTAAAGTGTAGAATCTGAGATTTACCTTAATGCAAGAACTTTGGTGGTAATGAAAAGTGAACCAAATTTGTCGATGTAGATCAAATTAAACTGTGAAAAGAAGTTTAAACATGTTTACATTCAGAGCCTTTTAGATGCATTATATTGTACATGGCACAAGAACACAAGCTTAGCTAGATATTCTATCTTACATTAAGCCTTGGCATGCTTATTGCAAGATGTGTTGTGATGTGACTTTGCTTGTTTCAAGAAACTTGTTTTAAGATAATCTTACAGTACGTGTTAGGAGAACATGTCTTAAAACTAGTAACAAATTGAAACAAGCTAAATTATCTTTTTCAATGTTTTGAAATACGCTTAATACAAGTTACAATCACTTGCTAAGCTTGTCTTTTTTGCAGTTGAATTTGAACAGCACATTTCAAGAGACATTTGAGAAAGAAAAATGCTTTGTTACAGCAGTTTGTTTTTCCGATGCAATGACCTAGATGCAGTTATCATTCACTCAGAATAATGTACCAACAAAGGCAAAGAGAACTGTTCTCATATCAAAATTCAAAACTTACCACTATGATAATAGTATTTGCAAACTCCTTAAATTCTTGGCTAGCTGGGTTGTTAAACGCAGGTATAAACACTTGCTGGATGACTGATGTGACAACCACAACTGGAACAGGAGGAGGGGCTGCAGTGGTGGTGGTGGTAGTTGGTGTAGTGGTGGTGGTGGTGGTAGTTGGAGAAGGAGTTGTGCTGGTGGTGGTAGTTGTAGCAGTTGGTGTAGTTGGGATGGTATTTGTCACTGTAGCCATGATTATAATAAAAAAGAAAAGCAGGATGTATGTAGTTCAGTCAGTATAGTATAGTTGTTATAAACACTTCAACAATACATGATAATGAATCTACGTACCTGGGCCAACGGTGATGCTTGAAGTGATGATATTAAGGCCTGTAATACTCAACGCACCATTTACTAAAACATTTGCGATGTCAGTGTTGCTGGTTTGTGCAGTGCTGAATTCCAAGTTAAGTGTATTGATGATTGATCCGCTCCTGTGGAAATATGATCAACATTAAAAGGGACATATTGTGATTTGCATAGTCTTTGTATGGATCTGACAGCCTGACATGTTATTTAGGCACTGGGGGAAAATGACCTAGCTGCTCGTTGCTGTTTGGCCAGGGTGTCAAGTCTTCAGATTAACAAGCCAAGCTGTTTCGTTGCTCTTTGTGATGTCACAAGACACAAGCAATGCATTCACTTTGGAAGTAGCTGTACATAATGTACTGCCCAGTTTGTAAAGGTTTTCATTTATTTTAACTTTTGGGTGTGTGGTAGTGTGACGGATCATATTGGTCTGCGTTGTGTTGATGTTAAATGTTAATGTCCCGAGGGGGAGTCGAACAGGGGGCTCCCGCGCCGTGGGCGACGACACAGGCCGCTGCACTAAGAAGTGAATTCACTCCTAACTACCGTACCTATGCGTCTGTTAACCCTGTTATGAGGAAGTGAGTTTAACTTACCAGCCCGTAATGCCACAGTCACTTGTCAACACCCCTGTTTCTGTGACTGTGGATAGACTCACGGGCTTCCCCGTTACAGTAGCAAGGGAAGGAAATAGGTACTTTCTTTTTTAGCGTAATTCATGAATCTTAAAAAAAAGCCATATATATACAAACAGTGCATATGTCTGTGTACAGTGAAACATTCTTTGTTGTTCTGGCTCTGTACTCCAGCATTGTATTTGAAATGGAACAATGACTATGAGGTTAAAGTGTAGACTTTCAGCTTGAAAGCTGCTGTAAATGGTATTTTGTTGTTAAAATAAATACTGACAGCCATCACTGATATAGCTAGCATGTTTGGTCAGTAACATGGGTCTCCCAGTCCCTCCACTCTGCAGTAAACAGAAAATACATGTTCTGGTATCCCTTCCAACGTTATCCAATCAGGAGAGAGAACCCAAGATATGTTTACTTATTTTAAGAAATCTTGCCAAGCCAAATTTGTTAACTGCACTGGCAGATTATTTTACTTGACTTCATTGTAAATGAGAGATTGCCTTCAGCAACCTATCAAGATTAAATAAAGATTTAATTGAATGAATGAAAATTAAATATGTAAGTTTGCACTTTAACCCCATAGTCATTATTCATTTTCAAATCCAATGTGCTTCACATACGGACTGCACTGAATATATCCAGTATTTACAAACATGCAATATGTTGATTATGGAGGATGTGTGAATACCTGAACTCTGTTACTGTCAGAGAGACAAATGAAGGGAATTCTGCCTGGTAGAGCGGCTCAAGCTAGTGAAGGAAAAAAACGTTACTTACTAAATTTACAAATGTTATACTAAATATAAAATATGTTGTAAAATATAAATAGTGAAATAAGTGAGATGTCACAACAATAACAAACGTACATCTAGGTGGATAACTCTGATGATCCTTAGCATGAGTTGAAAATTCTCTGCTCATCTATAGTAAGTTTAGGGCCACGATTTTAAACCTTCCTAGTACACTATGTTACATTTACATTTACATTTAGTCATTTAGCTGACGCTTTTATCCAAAGCGACTTACAAGTTCTGTACGACAAGCCATCAGGAAGGGCACAACTCTATCAGCTGAGCAACAATGTCCCTCCCTCTCCTCGAGAACAGTCACATCCTCCTCTCGCTCCTCTCCCCTCTCCTACCTGCTACTCTCAGCGCTCTGTGCTTCGTGCCGTTTGTCGGACTCTACTCAAATAAACTCTATATGGATCTAATTAGTTGCTCACTTTCAGTAGTGGATCGCATATTTTCGTCAAGAAAGCAGAAGGAGGCTGACCCTCTCTGCCCACTTGGGACATTTCAATCGGGCTACCAATTGGACCGCTGGGGCGTGTGGCGGAGTTCATGCCTATTCCCCCTGGAAATTGAAGACGTGGAAGACATTTGGATTATCACATTCATGCTACTCAGCTTTGGAGCATTTGTGGAATGTGGTTGGCTATGCTATAAGACGTTTTTGGATTGCTATAAGAAGTTTTAGGATCTGTGTGCCTTGCACAGGACCTGCCTCAATGAACTGACTGAGACACTTGCTGCGTTCCACGCAGAGGACCAACGGCTGCACTCAGTAATTTTGGAGGGAGTTGTTAAAATTCACTCTACTCAAAATCAAGATTAAATCGACGTGGCATTTTTCCTAGATGAAATGCCTATTCAGAAGGCATTTTTCCCTCCTGAGAATGCCTGCCAGCCAAAACTAAACAAAACAAATTCCGGAGAGAAAGAGAGAGTGGACAACCCACAGAGCTATCTTGGGAACACTCCCTGCCTGCCCGAACCATAACAATCCCCCCCCCCTACAAATCCCCCCCCCGCCCTACAAATCCTCGGGGGCGTTCCGCACCTCCATGGCAGCGGAGATACACTGTGGCTGGGGGGGCACCAGGATGCTAATGATGTCTCGCCCTCCCAATCCCCCCCCCTACCCCCCCGCGGATGTTCCGCGCCAAATATGGCAGCGGTGATACACATATGTCTGTCTCAAAACTAGTCCAGCATGTATCAACAAATGTGCATGTTGTTGTGAATTTATGTGTGCCATTATTACTACAAATGTAATAATTGTGGAATATTACTATAATGAGCTGTATGTGTATGAACCCGAGGATCTCTATGTGAAGCACTTTGGTTGACAAGTGTCATGTCTAAATGTGCTATATAAATACATTTGATTGATTGATTGATTGACACTGTGTAATTGTTTTAATGTTTTTATTTACGTTTTGCCTTAATTTTTTTTACATTTATATTCATCTGTTTAAATGTTTTATTGTGAGGAACTTGTTTTTTAGCGTAAATAAAGGTTTGAAATTAAAGCTGAGAGCTGAGCACCAAGAGCTAGTTGTTGCTCACCTCATGAACAAGGTATAAGAGCTAGAAAATAATTAAATGTTATGATTATGATTATTATGATTTTTATGATTCATTAATAATAATACTGATATGTAATAATAGCTTGGATTTATAGTGCTTTCATGAGACCCAAGCACACTTTACAAAGCAACAAAAAGACAAATAAAACATAAGCAGAATATAACATAACATAACAACAATGATGGACATTGTGTGACACGTTAATG
Source organism: Notolepis coatsorum (assembly GCF_963971535.1). Classification (NCBI taxonomy): domain Eukaryota; kingdom Metazoa; phylum Chordata; class Actinopteri; order Aulopiformes; family Paralepididae; genus Notolepis; species Notolepis coatsorum. The sequence continues at coordinate 134,844,794 of NC_140168.1, forward strand.
TTTGTTAGTGATTTATAGGTTATGCTTCTGTGTAACCGGCTCAATCTGGTGCTGCTATTGACGATGGGTTGATTCATTGCCACATTTATAGTAAATAAAGCATTGCTGTGCCAAACTACACTGTTTTTGTAGTTCAAGTTGGCTAGGATGGTACTACATGAGTTTTGAGTTTCAATGCCTTCCATCAAGTTAACATACATTTTGGAGTTATCCACCTGGAAGTACAACCAAGCACTTTGTTAACCAAGGTTCTGATGTGATCTATATGTTGTTTTTGATAAAAAGCACTTTGTTAACCAAGTTTCTGATGTGATCTATATGTTGTTTTTGATAAAAGCACTTTGTTAACCAAGGTTCTGATGTGATCTATATGTTGTTTTTGATAAAAGCTGTACTCACCTGTCCTTTAATCAGGATTTCCCTTTGTTTAAATGCTTCAGAGGACGAGCTCAAAAGATCTTGGTCAAATGTCTCATCAGAGGTGAACTGTAATGGGACGGTTGTGGTGACAGCTGTAGTGACAGTGGTGGCTATGGTAGTTGTGACTGTTGTAGTTGGTACAACTGTGACTGTTGTAGTGGGTAAAACTGTGATGGTTGTAGTGGGTTCAGCTGTGACTGTTGTAGTAGGTACATTGACAGTTGTTGTTGGTTGAGCAGTTGTTGTTGATCCTGTGACAGTTGTTGTTGGTTGAGCAGTTGTTGTTGATCCTGTGACAGTTGTTGTTGATCCAGTAACAGTTGGTGTTGGTTGAGCAGTTGTTGTTGATCCTGTCACAGTTGTTGTTGGTTGAGCAGTTGTTGTTGATCCAGTGACAGTTGTTGTTGGTTGGCCAGTTGTTGTTGATCCTGTGACAGTTGTTGTTGGTTCAGCAGTTGTTGTTGATCCAGTGACAGTTATTGTTGGTTGAGCAGTTGTTATTGATCCAGTGACAGTTGTTGTTGGTTGAGCAGTTGTTGTTGATCCTGTGACAGTTGTTGTTGATCCAGTAACAGTTGGTGTTGGTTGAGCAGTTGTTGTTGATCCTGTAACAGTTGTTGTTGGTTGAGCAGTTGTTGTTGATCCTGTCACAGTTGTTGTTGGTTGAGCAGTTGTTGTTGATCCAGTGACAGTTGTTGTTGGTTGGCCAGTTGTTGTTGATCCTGTGACAGTTGTTGTTGGTTCAGCAGTTGTTGTTGATCCAGTGACAGTTGTTGTTGGTTGAGCAGTTGTAGTTGATCCAGTGACAGTTGTTGTTGGTTGAGCAGTTGTTGTTGATCCTGTCACAGTTGTTGTTGGTTCAGCAGTTGTTGTTGATCCAGTGACAGTTGTTGTTGGTTGAGCAGTTGTAGTTGATCCAGTGACAGTTGTTGTTGGTTGAGCAGTTGTAGTTGATCCTGTCACAGTTGTTGTTGGTTGAGCAGTTGTTGTTGATCCAGTGACAGTTGTTGTTGGTTGGCCAGTTGTTGTTGATCCTGTGACAGTTGTTGTTGGTTCAGCAGTTGTTGTTGATCCAGTGACAGTTGTTGTTGGTTCAGCAGTTGTAGTTGATCCAGTGACAGTTGTTGTTGGTTGAGCAGTTGTTGTTGATCCAGTGACAGTTGTTGTTGGTTGAGCAGTAGTTGTTGATCCTGTGACAGTTGTTGTTGGTTGAGCAGTTGTTGTTGATCCAGTAACAGTTGTTGTTGGTTGAGCAGTTGTTGTTGATCCAGTGACAGTTGTTGTTGGTTGAGCAGTTGTTGTCGATCCTGTGACAGTTGTTGTTGGTTGAGCAGTTGTTGTTGATCCTGTGACAGTTGTTGTTGGTTGAGCAGTTGTTGTTGATCCAGTGACATTTGTTGTCGATCCTGTAACAGTTGTTGTTGGTTGAGCAGTTGTAGTTGATCCTATGACAGTTGTTGTTGGTTGAGCAGTTGTAGTTGATCCAGTAACAGTTGTTGTTGGTTGAGCAGTTGTTGTTGTTGATCCTGTGACAGTTGTTGTTGGTTGAGCAGTTATAGTTGATCCAGTAACAGTTGTTGTTGGTTGCACAGTTGTAGTTGATCCTGTGACAGTTGTTGTTGGTTGAGCAGTTATAGTTGATCCAGTAACAGTTGTTGTTGGTTGAGCAGTTGTAGTTGATCCTGTGACAGTTGTTGTTGGTAGATCAGTTGTTGTTGATCCTGTGACAGTTGTTGTTGGTTGAGCAGTTATAGTTGATCCAGTAACAGTTGTTGTTGGTTGAGCAGTTGTTGTTGATCCTGTGACAGTTGTTGTTGGTTCAGCCGTTGTTGTTGATCCAGTGACAGTTGTTGTTGGTTGAGCAGTTGCTGTTGGTTGAGCAGTTGTTGTTGATCCAGTGACAGTTGTTGTTGGTTGAGCAGTTGTTGTTGGTTGAGCAGTTGTTGTTGATCCTGTGACAGTTGTTGTTGGTTGAGCAGTTGTAGTTGATCCTGTGACAGTTGTTGTTGGTTGAGCAGTTGTTGTTGATCCAGTGACAGTTGTTGTTGATCCTGTAACAGTTGTTGTTGGTTGAGCAGTTGTAGTTGATCCTATGACAGTTGTTGTGGGTTGAGCAGTTGTTGTTGATCCTGTAACAGTTGTTGTTGGTTGAGCAGTTGTTGTTGATCCTGTCACAGTTGTTGTTGGTTGAGCAGTTGTTGTTGATCCAGTGACAGTTGTTGTTGGTTGGCCAGTTGTTGTTGATCCTGTGACAGTTGTTGTTGGTTCAGCAGTTGTTGTTGATCCAGTGACAGTTGTTGTTGGTTGAGCAGTTGTTGTGGATCCAGTGACAGTTGTTGTTGGTTCAGCAGTTGTTGTTGATCCAGTGACAGTTGTTGTTGGTTGAGCAGTTGTTGTTGGTTGAGCAGTTGTTGTTGATCCAGTGACAGTTGTTGTTGGTTGAGCAGTTGTTGGTTGAGCAGTTGTTGTTGATCCAGTGACAGTTGTTGTTGGTTCAGCAGTTGTAGTTGGTTGAGCAGTTGTTGTTGGTTCAGCAGTTGTTGTTGGTTCAGAAGTTGTAGTTGATCCAGTGACAGTTGTTGTTGGTTGAGCAGTTGTTGTTGATCCAGTGACAGTTGTTGTTGGTTGAGCAGTTGTTGTTGATCCAGTAACAGTTGTTGTTGGTTGAGCAGTTGTTGTTGATCCAGTGACAGTTGTTGTTGGTTGAGCAGTTGTTGTCGATCCTGTGACAGTTGTTGTTGGTTGAGCAGTTGTTGTTGATCCTGTGACAGTTGTTATTGGTTGAGCAGTTGTTGTTGATCCAGTGACAGTTGTTGTCGATCCTGTAACAGTTGTTGTTGGTTGAGCAGTTGTAGTTGATCCTATGACAGTTGTTGTGGGTTGAGGAGTTGTTGTTGATCCTGTGACAGTTGTTGTTGGTTGAGCAGTTGTAGTTGATCCTATGACAGTTGTTGTTGGTTGAGCAGTTGTAGTTGATCCAGTAACAGTTGTTGTTGGTTGAGCAGTTGTTGTTGTTGATCCTGTGACAGTTGTTGTTGGTTGAGCAGTTATAGTTGATCCAGTAACAGTTGTTGTTGGTTGAGCAGTTGTAGTTGATCCTGTGACAGTTGTTGTTGGTAGATCAGTTGTTGTTGATCCTGTGACAGTTGTTGTTGGTTGAGCAGTTATAGTTGATCCAGTAACAGTTGTTGTTGGTTGAGCAGTTGTTGTTGATCCTGTGACAGTTGTTGTTGGTAGATCAGTTGTTGTTGATCCTGTGACAGTTGTTGTTGGTTGAGCAGTTATAGTTGATCCAGTAACAGTTGTTGTTGGTTGCACAGTTGTAGTTGATCCTGTGACAGTTGTTGTTGGTTGAGCAGTTATAGTTGATCCAGTAACAGTTGTTGTTGGTTGAGCAGTTGTAGTTGATCCTGTGACAGTTGTTGTTGGTAGATCAGTTGTTGTTGATCCTGTGACAGTTGTTGTTGGTTGAGCAGTTATAGTTGATCCAGTAACAGTTGTTGTTGGTTGAGCAGTTGTTGTTGATCCTGTGACAGTTGTTGTTGGTTCAGCAGTTGTTGTTGATCCAGTGACAGTTGTTGTTGGTTGAGCAGTTGCTGTTGGTTGAGCAGTTGTTGTTGATCCAGTGACAGTTGTTGTTGGTTGAGCAGTTGTTGTTGGTTGAGCAGTTGTTGTTGATCCTGTGACAGTTGTTGTTGGTTGAGCAGTTGTAGTTGATCCTGTGACAGTTGTTGTTGGTTGAGCAGTTGTTGTTGATCCAGTGACAGTTGTTGTTGATCCTGTAACAGTTGTTGTTGGTTGAGCAGTTGTAGTTGATCCTATGACAGTTGTTGTGGGTTGAGCAGTTGTTGTTGATCCTGTAACAGTTGTTGTTGGTTGAGCAGTTGTTGTTGATCCTGTCACAGTTGTTGTTGGTTGAGCAGTTGTTGTTGATCCAGTGACAGTTGTTGTTGGTTGGCCAGTTGTTGTTGATCCTGTGACAGTTGTTGTTGGTTCAGCAGTTGTTGTTGATCCAGTGACAGTTGTTGTTGGTTGAGCAGTTGTTGTGGATCCAGTGACAGTTGTTGTTGGTTCAGCAGTTGTTGTTGATCCAGTGACAGTTGTTGTTGGTTGAGCAGTTGTTGTTGGTTGAGCAGTTGTTGTTGATCCAGTGACAGTTGTTGTTGGTTGAGCAGTTGTTGGTTGAGCAGTTGTTGTTGATCCAGTGACAGTTGTTGTTGGTTCAGCAGTTGTAGTTGGTTGAGCAGTTGTTGTTGGTTCAGCAGTTGTTGTTGGTTCAGAAGTTGTAGTTGATCCAGTGACAGTTGTTGTTGGTTGAGCAGTTGTTGTTGATCCAGTGACAGTTGTTGTTGGTTGAGCAGTTGTTGTTGATCCAGTAACAGTTGTTGTTGGTTGAGCAGTTGTTGTTGATCCAGTGACAGTTGTTGTTGGTTGAGCAGTTGTTGTCGATCCTGTGACAGTTGTTGTTGGTTGAGCAGTTGTTGTTGATCCTGTGACAGTTGTTATTGGTTGAGCAGTTGTTGTTGATCCAGTGACAGTTGTTGTCGATCCTGTAACAGTTGTTGTTGGTTGAGCAGTTGTAGTTGATCCTATGACAGTTGTTGTGGGTTGAGGAGTTGTTGTTGATCCTGTGACAGTTGTTGTTGGTTGAGCAGTTGTAGTTGATCCTATGACAGTTGTTGTTGGTTGAGCAGTTGTAGTTGATCCAGTAACAGTTGTTGTTGGTTGAGCAGTTGTTGTTGTTGATCCTGTGACAGTTGTTGTTGGTTGAGCAGTTATAGTTGATCCAGTAACAGTTGTTGTTGGTTGAGCAGTTGTAGTTGATCCTGTGACAGTTGTTGTTGGTAGATCAGTTGTTGTTGATCCTGTGACAGTTGTTGTTGGTTGAGCAGTTATAGTTGATCCAGTAACAGTTGTTGTTGGTTGAGCAGTTGTTGTTGATCCTGTGACAGTTGTTGTTGGTAGATCAGTTGTTGTTGATCCTGTGACAGTTGTTGTTGGTTGAGCAGTTATAGTTGATCCAGTAACAGTTGTTGTTGGTTGAGCAGTTGTTGTTGATCCTGTGACAGTTGTTGTTGGTTCAGCAGTTGTTGTTGATCCAGTGACAGTTGTTGTTGGTTGAGCAGTTGCTGTTGGTTGAGCAGTTGTTGTTGATCCTGTGACAGTTGTTGTTGGTTGAGCAGTTGTTGTTGGTTGAGCAGTTGTTGTTGATCCTGTGACAGTTGTTGTTGGTTGAGCAGTTGTAGTTGATCCTGTGACAGTTGTTGTTGGTTGAGCAGTTGTTGTTGATCCAGTGACAGTTGTTGTTGATCCTGTATCAGTTGTTGTTGGTTGAGCAGTTGTAGTTGATCCTATGACAGTTGTTGTGGGTTGAGCAGTTGTTGTTGATCCTGTGACTGTTGTTGTTGGTTGAGCAGTTGTAGTTGATCCAGTAACAGTTGTTGTTGGTTGAGCAGTTGTAGTTGATCCTGTGACAGTTGTTGTTGGTTGAGCAGTTGTAGTTGATCCAGTAACAGTTGTTGTTGGTTGAGCAGTTGTTGTTGATGATCCTGTAACAGTTGTTGTTGGTTGAGAAGTTGTTGTTGATCCTGTGACAGTTGTTGTTGGTTGAGCAGTTGTTGTTGCTCCTGTGACAGTTGTTGTTGGTTGAGCAGTTGTTGTTGCTCCTGTGACAGTTGTTGTTGGTTGGGCAGTTGTTGTTGATCCTGTGACAGTTGTTGTTGGTTGATCAGTTGTTGTTGGTTGAGCAGTTGTTGTTGATCCTGTGACAGTTGTTGTTGGTTGGGCAGTTGTTGTTGATCCTGTGACAGTTGTTGTTGGTTGGGCAGTTGTTGTTGATCCTGTAACAGTTGTTGTTTGTAGAGCAGTTGTTGTTGATCCAGTGACAGTTGTTGTTTGTTGGGCAGTTGTTGTTGGTTGATCAGTTGTTGTTGATCCAGTGACAGTTGTTGTTTGTTGAGCAGTTGTTGTTGATCCAGTGACAGTTGTTGTTGGTTGAGTAGTTGTAGTTGATCCTGTGACAGTTGTTGTTGGTTGAGCAGTTGTTGTTGGTTGATCAGTTGTTGTTGATCCAGTAACAGTTGTTGTTGGTTGAGCAATTGTTGTTGATCCTGTAACAGTTGTTGTTGGTTGAGCAGTTGTTGTTGATCCAGTGACAGTTGTTGTTGGTTGAGCAGTTGTTGTTGATCCAGTGACAGTTGTTGTTGGTTGAGCAGTTGTTGTTGATCCAGTGACAGTTGTTGTTGGTTGAGCAGTTGTTGTTGATCCAGTCACAGTTGTTGTTGGTTGAGCTGTTGTACTTGATCCTGTGACAGTTGTTGATCCTGTTACAGTAGTTGTTGGTTGACCTGTTGTAGTTGACCCAGCACTTGTAGTGGATCCTGTGACAGTTGTTGTAGACTGATCAGTTGTTGTTGATTGAGTGTGTGTTGTAGCAAATGCTACTGATATGGAACAGGATAAAAATAAGATTAAAACAGGAACATTGTTTTCAGGGAAAACACATCTTTAATTTCATATCACACACCTCAACTTACCCAGTAGAATGAGCAATGTTGAGACTCCTGGTTCAAAACCCATCATGGCTTTTTTGAATCTATAAGAATCAGACAACAAAATACCCCACATGTAAAATTAAAGGTTTGTACAACATATTCATAGAATTTGGTGTGACAGTGGGGCGGAGCTTCCTACAGGCGATATAGGCGGTTGCCTAGGGCGCCACCCAGAGGGGGGCAAAAAAATAAATAAAATAAATAAATAATTTTATTTTATATATATATATTTTTTCGCCCCAGTTTTGGCGCCCCCCCTCTATATCTGCAACCATTATTTTTACATTAAAAAAAAATTCTAACATAAGGGAAAATGAGCCAAAAATCTAAAACGGTCGGCCGGTCTGAGCCTCAGCTTTAGGTGTTCACAGTCAGAACATGCTAGAGCGCTGTGCATTGATGGGTATCGGTCAAGTGTTTATAGAATTGAGCATCGAGGGTGGCTGGGTGGCGCAGCGGACATTGTGCTTGTCACCAACGTAAGAGACACCGGGTTCGAATCCGGCTGTCGGCGTTGCTTCCGGCTTGGGCCGGCCGTCATTCTAACTCAATTGTCAGAGTTAGCGGGTGGGTAGTCGATGGGTGGTCATCTGGACGTTGTAAACAGCGACTCCTACAGGTCGGTTGGGGCGCCTGCACAGCAGAGACAGGAAAATGGCGGGGGCAGTGTGAGCCTCCCACACGTTACTCCTCACCAAAATGAGAGTCCGCGCTGGCAGGTCAAAAGATGCGACTGGCTGCCTGCACATGTATCGGAGGGGACATGTGACGGGCTTCTATCCTCCCTACAATCGGCCAGTGGGGGGCACATGCGAGCAACGTTCAAGACAGGGGAGGGGAGAATTGGCACGGCTAAATTGGCATGGGAGAAAAATTAGGAGAAAAAGTGGATAAAAAAAAGAATTGAGCTTCGAGAAAGAAAGACTAATGTTAGAGAACTATGAAGAGACAAAAGCCACCCGGGTCGCAGTATAAAAAGAGAAGAAAAGAAGAAGAAGAGAAACGTGCCAAGATAAAAGGTATGCAATTTTTTACAACTTCCAAGACCTGGGCCCCGTTCCATGTACGTGGTTCAACTAAGTCGATCAACATGTCCATTATCCAGCTTCAGTTAACCCGATGTTCAAAGCCGGGATTTTCCTGTTTCACAAAGGAGGATTCAGTCTCGTTAACTCAAGCCAGACTTGAGAGTCAGGCTCAAGTCAGGCTAGATGCGCGCTCCCGTTTTAGGTGGAAAGCCAGCACGTATCGATGGCAGAGACCCTGATTCTCAACGGCATTGATTGATTAATTGATTTAAGACTTTATTGACAGATTGCAATAGGCTCAATCGCCTCGCCGACAAGTTAAATGCGTTATCTATAGGCTAATTCTAAGTCCCTCATTACCTCAATCAATCAGATTATATTTCTTTAAACTTGCCTGCTGGATTGAATAATCAAATGAGATCTTGCTAGCGAATATTATTAGTTAACTGTTATACAGAATTACGATACGGCTCTCTTACCCATTGATTGATGTATAGTCAATCTTTTACTTATCTTCTCTGTGGTGTAACGGGTTCTTCTTTTGACTTTCACACGGACGACCGGGGTTCAAGGCCCTAGTCTTTTCCTTCTTTTTGCAATATAGGAATAATTCAATTTGGTGCACGTTGAGAGCTATATAAAGAATGACATCCTCAATGCATGTAGATTTATAATATTTTAACTTAAAACCAGGCTACTTTGGCGTATAATCATTAATATTATATTCAAAAAAATCATATTGGAAACACGGGGATTTGAACCCCGGTCGCTGAACTGGCAGGGATGAGCACTACCGCTGGGCCACTGGGCCAGATGGGATAAATTCATTGTTTATACATTAATGAACGAGAGACCCGTGTTTAGAATATCCGTTGTTTTGAATGAAGTTTATCTCTTTATACTCATTCATTAATGTGACGTCAACGGCTCATTCAATTTCTCAAATCCGTCAAACAGCGCATCTCATCAGACATCTTAATCCCAGTTACAATTAAAATAACCACATCATGTGTACATCGCACGAGCGAGCGCCACCGTCGCCACGGTATATATAACGTGCATTATTTAGGACAAAGTGAATTTAATATCAGCATTTTGGGTCTATTTTACATTTCAAAAGCCCCCTCTGGAAGAATGGAGCACAAAAACGTAATTCAGAATGGTATAATGCAGATCGTAGACTGTGGGAATAGTTTCAGGAAACGGGCTGTCACTTCTTTGCGGGGGCGTGGCGATAGTTCAGGCTAACTTGAACTTGAACTCTGCTTTCGAGCAGGCTCAAACTTTTGGATATGTTGTCATGGTGATTTGGGAAATCCAGGTACATGAAATCGGAAAGTCAGGCTAACACAGTTAGCCTGATAAAGTTATCCGGCTAACTCGGTTATCCCGGTACATGGAACGGGGCCCTGCACTTGTACACACCTTAAACCATGGAGGGCAACCTGATTTGGATGAGAAGGAGCTGGCTCAGGAGTTGGAAAATGTACCTGACTTGCCATCAAAGAGCATGACAACTCTTGAGTTGTTGAAATTCATACACACAAAGCAGCTCACAGAAATATATCCCAACTTGTGTATTGCTCTGCGGATCAGTGCAACGCTACCAGTAACAGTAGCTTCAGCCGAGAGGAGTTTTTCCAAATTAAAACTCTTGAAAACATACCTGAGGTCAACCATGGCTCAAGAACGCCTCAGTGGTCTGCCTGTAATCAGTATTAGCCATGAGGTTGGTGGTCAGATTTCATATGATGATGTGATTGATAACTTTGCAGCGAGGAAGGCCAGAATGATTGCACTGTAAATGGAAACCAGTAGGAGCTACAGGCTAACCTTGAAGTGTGATGATAGGGAGTGGAATGTAAATAGTTCTTCAGACAAAGTGAATTTGTAATTTTTATTTATTTGTTTGTTTATAGCATATTATATTTTGATTATATATGTGTAACATATTTTACAATACATAATTTTCTTTTAAAGCAAATTTGCACGTTATTTTATTGTTTGTTATTGTTGTTATTATTATTATTGATTGTTAGCTAAGTTGTTTGTTTTAATTCTTTAGTGTGCACTTTACATTTCTTCTTAATTTTCTTTGAAAGCAAATTTGCACATTGTTTTATTGTTTGTTATTGTTATTATTATTATTATTATTATTATTATTATTATTATTATTATTATTATTATTATTATTATTATTATTATTGTGTGTTAGCTAAGTTGTTTATTTGTTTTAATTCTTTAGTGTGTGTAATGTTAAATAATCACTCGGTTGGTTTAGTAAACACTCTTTATTCAACATCAGGTATGGGTTGACTCGGAACACGACTGCATGCTTGGCCGGCTACTCGCGGGATGGTCCTGCGCATGCTCCGTCCTGTTATAGGCTGACTCCTGTTACACAGGTATCATGCACAGCGTAATATAGTCCCTGATGTTACTAGACATAACATTACATCTTCCCTCCTTTGAGTAGCTTAACCTGAGGGAAGTAAACCAATTAAATTATCTAGCAGTCCATGGAACATGACTACAATATTAACCTTAGCTATATTAATTAACATATTATTCTTATTATTAACGTTAATAAATGCTTTTAGAGTTTCTTTTCAAACCCTGTCACATGAACCTGAACTAGACTCCCGGGTCAGACTACCGGTTGCCCACATAGGTGCAGAGGATTATTCTGCCTCATTGGCAACCTACGCAATCACTATACAGTCTTTCAGGTGAAAAAGTCTTTCAGATGTGATGGCTTTTTAACCACTCTGCCTCTCAACGTGGTGACCGTGGCTGGTGTCTGGATTGGTGTCACCGTCTCTAGCTGTCGTTCGTCTGCTTCCTCCTCAATTACCCCGTCTGCTTTCTCTTCCTCCTCATGCTCGGGCTGGTGAAGTGGTGAAGTCAGCAGACGCAGGTGTCGCCTGTTCCTGCGAAGAACACAGCCTCTGGTGCGGATGAGGTATGACCTTGGGGCACTGCATTTGTCCAGGACAGTGGCAGTTGTAGTCCACCCTTTTTGACCGTCAAGTTTGACAGCAACAGGGTCACCCGGCTTGAGTAGAGGCAATGGGCGGCTTGAGTGACGTCTGTCATAGTGGTGTTTGTAGGCAGCCTTGGCTCTGGAGTCTGCTGCCCTCACCAGGCTGATGTCTGGCCACCGGGGAATAAGCTTTTCCTCCAATATGGGTACAGGAGTACGTATCTGGCGGCCCAGCATCAATTGGGCTGGACTGTATCCTGTTGCCTGGATGGGAGTTGCTCTGTAGCTGAGAAGAGCGAGTACTGGATCCTTCTGTTTCAGAATGTGTTTAGCCATCCTCACTGCTCTCTCAGCAGCTCCATTTGCTTGTGGGAACTGTGGGCTCATTGTGACATGGTGAAAGTCATAGTCCTTTGCAAACTGCTGAAACTGATGCCCACAGAACTGAGGCCCATTATCCGTCACCAGGGTCGTAGGACAGCCCCACCTTGCAAAGATGGCGCTGAGGCGAGACCTCACTGTGGCGCTTGTCATGTCTGGTAGGTAGACGAGGTCGATATACCTTGAGAAGTAGTCGACTACAACCAGGTAGTTTCTTTTGTCCACTTCGCAGATATCCGCAGCCACTCTCGACCAGGGTCTGTCGGGTAGAGGCGTCGGCATGAGCGGCTCTCCGTTCTGGGTGGGTTTTGTCACCTGGCACTGTTTGCAGTGTTCAATCCACTTCTGCAGGGCTTTACCGACGCCCGGCCACCAGACACTCTGCTTGGCGCGTTCACGGCACTTCACAATGCCCATGTGGCCGTCGTGCAGTCGTTCCACTATTACTGCCCTCATGCATTTGGGAATAACGATTCTGTCGCCATAGATGAGCAGGTTGCGGCATACTGAAAGGGAATATTTTACTGCATAGTATGGCATGATGCTGCTTGGCACTTTGGATGCGTATCTTGGCCAGCCATTTCTCACAAACTGTATCACCATCTGTAGCTCTGGGTCTTCTTTTGTGCGCTCTTTCAATCATATATTTTCTTTATTCAGCACAAAATCTAAATCAAAACAGTACAGATATGTAGATATACTTTACATCACGTTCTCAATCAACATCATGTCTGTACCGTATCATTAAGAGACAGCTATGCTTGGGGAAGGGGCGTGGGGGACACACACAAAAACCAACAACAAAACAAAATAAATAAATAAACAGGTAACCCAGAAAGGCCAGAATATACTACGTGTCAACCTCTCTTCTCTGGGTGTAGTACGGCAGTAGCAAACATTCTCTTATACCTGAGCTTTGGTTGTATCACCATCACTGCATTACAAATCCAACCCTTCATTCTCCATCACTGACCTTTCTCAAAAGCATGTAAATGCATGCAGTTAGGATTGCGTCCTTCTTCCCGTTCACATATCCCTTCTATTCAGCACAAAATCAAGACAGTACAGATATGCAGATATACCTTACAACTAGTTCTCAAACCAACATCCTGTCTGTACCGTGTCATCAAGAGACAGCTATGCTTGGGGAAGGGGCGCAAAAATAAATACATTAACAGAAAAAAATAATAATAATAATTATAATAGTATTAAAAAAAAATATATATATATATATATATATATATATATATATATATATATATAATATATATATATATATATATATATATATATATATATATATATATATATATATATATAAAAAATTTAAAAACAGAATATACTACATGTGTGGTTCAAACTGTTATGGTTTGACACCGACCCCAAACGCACGACACAAGAGAGTAGGAATTCAGAGTTGCCAAAAACAAGGGCTTGTTTATTGAGACTAATTAATGAGCACAGAATAGGCAAGTCAAACAAGACAGGTACACAAGCAAGGGGGAAAATGTTCTGCTGCTCTGCAGCTTCTCCCGTGGTGGTAGTAGGGGGTAGCAGATGCTGACGTCTGAGCCGCTCTGCAGACTTCTCTCGGCAGAATCTCCGAAGTGTTGCGGGACCGAGAGAGAGAGAGAGGGAGCGAGTCAACAAGGGTGCAGGTGGAACGAGCAGGAGAACAGGAGAGGTGACTTGTACCCAAATACAAAAGTTATCCAAGTGAACTAATCTTCGTGTAAATACACACAGTGAGCAAAGTTCCACAACACAATCCCAAGTGAATATCTTCGTGTAAATACACACAGTGAGCACTGTTCCAAAACACAATCCCAAGTGAATATCTTCGGTGCAAAAATAGACACTGAGAGTGAAGTCCAAAAAACAATCCAATGTGAATAATATCTTCGGTGTGAACAACACACAGTGGGAGATGTAAAGTCCCAAAAATATTATCCCAGTGAGAACAACAAAAAGGCGATCGCTGGGTGAGTGACTGTCTGATAAAAAAGGTGGTAATCTTCAGTGTTATAGAAACACACGAAAACGGAATTTGATCAAGACAGTCAGTAAAAAACTCACCCAGACGAAGTGCGTAATGAGTACTGGAACAGCAGCGGAGCGAGCGCGTCGCCACGGGGAAAAGGTGTCCAAGAGGAAGGCCTCTTGGAATATCCTGGAGGTAAAGCACAGAGAGCAAACAGCAGCAGCAGCAGGAACGGAGAATGCAAACAGAGAAATATCAAAACGATCCAACAAAACTAGAGTGGAGAAACGGGGTATAAATAATACGGGATTGATTGATTGACAAGCAGTGACAGCTGGGGAATGTGATTGAAAAGCGTGCGGACGGGAGAGAACCAATCAACGACGTCTCTGACGACGTCACTGGGAAGAAGCGTGTGAATGGGGGAATTGAATGATTAACAGAAACAAATGAAAACAGAGCGAGGTGGTTTAAAGGAACAGAACGAGTGAGTGAGCAAGGACAGAAACCTCACAGTACCCCCCCCTCCACGGGAGCCACCCGGCGACCAGGCCGACCCGGCTCGTCAGGATGGGCACGATGGAAGTCAGTGATCAAGCCGGGATCCACGATGAGCTGCCGGGAGACCCAGCTACGCTCCTCAGGGCCGTAACCCTCCCAGTCCACCAGGTATTGGAACCCCCGGCCCCGCCGACGAACGCCCATCAACCGGCGGACCTGCCACTGGGGGTGACCATCCACCAACACGGGAGGCGGCGGATCAGGAGCTGGAGGCATAAGGGGACTGAGGGAGACGGGCTTAACCCGGGAGACATGGAACACGGGGTGGATGTGCATGGATGCAGGAAGTTTCAGGCGCAGGGCCGCCGGACTGAGTACCTTCAGGACCTCGAAAGGTCCGACGAAACGGGGGTTGAGCTTCTTGGCCGAGGACCGTAGCGGGAGGTCCTTTGCGGAGAGCCACACCCTCTGCCCAGGGCGGTAAGTTGGCGCAGGAACCCGGCGCCGGTCGGCACCACGACAGGCGCGCTCAGATGTCCGGAGCAGCGCGGTCCTGGTGATCTCCCAAACTCGTCGGCAGCGGTCGAGGTGGACCTGCACGGAGGGAACTGCCACTTCCGTCTCCTGTGCGGGGAAAAGAGGGGGCTGGTAGCCCAGGGAGACCTCAAAGGGGGAGAGGCCGGTGGCGGAACTGACCATTGAATTGATGGAGTATTCAACCCAGGGAAGGAAACGGCTCCAGGATGCTGGTCTCTCGGCTGCCACACACCGAAGAGCAGACTCCACGCTCTGGTTCATCCTCTCCGTCTGCCCGTTAGTCTGGGGATGATAACCAGAGGAAAGACTGACCGTTGCCCCCAATCCCTTGCAAAAGGCCCGCCATACCTGGGAGGTGAACTGGGGCCCCCGGTCAGAGACGATGTCCTGGGGAAACCCATGAAGGCGGAACACGTGGTGTGTCAGGAGGTCCGCCGTCTCGGCCGCCGAGGGAAGCTTGGAGAGGGCCACGAGGTGAACCCCCTTGCTGAATCGATCCACCACGGTCAGAAGGCAGGTGTTCCCCTGGGAGGAGGGCAGACCAGTGACGAAGTCCAGCGCCACATGTGACCACGGACGGCTCGGAACGAGAAGTGGCTCCAAGAGCCCGGAGGGTGCCTGGTGAGAGGCCTTGCTGCGGGCACAGACCGTGCAGGCCAACACGAACTCCTTAACGTCGTTCCGCATGGTGGGCCACCAGAAACGACGAGCCAGGAAGGAGAACGTGCGATGGACGCCAGGGTGGCAGGCGAACCGGCTGGTATGGCCCCACAGCAGTACCTGGGACCGGACAGAGTCGGGGACGAAGAGACGACTCCTAGGGACGTTGCTAGGAGCACGTTGGAAGCGTAGGGCACGCCTTACCACACCCTCGATGCCCAAGGTGATGGCTCCAACCACTCGGGCCTCCGGGAGGATGGGAGTAGGGTCCTCAGAGGGTGGAGCCCCCTTGGAGTGCATCCGGGACAGGGAGTCGGCCTTCGTGTTGCGGGAACCGGGGCGGAAGGTCAGCGAGAAGTCGAACCGACTGAGGAAACTGGCCCATCTCGCCTGCCGACCGTTGAGGCGCCTGGAAGCGCGGATGAACGTCAGGTTCTTGTGGTCCGTCCAGATGGTAAAAGGCTCCTCGGCACCCTCTAGCCAATGACGCCACTCCTCCAGCGCAGCCACGACCGCCAGCAGCTCCCGATTGCCGGTGTCGTAGTTCCTCTCGGCAGGGAGGAAGCGACGCGAGTAGAAGGCGCAAGGATGCACCTTCTGGTCTGAAAGAGAACGTTGGGATAGGACAGCGCCCAGGCCAGAATCCGAGGCGTCCACCTCCACGATGAACTGTCTCTTGGGGTCAGGGTGGAGCATGATAGGGGCGGAAGTGAACCTTCTCTTGAGGGAGCGGAACGCAGCGCATGCCGCTGGGGACCAGTCGAACGGCAGAGCGGGGGAGGTCAGCTTGGTAAGTGGCTCCGCCACTTGACTGTAGTTCCGGATGAACCTTCGGTAGAAGTTGGCGAACCCGAGGAAACTCTGTAACTCCTTCCGAGTGGTGGGTTCTGGCCAATCCTCCACAGCCTGGATCTTGCGAGGATCCGCTCGGGTCAAGCCCTTCTCAACGATGAAGCCCAGGTAGTCGACGGAGTTGGAGTGGAAACGGCACTTCTCCGCCTTGACGAAGAGCCGATTGTGGAGGAGGCGCTCCAGCACACGGCGGACATGCTGGATGTGTTCCTCGAGGGTCCTGGAAAAGATGAGAATGTCGTCCAGGTACACCACCACGAACATCTCCAGCATGTCACAAAGGACGTCGTTCATGAGTGCCTGGAATACCGCCGGGGCGTTGGTGAGGCCGAACGGCATTACTAGGTACTCGTAGTGGCCCCTGGGGGTCTTGAAGGCGGTCTTCCATTCATCGCCCTCACGGATACGGACAAGATGGTAGGCACTCCGGAGGTCCAGCTTGGTGAAGAACGAGGCCTGGGTCAGTGGCTCGAAGGTGGAGCTCATGAGAGGTAGAGGGTATTTGTTCTTGATGGTGATCTCGTTGAGCTGACGATAGTCGATGCAGGGTCGCAGGTCCCCATCCTTCTTACCAACAAAGAAGAACCCGGCCGCCACCGGGGAGGAGGAAGGCCGAATGAGTCCTGCTTCCAATGACTCAGAGATGTAGAGATCCATCGCCTTCTTCTCCGGGACAGTCAGACTGTAGAGGCGGCTGCCGGGAAGGGGAGCCCCTTGGCGGAGGTCGATGGCGCAGTCATAGGGGCGGTGAGGTGGAAGGGCCTGAGCCCTGGTCTTACTGAAAACCTCCAAGAGGTCGTGGTACTCGGGAGGTATGGACGAGAGGTCCGAAGGCAACTCACCAGCGGGCCTCCGGGGCGGGGGACAGGACGCCGCCTGCAGACACAGGGCGTGACAGGAGGAGCTCCAGCCCCTGATGGTACCGGAGGACCAGGCGATGTGGGGCTCGTGCAGCGCGAGCCAGGGCCTACCCAGGACCACCGGGACAAGGGGGGATTGGGTGATGAGGAACTGGATTCTCTCGACGTGGTTCCCAGCGATGGTCAGCACGACTGGGCCGGTGCGTTGAGAGATGTCGGCCAGGCGGTGTTGGTCCAACGAAAATATCTCCAAGGGCCTCACAAGGTCCTCAAGAGGAATGTTGGCTCGGGTGGCGAACTCGAAGTCGAGGAAATTCTCGTCTGCCCCAGAGTCGATGAGGGCCTCCACCGTGGCACGTTGGTCCCCCCAGGCCAGGGTGACGCTCATCAGATGGTCAGGTGGTGCGCGGCGCTGGGAATGGGAAAAACGGCTCACCAGGATCTCCCGGGGTCTCGGTGAGCCTGATCTTTTGGCCGGGTGGGGCAGTCGGCGATTCGGTGTCCCGCACCTCCGCAGTAGAGGCAGAGACCGGACCTGAGCCTTGCCTCACGCTCTGCCTGGCTCAGATGAGAGCGTCCCAGCTGCATGGGTTCTTCCTCGCGAACCGAACGGGGGGGCCTGCTACCACCAGTAGTGTTGAGGACAGGACGTCCAGGAGTGACGTCATGCGTCCGGGGGATCCGGGGTGCTTCAGGAGGTAACAGTCGGGTCCTCTCGCGCCTTCTCTCCAGGAGGCGTCCGTCAATACGGATGACGAGGCTAAACAGATCCTCGAGGGAGTCGGGCAACTCCCGGGTAGCGAGCTGGTCCCGGACTGCGTCACTGAGCCCCCTCAAGAAGGTTAGGCGAAGAGCAGGTTCGTTCCATCCACTCTCCACCGCCGCCAGTCGAAACTCCAAGACATAGTCCGTCACCCTGCCGCTCCCCTGTCGGAAAGTCCCCAACCGGGCTCCAGGGTCCAGACCTCGGGCTGGATGGTGGAACACTCTGCGGAGCTCCGCCACGAAGTCTGGATAGGAAAACACAAAATCTGCTTCCATTGCCCAGGAGGAAGTGACCCACTGGGCAGCATGGCCTGAAAGCAAGTTCGTCATATAAGCCACTTGGGACCCACGAGCAGAAAAACGGCTTGGTTGATGACGGAAAACCAACTCACATTGCATGATGAATGTGGCACACTCCTCGGGATTGCCGTCGAACAGCCGTGGGACGGAGAGACGGGGTTCCCGAGGTGCGGGATCTGCTGGGGCTGCGGGGAATGCTCCTGAAGGTTGTGAGAGATGAAAAGCATTAACGGTGTCGCCCAGCGAGTGAAGCTGAGCGAGAATGTCGGACTGTTGTCCCGCCATAGCGGCCATTGACCCTTGCATAGGCAGGACCTGATCCCTGAGACTCTGCACCGCAGCCGCAGCCCGCTCTAATTGGAGACTGTGATCCCTGGTCAACTCGACTTGATTAGCAAGTGCGGTTCTGACCCTCTCTGTGTCGGCTGGGGTCGTCATTTTGGTTGGATCGTAATGTTATGGTTTGACACCGACCCCAAACGCACGACACAAGAGAGTAGGAATTCAGAGTTGCCAAAAACAAGGGCTTGTTTATTGAGACTAATTAATGAGCACAGAATAGGCAAGTCAAACAAGACAGGTACACAAGCAAGGGGGAAAATGTTCTGCTGCTCTGCAGCTTCTCCCGTGGTGGTAGTAGGGGGTAGCAGATGCTGACGTCTGAGCCGCTCTGCAGACTTCTCTCGGCAGAATCTCCGAAGTGTTGCGGGACCGAGAGAGAGAGAGAGGGAGCAAGTCAACAAGGGTGCAGGTGGAACGAGCAGGAGAACAGGAGAGGTGACTTGTACCCAAATACAAAAGTTATCCAAGTGAACTAATCTTCGTGTAAATACACACAGTGAGCAAAGTTCCACAACACAATCCCAAGTGAATATCTTCGTGTAAATACACACAGTGAGCACTGTTCCAAAACACAATCCCAAGTGAATATCTTCGGTGCAAAAATAGACACTGAGAGTGAAGTCCAAAAAACAATCCAATGTGAATATAATCCACACAGTGGGAGATGTAAAGTCCCAAAAATATTATCCCAGTGAGAACAACAAAAAGGCGATCGCTGGGTGAGTGACTGTCTGATAAAAAAGGTGGTAATCTTCAGTGTTATAGAAACACACGAAAACGGAATTTGATCAAGACAGTCAGTAAAAAACTCACCCAGACGAAGTGCGTAATGAGTACTGGAACAGCAGCGGAGCGAGCGCGTCGCCACGGGGAAAAGGTGTCCAAGAGGATGGCCTCTTGGAATATCCTGGAGGTAAAGCACAGAGAGCAAACAGCAGCAGCAGCAGGAACGGAGAATGCAAACAGAGAAATATCAAAACGATCCAACAAAACTAGAGTGGAGAAACGGGGTATAAATAATACGGGATTGATTGATTGACAAGCAGTGACAGCTGGGGAATGTGATTGAAAAGCGTGCGGACGGGAGAGAACCAATCAACGACGTCTCTGACGACGTCACTGGGAAGAAGCGTGTGAATGGGGGAATTGAATGATTAACAGAAACAAATGAAAACAGAGCGAGGTGGTTTAAAGGAACAGAAAAAAGTGAGTGAGCAAGGACAGAAACCTCACACAAACCATTTTAAAAATAAAATGACAATAAAATGGGGAGTGAGAAGAAAATAATAAGATGAAAATAAGTAATACATTGCCTTTATAGCCCTATTCGCTCTATACAAGCCCACTTTCTATCGAACTGTTCACCTTGCAACCTGATCAGATGAGTCATCCTCTCCATGTCCTGAATTTCTTTAACTTTGTTTAGCCATTGGTTATGTGTTGGGGGACTGGGTTTTAACCAATTAATTGTGATCATTTTCTTGGCAGCAGTTAACAGTATTTGAAGAAGATACACACTTTTCCTTTCCTCAATGCCCTCTGGTATGACTCCGAGGATGGCAGTTTTGAAATCTTGTGGAATGTCCATGTCGAATAATTTTTTTACATCCCTGAATACATCATCCCAGAACAGAAGTGACATAGTTTTGGGCATGTCCAGAATTTTTTTTTCACTATTTGTTCACCACATCCCCTCCAGCATTCGCTTGTGGGAGTCGTACCTGCTTTAGCAGTCAATAAGGGGGTCTTGATAAACCTACTAATGACCTTCCATTTATATTCTCTCCAGGAATTAGAATTAGTCACCTTATGTGCTTCAGTACAAACATCGAACCACTCCTCTTGTGAGATCTCCTGTTGGAGCTCAGCCTCCCACTTCAACTTAATGTATAGCGAGTCGTTGGGGTTCATTTATATTAGGTTTTGATATAATTTAGAACGAATTTTTTGTATTGAAGCATCAATTTGGATATTAGCTATAAAGCGTTCTATAGCAGAAGGGTGTCGAATTTTGTCCCAATCTTCCTGGTTTTCTAAAAAAATTCTTAATTGGAGACATCTGAAAAAGTCAGTACTAGGAAGGCTAAACTCCACTCTGAGTTGTTCGAAAGATTTAAGCTGGCCGGAGTGAATAAGTTGGTGAACAAATTTCAGACCCTTTGTCCTCCATCCACTGAATCCTTTTGTGCGCTCTTTAACCTCATCCAGATGTGAACTTGACATTGGCCATGCTGCCTGTGTGGCTTCCTCTAGAGCCGCTATGTCGTCTGACAGCTCAACCGTCTCCAGGTGCAGTGCTGCAGAAGGATGCCTTGAGAGCGTGTCTGCTACTACAAGCAGTTTGCCTGGGACATACACCGCTTTCGCGTTGAATCGCATCATCCTCAGGAGCAGTCGTTGACAACGAAGTGGCACTGCATCAATGTCTTTGAGGTTGAAGAGTGGGACCAATGGCTTATGGTCTGTTTGAATGGTGAAGTTGTCCAGGCCGTATAGGTATTTGGAGAACTTTTCACATGCCCAGACTGCCGCCAGACACTCCTTCTCAATCTGAACATATCTTGTCTCAGGATCTGTCAAGGTGTGAGAACAGTATGCGACTGGCAATAATTGTCCACTGTGATTTTGAAGGAGAACACCTCCTAATCCATAGCTGCTGGCGTCGGCACTTACAACTGTCGGCTTGCTGACATCGTAGAAGGCTAGTATGGGCGCCTCTGTCAACATCTGCTTGACTTTAGTGAAAACCTTGTCTTGTGCCGGGCCCCACACCCATGCTGTGTCAGCTTTCAGTAGGTCATTGAGTGGGTGTGTGACATCTGCTAGGTTGGGCAGATAGCGTCCAAGATAGTGCACCATGCCCATGACCCGCTTCAGATCTGTGGTGTTTTCAGGTGGCTGGATGTTTTTTATGGCCTCCACTTTTCCCATGTCAGGCCTGACACCACGCTTGTCAACGATGTGGCCTAAAAACTGGACCTGTGACTGTCTCAGTTTGCATTTTTCTTCGTTGAGCTTCAATCCAGCATCGCTTAGCATTTTCAGTACCGTCTTCAGGCGTTGGTCATGCACCTCTGTGGTTTCTCCATAGACTATTATGTCGTCCATGAAGGCTGCTGCACCTGCATGGTCCTTGAGAAGATTATTCATCTCCCTCTGAAAGATTTCTGGAGCGCTAGATATACCAAACGGAAGGCGGTGGAAGAAATATCTTCCGAATGGCGTGATGAATGTTGTTAATTTGGCACAGTCTTTTTCCAGAGGAATTTGCCAAAATCCTGTAGCAGCGTCCAGCAGTGAGAACATGCTTGAACCGGCCAGCTTGGGGAGTATATCATCTAGAGTCGGTAAGATATACTTCTCTCTCTGCACGGCTTCGTTGAGGCGATTTAGTCCCACACATATTCTCACTCGACCATCCTTTCGTGGCACAACCACCATCGGGGCACACCATTCAGTTGGTTCTGTTATTTCCTCAATAACTCCACATTTGACCATCCGCTGAAGCTCCTCCTTCACTTTAGGGAGTAAGGGTACAGAGACTCTGCGAGATGTGTGGACAGAGTAGGGTACTGCACCTTCTCTCAATTTTTGTTTTCACTGGAGTTGTTTTTAAAAGTCCCACTGACTCGCTGGGTACCACTGACTCACTGGGCACATTTGTCACATTTTCCATTCTCTGTATGAGACCCATGGCTACTGACACTTCTCTGCTCAGTAGGTTGTTGACTGTGGGACCTTCCACAACATGTATGTCAAAGCAGTACTCTGTCCCTTTGTGACAAGTGAATGTTTTGAACTTGCCTTTGTTAATTAGTCTGCCCCCTGGACCATCCAAAACAGTATGTGTATACACCAGCTTCGGCCTTGTCACCAATGCGTCATAGGTGTGTTGAGAAATAACACTGGTGTCAGCTCCACTGTCTATCTTAAACTCAACCTCACCTTCCCGGAGTTGCAGTTTTATTGGCCATGGCTTATTAGAGTCCTGCACAGTGATAGAGCCCAAGAAATAACCATCAGGTTCGGTTTGCTCTTCTGCATACACATCACTGACTTGTAGAGTGCGACACACAATAGCGTAGTGGCCTCTCTTACCGCACTTGCGACACTCATCACGTCTGGCTGCGCACATATCACTCTCGGCGTGCTGGTTGCAGTTGCCTTGAGCTGCATTTCTTGTGCCCGCGTGCTGCTGCTGCCTGGGGGGTCTGTAGCTGCCTCTCCTCTCTGGTTGAAATGCGCCTCTCGGCCGCGCGGAGTAGGCTCGTCTTTGTGTGTGCGTCACCTTACACAACTCTGTGGCTCCACTCTGTTCGGAAATCTGTCCTTTGATCTGTTCCGACTGCCTGGCATGTCTGCATGCACTCTCTAGGTTTAAATCCGACATCATTTGAAGCTTTTGTGTAACTGCAGCTATGGTTAACAGTTGGTTAATATAGTTATTTATGTTTACAATTTATATGCTTATTTTGTATAATAGTAATAATACACTCAATTGCTTTTCAATGTATTTCTTATTTGTTTTGTATAAGATATATATTAGTGGCGCACTGTTTTTTCTATTTTATTTGTGCAATTACCACATCTCACGAGAGTTGAAACACCTGGTATCCGGTGACGTGTTTCCGCTTCTCTTTCTGCGTTGGACCATGAACTTGAATGGTAATGGAATTACCTGGCGTTCTAATAAGTAAAGAACAATCCATCACGCCAACGAAACAAGACAATCTTCCAAGAAACTGACAGAAGATACACTACAGTAACGCATCGATGTTCTCATGTACTGGCACACAGCCAATAAGGTATTGATTGATGGAGATAACAATTGTGGTATATGTATAGTGACGTTCCAACCATTGGTAATGGACTTGTGATAGTAATGGTATCTTTTGTATGCATTTGTACTCATACAGATTTTACGGTTTGGATGAAGGTTTGGATGAGGTTGGATCAAGCTTCTTCATTAAAATCAGTTCAAGAAATCAACTTGTGTTTTGCATCGTGCCCGAGGATGTCACAATAAAATCTTAACTGCACGTTAAGTCAAGTTGGAAGCAAGATGGCGCCGCCGGTGTTCGCCTCATCGCTCGTCAAGGAGCAGCGCGTGGGATGGACCTCTGTGTAAACCACAAGATGGCGCCGGTATTCAAGACAACGTTTATCAACAACAGCATCTGGAAGAGGGCATCAGCGTAACGTTCTAAGCTCACATTCTTCACTATTATATTTGCAAAAGCCAAATGGTTGGACACTTGATAAGAATTAGTGTTCTAACAAAGGGTAGTTTTGTAAACGTATTAGAAGGGTGATAGGAGTGAGTCACAACTACAAGGTGTCGCCTTTTTCCATGTGTTTAATTTGTAACGTTTTGAAACACCGTATTCTTCTGTAGTTTAGATCCCCATTAATGCATGTATTGAAATAAGAGCTTTGAGGTTAAAAGTGCAATTTCATTGTTCAACCTTATTTGATACATATAGAGTAAAAAGTGGAAGAATCATAACTCTGACAGAGAAGGGCAGAGGGATGTAAGAGAAGAAAATGATAGGACTCCAACGAAAGTTCCAAGTCATGTACAAGACATGGAAATTAAATGTGAGAAACTCCAAGGAGATACTATCGCAAGCTGAGACAGGAACTGAGGAACTCGAAACAGTCATTACTAATATACGTGGTTTCTGCGCTGACGTCCAACGCGCATATGAAGAATTACAACAAGTTGACACGCCAGATCAGGAAACCCGTAGGAGAGTCGATCTGTGCTCCCAAACATCCCAGATCATCTTCAAAAGAGCCTCAAGCCGACTGTATGGAACACCTGAAGATGAAGATGACTATCCTGAAGACAGTACTCTATTCACAGGAAGCAACAACTCTTACTTCTCCAACTCTAAGAAGACCTCTGCAAGTTCGAGAGGGTCCACAGCAAGACGCCAAGATGCTGCTGCCGACGTCGCTGCAGGCCAAGCTGTTCTCAAGCTAACAAAAGAGCAACACCAAGAACAACGAGAAATACAGCAGCTGGAAGAGGAAGCTAAAGAACAGTTAGCCGAACAAGAAGCAGCAGCTGTCCAGCGTCGCTTGGAGAGAAGAATGCAGCAGGAGGAAGAGGAAGCTACAATCAAAGCTCAATTGGTATCGCAGCATGCAGCCCTCCAAAGAACCCTGGATGAAAGGAAAAGAAGGGTACAGCAATTGGAGGATATGAAAAGTCTAAATGCAGCCCAAGCAAGAATCCAAGTGTACAACCAAGTAGCGACTACAGAAGAAGAAGAGAAGCTAAGCATCGAAGTGGATAGCGAGAGGAGAACAATCAACCAAATACCTGCTCCTACAACTCCTCCTTCCCCGTATGTGCTCTCTGCACCAAGAACTGTAGCCCCCCTCCTGGGTGAAAGCACTTCAGAGCTCGTCAGGATCCTAGCTGACGCAGTGAGTTCAAACAGAATCCCCATTCCTGAACCTGTAGTATTCAAAGGGGATCCATTACTATACAGTGACTGGAAACTATCATTTCAAACTTTGATAGATCAGAAGAACATCAAGGAAACCGAAAAGATCTACTATCTCCGCAAGTATGTAGATGGAGATGCAAGAAAAACGATCGATGGCTATTTCCTACTCGGCACAGAGAACGCTTATGTTGCAGCATGGAAGCTTTTGAACGAGAGATATGGAAACCCATTCACTATCGCACAGTCCTACAGAGAGAAGCTCAACGAGTGGCCCAAGATCGGACACAAAGACAGCCTCAAGCTCAGAAGCTTCGTTGATTTTCTCCGCAGTTGTGAGGCGGCTATGATTCACATAAAGGCCCTGGAAATCCTGAACGACTGTAACGAGAATAGGAAGATTATCTCTAAGCTTCCAGACTGGTTGATGGCCAGGTGGAGTAGAAAGTCTGTTGAAATGGAAGATCGGAATGGCCATTTCCCAACTTTCAGCCAGTTCATCGCGTTCCTGAATTATGAAGTAAGGATCGCCTGTCACCCAATTACCTCCATGCATTCAATCAAACAAGGCGAAGCAGAGCACCCAAAAGACAGAAGAAATAGGACCGTCGGAGCAAAGGTACTGGCTACAAGCTCCAACGAGAAGACGGTCATGACATGTGTCTTCTGCAAGAGGGATGGACACACCTTGCTCAAATGCAGAAGGTTCATGAAAGAAGGAGAACAAGAAAAAACCTCTTTCGTTAAAGAGAACAGGCTGTGTTTCGGTTGCCTTAAGCCTGGCCATCTCTCAAAGAATTGTACCAAAAAGAGTGAATGCGACGTGTGCCACAAGCGGCACCCTACATCACTGCACTCGGATAGAGCCAAGGAATACAGGAAACCTACGTACGTCAGAGAAAGGGAGTACCAAGATAAAGAGGAAACTAAATCGACGCCTCCTGAAATACCCATTACAGCGGCTACGACTCACAGAGCTATCGTTGGTAATGTTGGCGTGATCACCTCTGCAATCATTCCAGTCTGGCTATCATCAACAACCTGCCCAGCAGAAGAAGTCCTGGTGTACGCGCTGCTGGACTCCCAGAGCGACTCGACCTTCATTCTAAGGGAAGTCGCCGACACGTTGAAAGCCAACAAAGACCAGATCAAGTTACGACTCACCACGATGACTGCAACCTCTACAGTAAACTCTCTAAAAGTGAGTAATCTACAAGTACGTGGCTACAATACAGGCAAGACGATATCCCTGCCACCAGCCTATACAAGAGAGTTCATCCCAGTCAACAGAGCTCACATTCCAACGAGAGAAAAAGCAAAGTCCTGGTCCCACCTGGAGCACCTTCAGAAAGACATAGCACCTCTGTTGGACTGCGAAGTAGGCCTGCTCATCGGGTACAACTGCTCCCAAGCGCTTTTACCAAGGGAAGTTGTATCCGGCAAATCGAACCAGCCCTACGCACAAAGGACGGACCTAGGATGGAGCATCGTGGGATGTGGAAGTCCCTGTGTTGATTTCGGAGATGCCATCGGAACGAGTCATCATATAGAAGTAAAACAAGTGACACCGGATGTTGAGTCTTCAATCAACCTTCGAACAGAAGTACACTATGTAAATTGGCTCAAAGTGAAAGAAGTGACCCCTACAGAAATACTAAAGGCCCTAGAGTCAGACTTCTCAGAAAGGTTCAAGGAAGATAATCCCATCTCACAAGATGACCTGAAGTTCTTATCAAAGCTGAAAGAAAACATCACACAGAAGGAAAACGTCCACTTTGAGATGCCCTTGCCGTTCAAAAGAGAACGCCCAGAGTTACCTAACAACAAGATCAGCGCAATTCACCGCCTGAAAAGTCTCGAAAGAAAACTGAACAAAGATGGAAATTATTACAAAGACTACTGTACCTTTATGGAGAATATCATCTCCCGTAGTGACGCAGAAAGAGTCCCTGAGGAAGAGATAGACAACAGCCCGGCCTGGTACATACCTCATCACGGGGTGTATCATCCGCAGAAACCAGGAAAAATACGCGTCGTATTTTACTGTTCTGCCCGCTTCCGAGAGACTTCCCTCAACGACCATCTGCTCACTGGTCCCGACCTAACAAATGCACTGGTTGGTGTCCTGTGCCGCTTCCGAAAGGGCTCTGTCGCAGTCATGTGCGACATCGAGAAAATGTTCCACCAGTTTCAAGTAAGAAAAGAGGATCAAGTTTATCTACGCTTCTTATGGTGGGAGAATGGCAAAATGGATACAGCACCATCAGTCTACAGAATGAAGGTCCACCTGTTTGGGGCAGCCTCGTCCCCAGGCTGTGCCAACTTAGGCCTAAAACATCTGGCAGCGCATGGAAAAAGGCCAGTTCAACAAGGAAACCAGACACTTCATCCAAAGGGATTTCTACGTGGACGATGGTCTGGCAAGCGTGGAGCGTGAAGACGAGGCTATAAGACTTGTCCAAGAGTCAAGAGAACTCTGCAGCACTGGGAGGTTGAGACTACACAAGTTTGTCTCTAACAGCAAAAATGTCATGGCAAGCATCCCAGAAGAAGAATGTGCTGTAGTTAAGGAACAAGACATGGACATAGGAGAACTACATGTGGAAAGAGCTCTTGGAGTAGAGTGGTGTGTTACATCCGACACCTTCCAGTTCAGAGTCCAAGTAAAGCCCCTTCCTGGACGAAAACGGGATCCTCAGGGTGGGAGGGCGTTTAGGCCAAGCGGAGCTACAACCAGTACGGTGTATTTAGAGAGACCAATACACAAGATCATTACATTGATAGAAGCAGACTAAAGCACTAGTGAGTCATTTAACATTAAGTTGTTTTGGCACTTACCCATTTTCTGCTTGCTTTTACTCTAAAAATAGGAATTTTGTTTTTTGTTTTGTTTTACACTAAAAAGAGATACTTACCTGGTTGAATCCAATTGATCCTAGATACATATTCTTTGAAGTATCCGCAATAGGAAATTCCACATTCTATAAGTATGTGCAATAAGACATTCCACATTTATTGGTATGTGTAATTGGTGGGAGTGTAACTGCAGCTATGGTTAACAGTTGGTTAATATAGTTATTTATGTTTACAATTTGGTAGGCAAGGTACCTTGGTTGAGAAATGCAGGTTTCAGTCTATGTCAGAGTTTCAGAGCCTCCTCCTCGGAGAGTCCTAGTCCAATTGTTACATAGCTCAATGTTGCAATATGTCTTTTCAACCTATTGCTCACGTGGGAAGTCTCTCTGGGGGTTCCACGTCCCCTCCTTTATGGAGCAGGTTGACGGGGTATTGTTTATAGAGTTCCCTGACTCCTCGCCGGTAATGGTCTGTTGAGTCATGGGTTTCCCCCGTCATAGGGTACGTCGCTCCCCGTCCCCTCTTTTATGGAGCATGGTTGACGGGGTGTTGTTTTCCCTCAGCCGTGTCGTATGGGACCCATGTCCGTATTTTTTTCTGTGAAAAAATCGGCTTCTTGTCCTTCTCCCAGGCGGCTTGGAGGAATTGTATCTGGGTTCTTGTTAGAATGTCCATTGATATGTTTTGGGTCTCGACGTGTACATAGTGCTGGCCCTGGGTGCTTCTGATAGGAACCACGCATGGGCTTGCGCGCCTTGGTTGTTCATCATTGAAACTGCGTTTTTATGGGGCAACTGGGATGGAGTTTGTCTCCTCTGAGCGCCAGTGTACTAGGCTTGTCTCGACGAATTCTCGTTCATATCTGGGGGATGTTAACAGAATAGATCAAAGCATAGGTAGAGGGGTCTCACGCCCTTGGGGTGGGCCACCGGGCGCGGTACGAAAGGGACCGTCTGGGTGGCGCCCTCTATAATGTTTTGGATCGACACGCGTACCTACCCCCCTCCTGGGACTGGGGATGGCGGCGTGATTAGGGCACGGGACTGATTCTGGTCGCGCCGGACCTGGTCAGTTAACCCGTTGTCCGCCGGGGTGCAGATCTGCTGTTCTGGTACCCTGAGGGACTTGTGCTTTTTTCGGGGGGGAAAATGCCGGGTCGGCCCGGGCGTTGCAGGGTTTGACGTTATGGAGATGTTTGTGGTTGTGTTACTACGTGTTACCCCTCACTGTTGCTTGGTCCATGTTGTGTTGTACCTTGCACTGTGCTAAAGAAGCCTGGTCTTTCTCCATTCTTTTTCGCCCCTCTCTTCTCCTGCTTAGGCAGGGCTGGGAGGGGGCTGTTGAGGTGGTTCTTATAGAACCCCTCTGGCATCCCTGTGTACGTCCCGGTCCGCGGGGCCCGGGTTCGAAATTGTTTTCGCCGACCCGTTGGCCTGGGTTAACCCCTTTTTGAAAACTGAAACACTTGTACTGCGGTATAGCCAGTGTATACTCGCAGTTGTGTTTTGGAGTTTTTTCTTGGGGGGGTTATAGGAACAACCACCTCATGTTAGAACCAAGGGGGTGGTTGGTTCCCATGTGTGTTGGTAGCGGAGTCAACTCTCGGGGTAGGCCGGATTTGGCCCTGTCTACCTGTGAATGTGCCCCCGCACCTTTCATGACGTCTGCCAATCATGTCAGCCTTCTCTGCCTCGGCCCCTCTAGAGAGTCGAGGGGTTTTTGTGGAGGCTGTGACATGGTGCACAACAATGCCAGCATACGCCCCTTCCGCCGGGGTGCTGTTTCAGCAGACCCCTTTGGTGCCTGTCTAGTCCGCAGTGCTCCAGGCTCAGGTCGAGTGGCCTCTTGCCTGGATTGAGGGACCGACCTCTTTGGGGGTCGTCTCCCCGGTGCGCTGCCTGCTCCCGCTGTGGGTGTAGCCTATTGAGTGCTTCGGGGCGGCGTGCTGTAGGGGGGAAGGGCCTGCTCTTGGATGGGCCCTGTCCGAATACGCTGGCGATGTGGGGGGTGGTGTCACTAGTGACCGCCTGGTGGGGTCTCGATGCTGCGGCGTCATTGGCCTCTCCAGGCCCCCTTTTTTCCCGGGGGGGTCCAGTCCCTGCCTGGGTCTGGGTCCTCCTTCGCGCTCCGCTGCTACGGCCTTGCCACAGGGTTGGGCTTTTGCTCTTGACCCTGTGATGTTAGGGGTGGTAACGGGGGTTTGTTCCTTTCCGTTTGTTCCCTAGTGGCATGCGGGTTGCGCGTTTGTGTAGTCGTGGGTACGCCCCACGGTCTGCTCACCCTGTGCGTTGAGTTGCTGAAGTCTCCTCTTCGCGCAGTCGGATCCGACACCTTCTCGTCCTCCGCTAGGCGGGTCCGGGGGCTCGGGTCCTCCCCGGTTCTGATGATCGTGGGGGGCCTCAGCGGGTGCATTTGTCGAGCTCCGTTCTGCTCAGCTCCTGTGTTGCAATACGACGCAGAGCGGAGCTATACGATGTATAACGTACGGTTATGTATATAACCATAGTTATATGAGTATAGTGACGCTCTGCGTCGGACTCACTGAGGACCCCGTGGTCTTGCCTTGTGGTGAAAGACTTGGGAAGGAGCTGATGGTATGGCCACACCCCTGCTTATGTAGGGGCGGGTGGGGGTGTGGCCAGACAGATGATGGTATGTAAAGGTGCATGTGAGAATTTATTCAGTGCTAGTACTGAAGTGAAGAGTATTGCAATATGACGCAGAGCGTCACTATACTCATATAACTATGGTTATATACATAACCGTACGTTCCCCCACATAGTTTACGAACAGCTATTGAACGTGTGACATTATGAATTGAAAATGGGGGACCCTGATGTAAACAAGACGAAAGTCTTTCTCTGGTCTGCATCCCCTTAACAATTCTGTGTATTGAGTTGTACTGTATTTTCGTTCATACTAATACACATTGGCCGTATTAGGGGGTGGGAAACTGATGGGTGGGGATCGGGCGTTGTGGACAGCGACTCCTACAGGTCGGTTGGTGCGCCTGCGCAGTAGAATCAGGAAGTGTCGGGGGCAGCGTGAGCCTCCCACGCGTTACTCCTCGCCACTGAGAGATCGAGCTGCGCAGGTGAAAAGATGCGACTGCTGTTACCTCAAGTACCGGAGGGGACTTGTGCTATGTATGACTTAGTCCACATTGCAGCCGGCTTGTGGGAGGCAAGAAACAGCGTTCGTGACAGGGGAGGGTTGAATTGGATGATACGAAATTGGGATGGGAGAAAATATAGAAAATGGGAAAAAAAGTGGATAAAAAAAAGAGTTGTACTGTATTTTCCCATTCTGCAATCTGTTAATTAAAGTTTTCAATCAATCAATCAATCAATCAATCAATCAATCAATCTCTTCCTCAGCCTCCATGCTGTTTTTTGACAGGGGTGTAAAAAGTACCCAGAAATTATACTTAAGTGAAAGTATGGGTACCTTCTCAAAATCGTACTTAAGTAAAAGTCAGAGTATCTGGCTAAAAACACACTTGAGTAAAAGTCAAAAGGTTAATACTTTTAAATGTACTTAAGTACTAAAAAGTTAAACTTTTTTTCTGACTGTCTATTCTTCTGATAGCAGGTGTTTAATCAAAGATCCCCGCTTTCTAGGCTTGCACAAGGACCAATCAGCATGGGTATGGGCGGGTTCATTTTCCATTGATGGGGATTTGATTGGCCTTTTTTAAATAAAGTGTGGCCGCAGGATTAATAACGTTAACGTTAGTTCGGCCAGAGAAACAAATATACTAATAAAAATGGTTGGAGCTGCGAGATTTGTACTTTGTACTTTGTAGGTCTGCAGGAGTAAAAAGTATGTTTTTTTCTCTGAAATGTAATTCAGTAAAAGTACAAGTATACAAACCTAATAATACTCGAGTAAAGTAAAAATCCCCAAAAATGGTACTTAAGTATTGTAACGAAGTACAATTACTTTAGTACTTTACACCCTTGCTTTCTGACCAGTAGCCGACGTGATCTCACTCTGATCTACCGGTCTGTGTGCACACGTCATCTACAGAGGACTGCGTATAAACCTATTCTAACGTTATAGAGCGGTCGTCTGGTAATAGGAAGGTTCCTGGTTTAATTCCCGCTCCTCCTGGGCAGCGTGTCAAAGTGTCCTTGAGCAAGACACTTAACCCCCTAACTGCTCCCAATGAGCAGGTTGGCACCTTGCATGGTTGCCTCTGCTGTCGTGTGTGAATGTGTGAGTTAATGGGTGAATGTGACGAACAAAATTGTAAAGCGCTTTGGATAAAAGCTGTTATATAATAAACCATTTACCATTTATTTATTCATTTAAATGAAAACAAAAAACTCTTAGCCTAGTTACTAACTAGTTACTGGATTTTAGTCGGTGCTGAAAATCTCTATAAAAACAATAAAACACTCAAACATTCATGTCCATTAGTATCTCAATAATATTTGAGTAAATGAGTAAATTTATATGGCTGAAAAAGAACATGACATGTCAATTGTTACGTAGTTTTTGTTGTTTGCTGTTGTTTCATGTTAATCGTGTTAAAATGTTTAAAATAAACAAATGGGTACAAGAATAATTTTGATTCTAAGTTTTGTTGACAAAATGTACACTTCCATAAAATAAAAATAGAAGAGAATTAGAGAGTAGCTCTTGATCACATTCGACTGAGAGAGTAGCTCTTGATCACATTTGACTGAGAGAGTAGCTCTTGATCACATTTGACTGAGAGAGTAGCTCTTGATCACATTCGACTGAGAGAGTACCTCTTGATCACATTAGATGGACAGTTAATTCCTTTCTGCCTTTATTTCTGGTAAAAATAAATTGACCAACGTTTTCTTGCTGACCGGGCTGCTTGTTGAAATAGAAATACACTACATTTAGCAAAACAGCCCGGTGCCTCTGCAGGGAGTCCGTGTAAAACATTTGTTGCGCGTGCATGGCCTTGAAAAGTGATTTCTGCTGGGCAGGTAAACTGCTAATTTCTCAGAAGTTGCCTACTGGGAGCTTTAAATTGCAATTTCCACCATGATTAGGCGTACAGCTGCCAACAGCGCCCGCCTGGTATTGAAAAACAGATTTGATTTCTACTTCCACTTTTAAGTGTATCCTTCATTTTATTTCATTACATTGTAAGTGTTTTGTTCCCAACAATTTTTTTTTAAAAACAGGGACAAAGGAAGAGAACCAATGAACACTTTTCATCCCAAACATTTAAAAAATGGAAGAAAGTAAAGAAAAAAAGGACATTCAGAATGTAATTCAATTTCAATAGATGTTCATTGTTGTGAAATGTTTGTATATAAAAAAGTTATTTCAGTGGCCATTGTTCCCTGGAAAAAAAAAATTCAAAAAAAGAAAAACAGATTTGATCTGTGAAGAAACCTGTCTAAAAATAAACAACCTCAGCCACACTGGGGACGCTCTTTTCATGACAAAAGCAAACGTTTCTGACTATAAGAGGATTTTGGAATGCTGGTTATTCTGGTTATTCCTTCCTTACAGTGTAGCTGCAAGGTGCCTTGTTCCAATGTGTTGTACACTGAGGGCTAGATCCACAAAGAATGGATTGCACAGTGCTAATTGCACCCTTACTTACAATTCACTATGAATTGAAAATGGGGGACCCTGATGTAAACAAGACGGAAGTCTTTCTCTGGTCTGCATCCCCTTAACAATTGTGTGTATTGAGCCAAACTGTATTGTATCCATTCTGCAATCTGTTAATAAAATTTTCATTCAATCAATCACCGCGCAGAATGATGTATGAATCCGAAGGAGTACATACTCAGAGTTGTACTTAAAGGAGCTGTAAGTGGTATTCTTTTGTTAAAATATGTGTTAAATAGCTCTAGATTCCAACAGCCGTCACTGATATAGAGTGTCTGGTCAGTAACATCGGTCTCCCAGTCCCTCCAGTCTGCAGTAAACAGTCATCACTGATATAAGAGTGTCTGGTCAGTAACATGGGTCTCCCAGTCCCTCCGCTCTGCAGTAAACAGCCATCACTGATACAGAGTGTCTGGTCAGTAACATGGGTCTCTCAGTCCCTCCACTCTGCAGTAAACAGTCATCACTGATATAGAGTGTCTGGTCAGTAACATGGGTCTCCCAGTCCCTCCACTCTGCAGTAAATAGTCATCACTGATATAGAGTGTCTGGTCAGTAACATGGGTCTCCCAGTCCCTCCACTCTGCAGTAAACAGTCATCACTGATATAGAGTGTCTGGTCAGTAACATGGGTCTCCCAGTCCCTCCACTCTGCAGTAAACAGCCATCACTGATACAGAGTGTCTGGTCAGTAACATGGGTCTCCCAGTCCCTCCACTCTGCAGTAAACAGCCATCACTGATATAGAGTGTCTGGTCAGTAACATGGGTCTCCCAGTCCCTCCACTCTGCAGTAAACAGCCATCACTGATATAGAGTGTCTGGTCAGTAACATGGGTCTCCCAGTCCCTCCACTCTGCAGTAAACAGCCATCACTGATACAGAGTTTCAGTAACATGGGTCTCCCAGTCCCTCCACTCTGCAGTAAACAGCCATCACTGATATAGAGTGTCTGGTCAGTAACATGGGTCTCCCAGTCCCTCCGCTCTACAGTAAACCCAAAATAAATGTTCTGGCTTATTTTAACATATCACTTACAGCACCTTTAATGTACTCTATTATTTTTTAAGAAGCCTGTATGACTTGGCACTAATTTCAACACCAGCGTTTTGGTTCATGAGACGCTGGAAGGAAGTGGGCCGCTGGTATCAAACAGCTCCATGGCCGTTACACAACATTCCAACGGTAAACGGTAGAGAGAGGTATGTAAAGATAATTAATTGCTCATTAAAATGGGTGAAGGGCAACCAGGAAACAACAGTCAGTAAGAAACTCTGTGGAGGGCAACCGGGAAACAGTCAGTAAGAAACTCTGTGGAGGGAAACCGGGATGGTTGAGTTATGCAGGTCACATGACCCGCAATGACCAAATGTGATGCAAGAAGCATGGATACATTCCATAATGTTTTGGCTAAATGGTAAATGGCTGCTTTTTTATATAGCAGCTTTTATCTAAAGCGCTTTACAATTTGTTCCTCACATTTTAGCCATCCACTCACACATTCACACACCGACGGCGGAGGCAACCATGAACCTGCTCATGGGGAGCAATTAGGGGTTCAGTGTCTTGCTCAACGACACATCGACACACTGCCCGGGAGGAGCGGGAATCAAAACCAAAGAGATGATTGTGGATTTTAGGAGGTCTGGGGCCAGGGACTACAGCCCCCTCAGCATCTATGGGGCACCGGTCGAGAGAGTGAACACTATCAAGTACCTCTGAGTCCACATATCTGAGGACTCTCCAGGACATTAACACCAGGCATTGCAGGGCCAAGGCTAAGAGAATAGCCAAAGACTCTAGTCACCCAAACAACTGCCTCTTTGCACTGCTGCCAGTACAGAGAGACTCAGAAGGAGCTTCTATCCCCAGGCCATCAGGATGCTCAATGACTCCATGTAACATCAACCCATCCATCTACACTCATTGCACACACATCCACATGCACACACTCACTTTAAACATTCACCTTAACATTCACTTTAGATACTTTCTAACACTATGCAATTTTTTTCCCTATTTATTACAAAAAGTATTTGCACTACATCTCTACCACATTTAAAAAAAATTGCATTTTGTTAACATTTTGTACTTTAGTTTTGTATATTGTATATGGGGCGACAGTGGCTCGGGAGGTAGAGCAGTCATCTGGCAATCCGGAGGTTCCCGGTTCGATTCCCGCTCCTCCCGGGCAGCGTGTCGATGTGTCCTTGAGCAAGACACTTAACCCCTAATTGCTCCAGATGAGCAGGTTGGCACCTTGCATGGTTGCCTCTGCCGTCGGTGTGTGAATGTGTGAGTGAATGGGTAAAATGTGAGTAACAAATTGTAATAAATGGATAAAAGCGCTATATAAAAAAGAAGCCATTTACCATTTGTATATTATTTTGTATAGTGTTTGGTTTTTATTCTTTTTACTTTTTTTACTGTATGAAGCACAATCTCAGGAGGCTCATACAGAACCAAGCATTTCACTGTAATGTACTGTATAATGTAATGTATCTTATGTGACAAATAAAACTTGAAAACCTGATGATGATGATGATGATAGTAATAGTGGTAGTAATAATACTAATGATAATAATAATAATAATAATAATAATAATAATAATAATAATAATAATAATAATAATAATAATAATAATAATAATAATAATAATAATAATAATAATAATAATAATAATAATAATAATAATAATAATGATAATTAAAAAAAAAGGTTATTAGTTGGTAATAATGATTATTCGTTTTGCAAATACTTTTATCTATAAAAAAATATTTATAAAGGTGCTTGAGTACGCCTATATAAATATCACCCATTACATTTTGAAAAATAACATTCGAGGGACCCTTAAGTCAGAAAATAAAAAGATAGATAATACAATTTAAAAAAGTACTTACCCCAAAATTAAAATCAATTGTTTCAATATACCTTCTTCAATAGGTTTCCAGAGAGTCAGATGTATTCAGATGTATTCTGCATTAATATTATATAATTTTTACAAAAGTTCCGAGTCTATACCGATGAGGCCCGTCTGATCTTACACCTGTCTTGAGAGCGAGGACTTATTATAAGGTGAGTGCATGTTGTGACGTAGTGATGAAAGGTGTTCAACAT
Organism: Notolepis coatsorum; assembly: GCF_963971535.1. Lineage (NCBI taxonomy): Eukaryota > Metazoa > Chordata > Actinopteri > Aulopiformes > Paralepididae > Notolepis > Notolepis coatsorum. The sequence goes on from NC_140168.1 coordinate 134,880,990, forward strand.
AGCGTCTGTCAGTTCCTGGTTAGTTACAGTAAGGGCTGCTCCTTTGTTCTCAGGGTATTGTTACTGCATTCCATTCAGGAGCCAAATCAAGGTATCTAATTACTGGATCTGAGCAAAGCAATACTGGCTCTGACTTGTGACGTCAAATAAGTCAAAATAGAAATGCTGATGAACTGATATGCAAAGGAAGAATAAATCAAATTGATTTCAAATCAAATTCAAATGTAATTGTAAAGCCTGAGATCAGACATGGAAAAGCCCCCATGGGCTGTACAAGCCTTCTTGTACAAGTCAAGAAGAAACATCAAAATAGATAAAAAATAATAATAATGAAAACGCCATAAAATCCATAATGCAACACTCCCAATGAAGATAAGGAACGACTCACTAAAGACCTAGCAATAGGAAGAAAGAAAACCCACCACAGGCGGCATGGTAAATGGTAAATGGCTGCTTTTTTATATAGTGCTTTTATCCAAAGTGCTTTACAATTTGTTACTCACATTTTACCCATTCACTCACACATTCACACACAGACGGCAAGGTGCCAACCTGCTCATCAGGAGCAATTAGGGGTTAAGTGTCTTGCTCAAGGACACATCGACATGCTCAATATGGCGAAGAGCGAGACGTGATTGGCCGGTATGATAATATAACGAAAGGTTATCCTATAACCTAGTTATATGAATACTGGCTGAGCGTCTCGCTCTTACCGCCCTGAGGTCCCTTGGTTGGGTTTTCAGTGTTGGAAACTTTTTCTGAGGAAGGGGGACTGTGACCATGTCCGGCGTCATATAGTAGGATGCGGGGGCGTGGCCTGGTCACGTGCATTAGAGTGCAATTGTTTTGTTCATGAGCACAGTAGGTGCTGGAGATAAGAGATATCTCATTATGGCGAAGAGCGTGACGCTCAGCCAGTATTCATATAACTAGGTTATAGGATAACCTTTCATTTTATGGTGAAGCTGTAATAACAATACACATTAAATGCAAGCCCATTTAAATGGGTGACATTGTTTGTACAGGATATTCAATATTCAATATAATATTATCAGACTTTTTTTTTTTATCCACTTTTTCTCCCATTTTCTATACTTTCTCCCATTCCAATTTCATATCATCCAATTCAACCCTCCCCTGTCACGAACGCTGTTTCTTGCCTCCCACAAGCCGGCTGCAATGTGGACTAAGTCATACATAGCACAAGTCCCCTCCGGTACTTGAGGTAACAGCAGTCGCATCTTTTCACCTGCGCAGCTCGATCTCTCAGTGGCGAGGAGTAACGCGTGGGAGGCTCACGCTGCCCCCGACACTTCCTTATTCTACTGCGCAGGCGCACCAACCGACCTGTAGGAGTCGCTGTCCACAACGGCCGATCCCCACCCATCAGTTTCCCACCCCCTAATACGGCCAATGTGTATTAGTATGAACGACCAGCTAAACTGAAAGCAATGTGGAGCGCTGGGCTCGAACAGGCAAGCCCAGCGTCTACGTCATTCATGGCGAGCGCCTTGCCCACTACGCCACGTAGCCGCCCATATTATCAGACTTATAAACATAACTACAGAACATTATAATACGCATATACAATATTAAGGTGTGAGCACACATACAGTACAATAAACAAAATACAATAGTCCGTTCAAATTGCCATTCTTTCTGTGCTGCTTGGGAAACTCATTTGATAATTTATTTTTAAGTGGATTTGTTACCATCCTATTATACAAATAATAATAATTCATATAATAATAATTACTGAATCACATGCAACAGGATTGTGATTGGAGGATCAAGAAAAGAGGGCAGGGTTTGAGACAGGTCGATTACCAGTAGTACTTGCCGTAACAAATAATAATAATAACTTTATTTGTATAGCACTTTTCATACAGAAATTGCAGTTCAAAGTGCTTCACAGCAGTAAAAAATAAAGGCATAAGCGAGCATAAAAAAGATAGACAGGTAGCAAGGTAAGATAGATCACAGTTTTTCACATTAGGATCTAGCATCCCAATATCTCTGTTTACAGTTTCATTCGGTAATAAAAAGAATAAAATAGAATAGACAGAGTAAAAAGTGCGTTTTGATTCAGTTGAAAAATAGGCTAAAAATAATAAAGACAGTAAAAAGTGTGAACAAACCCAAAACTAAAAGGATAAAGTGCCCATGCATATTTAACATCATCCATATACTGTAGGAGTACTGATCAATAAAGGAATATCTTATCTCTTATCTTATCTAGGATCAATGCTCCGGTACATGACCATATATCTCATTATGACTTATGAGGTACATCTGGTGTCAACTTGACCTGCTTTCACACATGACACATACAGTAGTTCTTGATGAGTCACGTAGCGTGTGGCAATCTCATTTGCAATCTTGTTCACTGTGGTTTTACAGTAAGCTGGATTTCCTTGTGCTGCCAGTCATGTTGTAGATGAGTAGGTGTTTACATACTTGAGAGCAGAGCCCAGGAACCCAGATTCGGCTCAAATAAGGGACTAAACACGTTTCGCAATTATGCCACATCAATGTGGAACGCCCTACCCAAAGCTGTAAAGGAATGTGGATCACTACCCACTTTCAAAACCTCTCTCAAGGGACACCTACGGGAGACTGCAATTCAACACTGGCCCCTGTAAATATCCTAACCCAACCCCCTCCAATGTACAGTCATTTACCTAGTATGGTTTTGTCAATAGTTCAATGTACAATTGTGTTTGTTTGTACAGTGTCTCCTCCCCCCCCCCCTCAATGTACAGTGTTACTTGTTTATACAGTGTGCCCCCCGCCCCCCCGCCCCCCCCCCCCCCCCCCCCCCCCCCAACCACCTCCAATGTAAATTACCCAGTATGGTTGTCAATATCCCAATGTACCCAACCCCCCCCCACCCAACCTCCTCCAATGTACAGTTTCTACGTCAAATGTATATACTCCCTTTTCTTGACTCCTTCTGTATCACAAACAGTACTGTATTTGCAAATCTGGTATGTCATAAATGTATAGATGTAGCAGTACTGACTATCTGTATGTCATGTATGTCATATATGTCTATATGAATTGAAAATGGGGGACCCTGATGGAAACAAGACAAACGTCTTTCTCAGGTCTGCATCCCCTTAACAATTGTATGTATTGAGCCGTACTGTATTGTACCCATTCTGCAATCTGTTAAATAAAGTTTTCATTCATTCATTCATTCAGGTCTGACAACACTGTAAGTTAAGGACCAGTCGACCAAACGTTCAGTGTTGTATCCATTGGTCTTTTTTTTTTTATCTCTTAATTAATTTACATTTACATTTAGTCATTTAGCTGACGCTTTTATCCAAAGCGACTTACAAGTTCTGTACGACAAGTCATCAGGAAGGGCACAACTCTATCAGCTGAGTAACAATGTTCATCAAAGTGTTGAGTGCTACAGTGTAGGTTCGTTTATTAGGACAAGTGCATGACAGTAAGGTTAGTTAGGGTTAGATTATTATTATATATTTATTTTTTATTTCAGATCAAATTCATTCTGCCAGTAGAATTGCTGGAGATGCTGCTGCAGTTCCTCTGCTCACTTATTTGACCTACAGTGTACGAGAAAAGGGAACATAGTTACTTTAGTCAGGCCCTCAAGTACCTGTGTCCCCTAGGAACCTCTTAAAAAGGGAACATGGTTACTTTAGTCAGGCCCTTAAGTAGCTGTGTCCTCTAGGAACCTCTTAAAGGGAACATAGTTACTTTAGTCAGGCCCTCAAGTAGCTGTGTCCTCTAGGAACCTCTTAAAGGGAACATAGTTACTTTAGTCAGGCCCTCAAGTAACTGTGTTCTCTAAGGACTTCTTAAAAAAGGAACATAGTTACTTTAGTCAGGCCCTTAAGTAGCTGTGTTCTCTAAGGACTTCTTAAAGGGAACATAGTTACTTTAGTCAGGCCCTCAAGTACCTGTGTCCTCTAAGGACTTCTTAAAAAGGGAACATAGTTACTTTAGTCAGGCCCTAGGAACATCTTAAAAAGGGAACATAGTTATAGTCTATTTGCCACCCCATAGAGCCCCATTGTGAACCCGGAAATTTCGGAACCACCAACGTTTTATGATGGATATGGATAGTACGGATCCCCAGCACTCAGAAACTGCCGGATGCTAAGTTGTAAATGTTGGGCAACTTTTTTTATTTGCATAATTAGCTAACATTTGCATAATCGCCTAAATGGCCAAATCTCAGAAACTACTTGATCAATTTCAACAATGTTGGAGTTGTTTTGGGGGTTATTCGGGATACTGAATCCAGTTGTATGATACTTAAGAGAAGAAAAAAGTTTCAAAATTGCAATATTTACTGGAATTTACCAAATTTTGGTGAACTTCTTTTTGAATTTTCTGTTTATAAATGTTTCAGAAGATGCAGAATTTATAGATAATTTTCATGGACTGTTCAATTGTAAACAGAATGATAATAATAATAATAATAATAATAATAATAATAATAATAATAATAATAATAATAATAATAATAATAATAATAATAATAATAATAATAATAATAATAATAATAATAATAATAATAATAATAATAATAATAATAATAATAATAATAATAATAATAATAATAATAATAATAATAATAATAATAATAATAATAATAATAATAACTTTAATTTGTAGAGCGCCTAATAGACCACTACACTTCCGCGTTACATTGAAATCGGGGAGGAGATTGCGGGGGGAGCAAATGAATGAATGTGGATGAGAGCCGTGATGTAAGTGGTTGCATTCCTAATCGGCAGAGAAAAAGCCAATTTTTAAGCACCTATTCCCCATGCACATGCGCAGATTTCCCACGGATTGTGACGCCACGCACACCCGCCCTGGACTGTTCCATCAGAGGGGTGAGCTTCGTGGCCAGTGTCCTTTCAGCCGAACAGGATAATGAAACAATGATCCCACTAAATGGCCAGACGAGTCATATGGCGACATCTACAATTACCTCATTGAGTCTCCAGGTAGACTGTTTATATTTAAGTGCAGTGGTCTGTAGCCACTCAGACTACCACCGAAGCTCCCCCCTCTGATGGAACAGTCCAGGGTGGGTGTGCGTGGCGTCACAATCCGTGGGCAATCTGCGCATGTGCATGGGGAATAGCCGAATAGGTGCTTAAAAATGGGCTTTTTCTCTGCCGATTTAGTTCTGATCGATTAGGAATGGATCGCGCCGTGTTCAGGAGATTCAGGCGCATACAAGTCTATTCGATCATGTCTCCAGCACCCACACAGCCGTAGCTGCAATCACTTACATCACGGCTCTCATCCACATTCATTCATTTGCTCCCCCCGCAATCTCCTCCCGATTTCAGAATCCCGGAAGACTATTGTTGATGAGTTGTTATGAAGAGCTGGCTACAATCCAGGAACAAAGATACAATGGTAAACCACTATCTTCCTCATTCCTGGTTGTGTCTGTGTGAAATATCTCCCCAAACAGGTTCAAATGTTCTCGAGGTCATGTCCTACAAAGTATCCTCTATACCAGTGATGCCCAACCTGGGGTCCGCGGACCCCCTGGGGTCCGCCAGGGGGCGCAGGGGGTCCGCCAGACCACAGATGATTTTTTTTTTATTTTTTTTTTATCATCAGAAGCATGAATAGTCTCTCCACTACAATAAAAAATAAAGATAAATAAATAAACATCTAGACATGATTTTTGAACGTTAACAGTAGGCTACCGGGTAGCCGCTAAAACGCGAATCAGTTGACTGTATCACTTTCTGTAGCTAGCCTAGCACGCTAGTTAACTTTCTCGGCTCGTCTGCAGTCAGCCGCCAGAGGCGAAAATGTGTGACAAACGAAAAGGAGATGACGGCAGCTCATCTGCAAAAAAAGTTAGGACCTACAGCAATCGCGAAAATTACATCACCATGGGCTTCACTGAGGGACCAGACAAACGACCTGAGTGTGTGATTTGTGGAGAAAAGTTGGCAAACTCGAGCCTGAAGCCCAGCAAGCTGAAGAGACATCAGGCGTCTAAGCACCCAGAAACCGTTGGGTAGGATCCAGACTTTTTTCGGAGGAAAGAACAGTCTCTCAAGGCGAACAAGCCTGTTGATGTTAGAGTAGCGTGGAGCAGGGGTGGCAGTGATTTACAGAAGGCTACCGAAGCCTCCTTTGAGTGTTCGCTTTTAATTGCAAAAGCAAAGAAACCGCACAATATTGGCGAGCAGCTCATCAAACCAGCCTGCATCAATCACAGGTGGCGGATAAACTAAAATCAGTACCACTCTCGAACAATGTAGTGAAAGACCGAATTGATAAGATGTCAAGTGATTGCGAGCAGCAGCTGTCAGAAAAGCTTAGAAAGGGTCCATTTGCCATACAACTTGATGAAACTACAACTGTCGCAGACGAGGCTGTGCTCATCGTTTATGTGCAATATATTGAAAATGAGGATCTGAAGCAGGACATTCTCATGTCAGTCAACCTTACTACCAGGATATTTTTACTGCAGTGGATTCTTACTTCATTCAACATAAATGCAAACCGTTCACCATTAGGGCCTGATTTGAGAGGATGAATACAGGATTTGAATATTGGCCAACATTTTGAAATACATATGGTGCAAGATTAGATTTGTTGATTGAAGGCACAAGTCAAAGAAGCATAGTGGGTCTAATTATGATGCATATGCCTGTGTATAAGCAGTTTGTTATTAAAATGACAAAAAAAAGGTATTAAACCCAGCTAGGACAGATTCTCTCTGCTACTGATTGGAATTTCCTGTCTCATATTTAGTTTAATTTGTTGCATTGATTTGTTCCATAAATGCAAACCGTTCACCATCAGGGACTGATTTGAGAGGATGAATACAGGATTTGAATATTGGCCAAACATTTTGAAATGCATATGGTGCAAGATGAGATTTGTTGATTGAAGGCACAAGTTAAAGAAGCATAGTGGGTCTAATTGTGATGCATATGCCTGTGTATAAGCAGTTTGTTATTAAAATGACAAAAAAAAGGTATTAAACCCAGCTAGGACAGATTCTCTCTGCTACTGATTGGAATTTCCTGTCTCATATTTAGTTTAATTTGTTGCATTGATTTGTTCCATAAATGCAAACCGTTCACCATTAGGGCCTGATTTGAGAGGATGAATACAGCATTTGAATATTGGCCAAACATTTTGAAATGCATATGGTGCAAGATGAGATTTGTTGATTGAAGGCACAAGTTAAAGAAGCATAGTGGGTCTAATTGTGATGCATATGCCTGTGTATAAGCAGTTTGTTATTAAAATGACAAAAAAAAGGTATTAAACCCAGCTAGGATAGATTCTCTCTGCTACTGATTGGAATTTCCTGTCTCATATTTAGTTTAATTTGTTGCATTGATTTGTTCCATAAATGCAAACCGTTCACCATTAGGGCCTGATTTGAGAGGATGAATACAGCATTTGAATATTGGCCAAACATTTTGAAATGCATATGGTGCAAGATGAGATTTGTTGATTGAAGGCACAAGTCAAAGAAGCATAGTGGGTCTAATTGTGATGCATATGCCTGTGTATAAGCAGTTTGTTATTAAAATGAAAAAAAAAAAAGTATTTTATGGTATCTTATTAGGAGGGGGTCCGCAAATTTCATCAGAGATGTTTGGGGGTCCCTGGGGGGAAAAAGGTTGGGAACCACTGCTCTATACAGTGCCCCATTGTTCTGACAGGATTATTACGTTCCTTTTGGCCTCCTTGCTGACGTGGACGAGAAACCTATCTATAGGCCTAGTTATCAAATTCTTGGTTTGCAATGGTTTTGCACCTTGTGGGTAAATAAAAACCCAGTTTTCATCTACAACTCCTGTTTCCTCATTGTCTCACGGCTTGGTCCCTAACAAGGAGAAATGGGCATTCTAAACACTGTGCAATTTTTAGAATGTATATCCCGGACTGTATTTTTATTGTTATTTGTGATTTTTGACTACCTAAACTTTACGCAACATAGGGGAGGAGCAAACATAGCTTGCATAGCAGCCTTCTAAACTCTAATTTGAAAATTACCTTGAAGAAAACGTTTTCTGCCAGTGAAGTTTTGTCACAGATATTTGACGGTGAAAGTGACATAGGAGAGAATGTGTCTGAGACCCTGATTATGAGGCGTCCTCCTCTGATGAGAATGAGACCCTTAGTGCAGATGCTCCTGTTGTCTCTCAACCACAAGCAGACACGTTACTTTCCAAAAACGGAAAGTTATCATGGGCCCACTCCCCACTTGAACAACATAATATATATTATGTATGTATAATTGGGTGGGTGGGGGGAGTAGGGGTAATGTTTTATTTAAATGGTTATTTAGGTAATCAACTAAGTAACATGAAGCACTTGAAACATACATTTGGGTAACACTTTTGATTATGATCATTTTCTGGAGGTTTAAACTGCTGGGGTCAAAATGTCCCCAAGGATAAAGAGTGTAAAGTCAATTTGAGGATAACACGAGGGTTAACAAAACCATTTCAAATAATTTGAGCCCTGCTAGATAGAGGTAGCAAATAACTCTAAGGATGGCAATAATAATAATAAACGTTATTTGTACAAATTCCATACAAGAATTGCAGCCCAAAGTGCTTCACAGCAGAAAATACACTAGAATAAATCAAATGAGCATAAAATAGACAGAATAAATGCAATGCAGAAAATAAAAATACAAGATGATAGAAGTAGATGATCGTAGTGTTCTTGGGGGCATGTAGTTGACAAGAAAATTGCCAATATAGCTTGGTCTGGTTCCATTTAGGGCTTTGTACATAAGGAGGAGGACCTTCAAATCAATTCTAAATGTTACCGGAAGCCAGTGTAATAGCCTAGCTGAGAGTTGAATAAGCTGAAGGATTTTCTTCAGTCGGCTTGGAATAAAGGCATGGATCCGTTTTTCAGTATCCTTTTGATTTATAAATGGTTGTACTTTAGCTTTGTTTCTAAGGTGGAAGAATTATGTTTTTGTCACCTAGTTAATGTGGGACTTAAAGCTTACAGTAGACCTGAGTCTATGATAACCAAGACTTGTAAGCAAGGAGTAAGTTTCCCCATAATATTATTCAGCAGAATTTCTCTTGAAATTGAAATTTGGTAAATTCCAGTAAATATTGCAATTCCGAAACTCTTGAGTATCATAAATGGATTCAGCATCCCGAATAACCCCCAAAACCACTCCAACATTGTTGAAATTGATCAAGTAGTTTCCGAGATTTGTCCATTTAGGTGATTATGCAAATGTAGCTAATTATGCAAATAAAAAAGTTGCCCAACATGTACAACTTAGCATCCAGCAGTTTCTAAGTGCTGGTGACCCATACTATCCATATCTATCATAAAAGTTTGGTGGTTCCAAAATTTCCGGGTTCATTGTGTTGGCAAATAGACTATTACTTTAGTCAGGCCCTCAAGTACCTGTGTCCACTAGGAACCTCTTAAAAAGGGAACATAGTTACTTTAGTCAGGCCCTCAAGTACCTGTGTCCCCTAGGAACCTCTTAAAAAGGGAACATAGTTACTTTAGTCAGACCCTCCAGTAACTGTGTCCTCTAAGGACTTCTTAAAAAGGGAACATAGTTACTTCAGGCAGGCCCTTAAGTACCTGTGGCCCCTAGGAACCTCTTAAAAAGGGAACATAGTTACTTTAGTCAGGCCCTTAAGTAGCTGTGTTCTCTAAGGACTTCTTAAAGGGAACATAGTTACTTTAGTAAGGCCCTCAAGTACCTGTGTCCCCTAGGAATCTCTTAAAAAGGGAACATAGTTACTTTAGTCAGGCCCTCCAGTAGCTGTGGCCCCTAGGAACCTCTTAAAAAGGGAACATAGTTACTTTAGTCAGGCCCTCCAGTAGCTGTGGCCCCTGGGGGCCTCCTAGAAATGCTGAAACATACTCCAGACACTTTATTATGTAGTATGTATTGTACTGTACTGTATATGATTGTTGTTTACCTGTGCATCATCAGCATCTTCGTTTTACGTCCCTATTTTCCCACTACAGTGAGGTTGGATGGGCGATGACTCCACGCCACTGGAGTCATCATTTTTGGTTTGTAGCCAATCTGTTTTTCTATACCTCGGATGCCCTTCCTTACAGGTAACCCCATTGTCGGTGAGAACCTAACCTTTGCGTATTCCTACACACACAAGGCAGTGCGGTTTTCTTTCAGGGTTTTCTCCCTTAGCCTTTGCGTATCCCTACGAACACACACACACGGCAGTGCGGCACCCTGTATCCCTAGGTAGGGAGGCTAGAGGGGGTACTAACACTTGCCCAAGGTGGACCCTCCGACTAGTGGAGGGAAGGAGTTGTCTTACTTCTCCATTCTAGTTCGGCTTCCGCTAGAACTAGCCACTGCCTTGCATCACCAAGACAAATTACAATCAATGTAATCTTAGCAGCTCCCCACTTTACCCCTATTTACTTATTCTACTATTACCTGCCCATACCTGTACCTCCCCTCCCCCCATCCCCCATGCTGCTATGATGCCTGCATTTCCCCAAAAGGGATCAATAAAGGAATATCTTATCTTATCTTAGTCTCTACTATTCTCTTTTCATTAATTCAAACATTAAACTTATCGTATCTGTTATCTTATCTTATCATCCCATTGCCGTTGTGTCCTTGGGCAAGACACTTAACCTACTTGCCTCGTATGAATGTGTATGCATGTGAATGAATGTTGGTGGTGGTCAGAGGGGCCGTAGGCGATGATTATTCGCCACGCTTCCGTGAGTCTGCCTCAGGGCAGCTCTGGCTGCAATTGTAGCTTACCACCACCGGTATGACTGTGTATGAACGAATAATGGACTCTGTGAAGTGCTCTGGGTGTCATGAAGAGCGCTATATAAATCCAAGCCATTATTGTGTCTTGAATGCACGGTAAGACTAAACTGGTGGATTAATTGAGGAAGCAGCCCTGGTACAATCTGATCATTAGTTGGGAGTACTTACATGCAATTATGGTAGCCAGTATAATATTCAGAAGAGTCGCTCCTGCATGTAAGGACTCCTTAAGGATGCTTACTGCTGTGCTGTTGCTTGGAACCACTGTTTGATTCCTGAAAGTGAGGGTCATATCCACTGCCAGTGCCCTCGAATCATCCCTGCAGAGAAGGTGAAATAGGTCAAATACTAGACGACACTAAAAACAAATACAAAACCTTTGCACCCTGACGAAAGCTGAAACGTTGCCAGGAAACCAATGAAGCCATCTTTTCAACAGAACAGCCTGACATTATTGTCAACAGAACAGTGACCTAGCGGCTGGGTGGTGCAGCGGACATTGCGCTCGTCACCAACGCAAGAGACACCAGGTTCGAATCCGGCTGCCAGTGTTGCCTCCGGCTTGGGCCGGCCGTCATACTGACTCAATTGGCAGAGTTAGCGGGTGGGAAGTCGAAGGGTGGTAGTCTGGTCGTTGTGAACAGCGACTCCTACAGGTCGGTTGGGGCGCCTGCACAGCAAAGTCAGGAAAATGGCGGGGACAGTGTGAACCTCCTACACGTTACTCCTCGCCAAAGTCTGCGCTGGCAGGTGAAAAGATGTGACTGGCTGCCTCCACATGTATCAGAGGGGACATGTGACGGGCTTCTATCCTCCCTACAACCGGCCAGTGGGGGGCATATGCGAGCAATGATCAGGACAGGGGAGGGAGAATTGGCACGATAGGTAAATTGGGATGGGAGAAAAAAAATCACAGAAAAAGGAGGAGAAAAAGTAGATAAAAAAAAAACAGAACCTGACATCCTTTTCAACTGAACAGCCTGACATCCTTTTCAACAGAACAGTGACATGACATCCCTTTCAACAGAACAGCCTGACATCCGTTTCAACAGAACAGCCTGACATCCTTTTCAACAGAACAGCCTGACATCCTTTTCAACAGAACAGCCTGACATCCTTTTCAACAGAACAGTGACCTGACCTCCTTTTCAACAGAACAGCCTGACATCCTTTTCAACAGAACAGCCTGACATCCCTTTCGACAGAACAGCCTGACATCCTTTTCAACAGAACAGCCTGACATCCTTTTCAACAGAACAGCCTGACATCCTTTCCAACAAAACAGCCTGACATCCTTTTCAACAGAACAGCCTGACATCCTTTTCAGCAGAACAGTGACCTGACATCCTTTTCAACAGAACAGCCTGACATCCTTTTCAACAGAACAGCCTGACATCCTTTTCAACAGAACAGCCTGACATCCTTTTCAACAGAACAACCTGACATCCTTTTCGACAGAACAGCCTGACATCATTTTTAACAGAACAGCCTGACATCATTTTCAACAGAACAGCCTGACATCCTTTTCAACAGAACAGCCTGACATCCTTTTCAACAGAACAGTGACCTGCCATCCTTTTCAACAGAACAGTGACCTGACATCCTTTTCAACAGAACAGTGACCTGACATCCTTTTCAACAGAACAGTGACCTGACATCATTTTCAACAGAACAGTGACCTGACATCCTTTTCAACAGAACAGCCTGACATCCTTTTTTTATTTATTTTTTATTGATCTTTCCCCCCTCCATTTTCCTCCGATTTTCTCCCATCCCAATGTTAGTCGTTATGCCAATTCCCAATCCCCTTCCTGGTCCCTGCGCACTTACCCCCCACAGTCAGATCATCTGGGAGAGTGGAGGCTATCACGTGCTTCCTCCGACACACGTCCAGCCAATCAACCACTTCTTTTCACCTGGCAGTGCGGATATTCTCCGAGAGGGCGTAGCGTGTGGAAGGATCACACTATCCCACTCAGGTCCCATCCGCGCTTAGCAGGCGCCCCGACCAAACTGTAGGAGTCACTGTTTACAACGACCCGGACCCACCCCGCCAGCTTCTCCCACCCTCTAATACTGCCAATTGTATTAGTGTGAACGGCCAGCCAAGCTGGTGACAACCCCGGAGCTGAGCCTGACATCCTTTTCAACAGAACAGCCTGACATCCTTTTCAACAGAACAGTGACTTGACATCCTCCACGTCTGCCTGAAGTATCCTACCCGCTGTGCTATTCTACAAAGGAGACAAACTTAAATTTCTTAACTGCTACCGTATAAAACATCATTTTATCGTGAAATGAGACCTCACCAGAATCTGTCAATTGTGCTGTTAAGAAATGAACCTGGATATCTAGTCCTGAAAGCATGGGCCACCTGTGAACACAAAATGTTAGCTCACATTAACACTTGTTACTGTACATACCAGCACACAACTGCATAGCACAAGTGTGTCTACACACACTACCATTCTTCTACAGTATGTGGTATCCACATAACCTCAACCGGTAGAGTGGTAGTTCCCATTCAAATCAACATTCATGAATAGTTACTTAACTTACTTGGCTACATTTACATTTACATTTAGTCATTTAGCTGACGCTTTTATCCAAAGCGACTTACAAGTTCTGTACGACAAGTCATCAGGAATGGTACAACTCTATCAGCTGAGTAACAATGTTCATCAAAGTGTTGCGTGTTACAGTGTAGGTTAGTTTATTAGGACAAGTGCATGACAGTAAGGTTAGTTAGGGTTAGATTTATTTTATAAAAGATTTTGGCTAGTACACAACACTATGTAATAGGACTGTAACAATCTCAATACATAATCAAATTCAGTGTATTGACATTTTTAACTATCGTTCTCATTCTTTTCTCTATGTCTCTTTTTTCTCTCAGTTTAACTGGTATGGTATGGTATGGTATGGTACGGTACGGTACAGTACAACGAAAATATGTTCGGCATCCAACCAGAGTGTAAATGTAACACAGTAAAGTGCAATAGTAATATACAATGTACAGGTTGTAGTATTATTATGTACAGTGATACAGGTATAAAGACACTATGGTATGGTAGCAAGTAATACTGGCCAGCAGTGTAACTAGTAAGAGTAGGTAAGGGATATGTACAGTTCTGTATCATAGTGGATCCGCTCGGCGTCACTCATGCACTATCCCCGCATGTGCACGCGCACTGAATAAAGACCACAATGTACCTTTATATCCCAATATTTGTCTGACCACACCCCTATCAGCTTACCTACATAAGCAGGTGTGTGGTCACCTGCTCTCCTCCTTCTCGCTTTCACCACAAGCCTTGGGAGATCCCCACTTGACGTGTTGCTAGTAGGAGGAAGTTGGAAAACAAGAGATACGTTGACATCATATCTTTATTTTCTCTCTCACTATTTTCGAGAAAATACGGCGATATTGTCTTCGTACTGGAGTGTCTGGAAGATGATGATCATTCTACACCTCCGTCGGGTTTCGTATTGGGAGTTTATGCCGCTACATGCCTCTCAACTGCAGTCCTCCTTGCTGGGGCTGGTTGCGGTAAAGCCTTTCAGCGACACAGCTGGACTGTAGGACGCGCCGCTGTTGTGAGAAGCAGTGGGTTCCAGGTTGGTGAGTGATGTTTTGCTTGCGAGCTCCACTTGTCTGTTAGTGCTATGGGGACTAGCTGACAATGTTTACGAACACCGGCCCCAGATTAGGGTCTTTTGTTCAGCCTCTTAGGCAACAGCGGAAGACCTTGGTCTGAAGCCCATTATAGTTAACTAGTGGGCCACGACCAGTAACACTGGTGATCCCTGTGTTTTCTGGACGAGTGGATGTTTCTCTGTCACCGTGTAGGCCCCGTCTTTCATATACAAATGAGAGTATTCCCTCACGAGGAAATATGGGCATGGATGTTCGTTATCGGAAAATCTGTGTTCAAGTCAGCTACGGCCCAGATGGGACTTGTGCTGGCTCCGTCGGATGTTGGTAAAATCACTGTTGTAAAACTGTGTTAACATTTAGTTTCTCTTCTCTCTTAAACAGTGAGGAGGGTTTCAGAACGGCGGCCTGTCTGAGTGATTGTTATATCATTGTGTACAAGTTCAGGTGATAGCTGCTTAGCTTACGTGCTAGTGGTGGCCTACTGTTAGCCAGTCAGCTGTTAGCTGCGGCGCTAGCCTGTTGTGATCACTAGGCTAGGAAACGTTAGCTTGCGTGCTAGTTGTGGCCTACCTAGGCTAGGCTAGGAAACGTTAGCTTGCTGCTATCGGCCGAGGGCGGCCGTTAGCTTAATGCTACACTGTTGAACGTGCTGTGACTATAACATGTTTTAAACACTCTTGACTACGACGTCATCTTTGACAGAGGATGTTCGTCGAACCTGCCCTGAGCCAGGACGGCGAGGACTGCGTCAACAAGGGGGACCGTAGCGGCGGGATGGAGCGGCGACGCTGCCCAGGTCAACAACACAGGACGGCTGTGTTTACTACGGTGCCTTGTTAGAGACTGCAGTTTCGCTTGATCTGCGCTCAAGGTAGGCAAGGTCCTGACCAGACCTTGAACACTTCTTCTTGCTTTCCCTTCTAAATGGTTTGTAAATAACGATGTTTTCCAAAACGAGTGTTGCTGCACTACATTTAGGATACGACGCGAGTTATGTGTGAATTGTCTTGTCACTGGTAGTAGCTTCTCCATGCAAATCGGGTTGTTTGTTACAGATGTGAAAATGATCTGGTTTGTTGTGTTGGGAAACATTGTGTGTTCATGTACCGTGTACTCACAACTAAGGGGGTTAAACTAACCTATAAAGCTATGCTTAGTGACATATGAGTAAAGAATGATTCTTTTCTCAGCCTGTAATGACAATAACAGTGTGTTCACATATTAACAGGTTTACCTGTTTAACTGGCCGTATTAAGGGTAAAGTAGGAGGGTTGTGTTTCCCCCCAGTTCCCTGGGGACTTCTTCATCCTCCTCTCAGACATGTTGTTACACTATATTGTGTCACTGTGTGGTAGGGATACGATGTAACCCTTAGCTTGATTGCTGAGGTTGTGCTGAAACAGCTTGAGGAATTTTATTTTCCTAAAAGAAAAGATTGTTTGGTCGCTTTTCGTGTGTGCTTAGCAAGGCCTGTGGCCGATACTAATCGAGAATTATGTATTCTCTCATTATGAAAAACGGCGTTCCTCTGTAGAGTGTTTTTGCCATTTTTTGTAGGTGATAATGGGTTGTGTGTGTCGTGTGACCTACAACTGGGTTGGGCTGGCCACAGAAGCACATGTGTAAGTTTGGTACCGGGGCTCTTGGAGGGCCCTCTCTATTCTGTGTTTTTTCCTTAGTAAAAATCAGATAGCAGGTTAGCACATGCGCTGGGTGAAGCTGTTAGACGCTTCATGGAGCTGACTATGACTGCGTGATACTCTTTTTGTCATTACATCGTATCATGGGTGTGGGGTCATAAAGGGGTGAACTGGTAACCTTTCCTCCCCCTTTTTTCTGTTGGTCAGGGGTAAACCCACCTGTCCTTCAAGGTTCCTGTCACGTTGCGGTTCGGCACGTTACAGGGTGAGGGGGGGGGGGGGGGGGAGTTTCCTGGTCCCACGCCCTGGAATATTGGGCGTGTGCACCGCAGAAATCCCCCCGCCATAGAGTACGTCACTGTGCGCGTCTCTGTTGGTAGGACTTCCGTGTGCTGTTCAGGTCCATGTGATGGATCTGTTTCGGGGGGTGGTCAGGGCTCCTCCTCACGAAGCTCCTATTCGGGCCTTCTGTGAGTTGGGACTCTCCTTCCATGTGAGGGAGCCTCCTCAGAGTACAGAGCCTCCTGCTCAGATTGTCAAGGTGAGTGGGACCTCAAGAAGGAGTCCTACTCTATTGTGTGTGTATTCGATTCAATTCGCTTATTGAGTGTGTATGGGTTCAGTGCCTCCTCCCCGGAGAGCCCTAAAACCAAACTTTTACATGGCTCAAGGTGCAATATATTCTTTTCAATCTGTACAGCTCGCGTGGGAAGTATCTCTGGGGATTTCCTTCTCCTTCCTATGGGAGGGTGGTGGGATGTAAAAAAGTGAAAAATGTTTACCCCCGGCTGTGTAGACTGGGATACATGATGTTGGTGCTTCCTTCTTTTCTATTAAAAAGAGTTGGAGTTAGGAAGTATCACACCCCTCTTGTCGTTCCCCTGGGCGCCTTGGGGATTCAATGACAGGTCTAAATAGCCTGTTCATTGATGTGGTTGTGTCCCGACGCACGCATAGTGCTAGCTCGGGGTGTTCTGTAATCAGGCGACTGACTGGCACGCCTTGGTTGCTTGGGGTTAAAACGGCGTTTTTATAAAGCAACTGGGATGGAGGTTTTTCCTCTTCCGACGACCTGTTTTGGTTGTCGACGGATTCTCGTTCATATCTGGGGGATGATGACGGAATGGATCTGAACATATGTAGAGGGGTCTCACGCCCTGGGGGTGGGCCAACGGGCGCGGTTCGCCCTGAACGTCTGGGTGGCGCCTTCTTGCCACGGGGTTGGGTTTGCCCTTGACCCCGTGATTCTGGGGGCAGTAACGAGGTTGTTCCCTCCGTTCGTTCCCGGGTGGCATGCGGGTTGTGCGTGTGTGTAGTCGTGAGGTCAGGCCACAGTCTGCTCACCCTGTGCGTTGAGTTGCTTGAGTGCCTCTTCGCACGGTCGGGTCCGTCGCCCTCCCAGGAAACCCCCAATAGGGGGGGTGCCCTCCATTAGGGGGTGTCGGGGGGGCTCAGCCCTCCCTGTTCTGATGGTTGTGGGGGGCCTTCAGCGGGGTGTATTTGTCGGCCGGTGGCTCCGCTCGGCCTCCCTTGTGCATGAGTGACGCCGAGCGGATCCACTATGATACAGAACGATAGGTTATGACTATAACCAAGTTCTGTTAATAGTGGTGACGCTCGGCGTCCGACGCCGCTGCAGCCCTTGATCTCACCTTGTGGTGAAAGCTTGGGAAGGAGGAGAGCAGGTGACCACACACCTGCTTATGTAGGTAAGCTGATAGGGGTGTGGTCAGAAAAATATTGGGATATAAAGGTACATTGTGGTCTTTATTCAGTGCATGTGCACATGCTGGGATAGTGCATGAGTGACGCCGAGCGTCACCACTATTAACAAAACTTGGTTATAGTCATAACCTATCGTTATAGATATAGTATCTACAGATACTGTATGTAAAAGGATTATGTGAAAGTATGTACAGACAGATGTGGATAGAAATGTATACGATAAGAATAAATAAACAAATATATATATATATACAGCATTATTGTTCATTCATTAAATTCTTTACCAAGAAAATTGACCTCATTAGAGATGAAATTGTTGCCTTACTCAACAATCAGAGTCCCTCCCAACCTCTGATGGGCCTTCCCCCTGATTTTGAATCCAGCCATTCGCTATGCTGCCTTGAAAATGTCTCACTTATGCCCCTTTTCCACTGCATGGTACCTACTCGACTCTACTCTACTCTACTCGGCATTTTCGATTTTCCATTACCATTTCCATTCCATTCCATTTCCATTACCAAAGTACCTGGTACCTGGTACCAGGTACTTTTTGGGTACTTTTTGGGTACTTTTGTTGCAGCAGGCACAAGTGCAATAAACAAAGGATACAGTCACTGTGTATTCTGCCTCATTTATTGATTAAACAAAACCGACATCAACACAATTTGCCACCGAGCGGAGAGTTTAGTCTCGCAAAAAGATCGCTGACTTGTTAAGGCTTAAGCTTGTTGTTAGGTTAGGTGCTAATATTGTGCTAGCGTTTTAGCATGGCTATCGTACATAGCGTGATCAATATAACTCGCTATTGATTGTTTGTATGAGTAACATTAATGCTAGTAGAATAGACACAACGTGAGGTAATCACCATCCATTTTAAACCGGTTATTACCTAATGCTAACGTTAGCAAATAGAGGCGAGACTGGTAACGTTACAGCTTTGTTGTTAGCCTAATGCTAATGCTAACGTTAGCATACAGCCTAGCTAACGTTAACGCTTGTAGAATAGACAATGAGAGCTAACATTAGCGTTAGCAGAATAGACACAACGAGAGTCTCGTTAATGTTGTTATTGATTGATTGATTGAAAACTGTGTTTTACTCTGGCTTGCGCCTAGCTCACGGACATAGCTATGCTGGAGCTCTCACAGAGCTATGGAGCTCTCAGCTGTACACCAGCAGCCCCGCCTCCCCACACGGAGACAAACTGAGTACTTTATTTTAGTACCTGCAGTGGAAAAGGAACGAAGTACCAGGTACCTAAAGCAAGTAGAGTAGAGTAGGGTAGAGTCGAGTAGGTACCATGGAATGGAAAAGAGGCATTAGTGCCCTCTCTAAATTGGTTGGCGCGGCTAAACCCTCAACCTGTCTGTTTGACCCTCTTCCAGCAACTCTCGTCAAAAAACGCTTCCCAACTCTAGGCCCTGCCCTACTCAATATCTTCAACACCTCCTTCTCTACTGGCGTAGTGCCCCTGGCCTTTAAATCAGCCGTCATTAAACCACTACTTAAAAAACTGAACCTCGACCCTCTAATCTTGAAAAATTACAGATCCATCTCCAATCTTCCGTTCCTATCCAAAGTGTTAGAACGGATCGTCGCAACGCAATTTACTGACCACTTATCAAACAATAATCTTAATGAATCTTTTCAATCTGGCTTGCCTTTAGGGCCTTACACTCCACCGAAACGGCGGTTACCAAAGTCACAAATGACTTACTGCTCTCTCTTGACTCAAACCTCACTTCTGTGCTCTTATTGCTTGACCTCAGTGCAGCCTTTGACACTATCGATCACTCGATTCTTCTAGGTCGGCTTGAGAATCATGTTGGCATTCGGGGTCACGCACTAGCTTGGTTTAAATCTTATTTAACTGAAGAACACACTGCGTGGTCTATAATGATTTAACATCTGAGACCCTCCCAGTGCAATGTGGTGTCCCACAAGGCTCTGTCCTGGGCCCTTTGCTATTTTCGATTTACATGCTACCCCTCGGCAATATCATATGCAAATTTGGCATAAACTTTCATTTTTACGCTGATGACACCCAATTATATTTACCTATTAAGCCAAATGATTCCTCCCAATTACAAAACCTTGAGGCCTGCTTGCTTGCCATCAAAAAGTGGATGTCGCAAAACGTTCTACTCCTTAATGCAGATAAAACTGAGATGTTAATTGTTGGCCCCCCAAACCACAGAGGCCTGTTTCAGGACATCTCCCTCAACTTTGATACTTGTCATGTATCCCAGAGCTCCACCATAAAAAACCTCTGAGTCATTTTTGATCCCTCCCTCTCATTTAATGCACATAAAAAATTCACCAAAATTGACTTCTTCCATCTTCGTATTATCGCAAAAATTCGCCCCATTTTAACTCTGGCTGATGCTGAAACCCTGATTCATGCTTTTGTCTCATCACGTCTGGACTACTGTAATGCACTTTTTTCAGGCCTACCTAATTCAAGCATAAAAAATCTTCAACTCGTGCAAAATGCGGCTGCATGGATACTAACTAGAACTAGAACATTTTATCACATCACACCAGTTGTGTCCGCCCTACACTGGCTTCCTATTCAAGCCCGATCTGACTTTAAAGTGCTACTCATAACCTACAAAATTTTAAATGGGCTTGCACCGCTCTATCTATCCGATCTCATCTCACGATACTCGCCTGCTCGTGCTCTGCGCTCACAAAATGCGGGGCTTCTATCGATTCCTAGGGTTAAAAAGAAATCCGCCGGCCACAGAGCCTTTGTCTACCGTGCTCCCTACCTGTGGAACAAATGACCTGCCGTCGTCATGGGCGCCTGCTCTGTCGAAGTTTTTAAATCCCTGCTTAAGACGCATCTTTTCTCTCTCTCCTTCAACCTACCCTGATCTCACCTGGTCGGGGACTGACCTTTAGATTAATCTGTCTAGTTTAGTTAGGATGTCTATTTTCTCCTATCTCTGCTTTTCCACAGCACTACAAACATGAACTCTCTAACCCCTGTGTAAATCGTCTTTAAGTGTTATCTGCAATATATGATCTTGGTGAGTTGAGGAAAACTCACTCTGTGTCTCTGTATGCTGTTTCAGCATACTCTTAAAGCTGAAGGTTCCTCTTTCCCGGAACACAAGCCATTTCCTGCTAACTGTTTAACGTAAGGTTATGTATATAACCAAGTTCTATGAATTATGGCGACACTCAGCATCAGTTGCATAATATCTCGCTTCAGTGGATATGCACTGAATACATTTCAAAATGTACCTTTACATACCAACATCCGTCTGACCACACCCCCATCTGCTGCCTACATAAGCAGGGGTGGGGCCACACACTCATCTCCTTCCCAACAAATTTCACCACAATGAAAGATCAAGGGCCGCAGCGGCGTCCTGATGCTGAGCGTCGCCATAATTCATAGAACTTGGTTATATACATAACCTTACGTTCTATTTCATTATGGCTTTCGCTCAGCATCAGTTGCATAACAGGAGCTGAGCGGGAGCCATAGCTCGACAAATGTACCCCGCTGAGGCCCCCCATAACCATCAGACCGGGGAGGACCGAGCCCCCCGACCCTCCCTAATGGAGGATACCCCCCCTATTGGAGGCTTACGGGAGGGAGACGGATCCGACCGTGCGAAGAGGAACTCAAGCAACTCAACGCACAGGGTGAGCAGACCGTGGCTTGACCCCACGACTACACACACGCACAACCCGCATGCCACCAGGGAACGAACGGAAGGAACAAACCTTGTTACTGCCCCCAAAATCACGGGGTCAAGAGCAAACCCAACCCCGTGGCAAGGCTGTAGCAGCGGAGCGCGAATGAAGACCCAGACCCACTGAAGGGACTGGATCCCCTGGAAAAAGGGGGCCCGGAGAGGTCAATGACGCCCGGCATCAAGACCCCAACAGGTGGTCACTTAGTGACACCGCCCCCCACATCGCCAGCGTATTCGGATAAGGCCCCTCCAAGAGCGGGCCCTTTCCCCCCAATAGCACACCGCCTGGCACACTGACCCTGCAGAACAGGCAGTCAGCATGGCCGTAAGCACTCAAAAAAGGTTAACCAACGGAAGCAGGCAGCGCACCGGGGAAACCAGGCAGCAGGATGTAACCTGAGCCTGGAGCACTGCGGACGAGACAGGTGCCAAAGGAGTCAGCTGAAAACAGCCCCCCCGGCGGAAGGGGCGTATGCTGGTGTTGTTGATCACCATGACAAAGCCTCCATTAAAAAAAAACCACCTAGAGGGGTCGAGGCAGAGAAGGTTGACATGATTGGCAGACGTCATGAACGTGCAGGGGCACACTCAACCGGGTAACCCGGGAGTTGACTCTGCTCCAACACACCAGGGAATCAACCACCCTCTTGGTACCACATGCGGTGGTTGTTCCTATAACCCCTCAAGAAAAAACTCCAAAACACACCTGCGGGTATACACTGGCTATACCGCAGTACAAGTGTTTCAGTTTTCAAAAAAGGGTTATTCCAGGCCTACGGGTCGACGAAACATTACTTCGGACCGGGCCCGGCGGCTCGGGAAGCACAGGGTTACCAGAGGAGGTCCAAAGACCACCCCAACAGCCCCCTCTTCGCCACGCGTGAGAGAGGAGCGAAAAGAATGGAGAACCAGCCCTAAGCTCACCGCACTTGGTATTCCCAGGCGGTCTCCCAACCAAGTACTAACCAGGACCGAACCTGCTTAGCTTCCGAGATCGGACGAGATCGGGCGTGTACAGGTTGGTATGGCCGTAAGCCATTACGATAGTGCAGAGTACAACATGTACCCAACAAAGCAGGGGTGGGCAATTATTTTTCCCGGGGGGCCGAATGAGCAACTGAAAATATGTTGGAGGGCCGGGCCAAAATTCCAAACTCAATTATGCATAATATACATTTTATTTCTATATAAAAAGCAGTAAATGGCATTGTTTTGACCCCTGGTAAGAGTGTATGTTATAGGTGAGGTTAGCTTTCAAAAATATAATTTATTCAAATAGAATTTATTTCCAAAATGATAAACAAAATGTGAAACATTAATAACAAAGGGCATGTATGAAAAAGTGCTATACAAATAAAGTTATTATTTTGAGTTTCATATACTATTGAAACAAGGATTTTCTTAACTTTCTAAAGACATCACATCATCTTATAGCCAAAATAAACAATACATGTCACTGAACTGTGTAAATAAAAGTGTCCCGGTAGCCTTTTTTACTTTACATGCCTATATTAAACATTTAATGTTTTCAGAACTGTGCAAAAAAAAGAAAAAGAAAACGATCAAGTGTCCCATTTCACTTGTTATATTTCCACATTTTAGTGTTCTTCAGCTCTTTTTTTCATTCAGTGTGATAAATCCAGTCTCTGTTGAGCTTTAACAAGTCCATCAAAGTCAGGTTGCATGTCTGAGGTGGAGATACGAAGCACAGCTGCCAGATGTTCATCAGTGAGAGAGGATCTGTACCTGGACTTGGTAAACGTCATGACTGAGAATGTCTGTTCACATATGTGTCACCTGGCAGCGCTAGTGACCACAACTCGGCCCGCCCCCTTCTCGGCTAGACGTTCTAGAGTTTTCTTTAATTTTTTTATGTGTTTTTTTCTTTTCTTCATATTATTATAAATTGAATGTATAAGTACTTGTTTACTATAAAAACGAACAGTTAGAATATCTAAAATAGTGTCAATCCTGTGTTTAAATTTAGGTTGTTCACGGACTTTTTTTCAATGAAACGGGGGCGTAATTACTGTATTTGCATGTGAATCAAGCCCGCAGAGATTTACATTGGGGGAGTGTTTGAAGCGACGCACTGGCTGTTTACACTTTCAATGGGATTATCATCAGGTTGCACTCTGGATCAGAAAGAGATGAATGCATTGGATCTAATGAACGAGTACAGGAACTTTGTTAAACCAGTTGATTCAGTCTCTGCTCACCAGTGAAAACACCGCGCTATTCAACGGAATTAACTATGAGATCGGTCGAGATGCGTCTGCATGGGTACGTTTAAGAATGTTTGTTTATGTTTACAGTAGCATGTTTACAATTCCGCATCTTTGATAAAACTACACCAAGTTTTTCTGCCGACCACAAGTCCAACCATGTCACGTTTATTGTGTTATTACGACGAGCTCATGCTACATTAACGTTAGCGTTAGCTAGCTAGCTAGCCATACAGCCATGTAAGTTAAAGTTGCTAACGTTATATTGATAGCTATTGTTTCAGATAGCAAGGTGGAGAGCTACATAACATGCACAGTGTGTATGTGTAACTAGGAGGGATATGAGGACTGTGTGTATGTGTAGCTAGGAGTGCTATGATAACTGTGTGTATGTGTAGCTAGGAGGGATATGAGGACTGTGTGTATGTGTAGCTATAGGAGGGATATGAGGTATGTGTGTATGTGTAGCTAGGAGTGATATGATAACTGTGTGTATGTGTAGCTAGGAGTGATATGATAACTGTGTGTATGTGTAGCTAGGAGGGATATGAGGACTGTGTGTATGTGTAGCTAGGAGGGATATGAGGTATGTGTGTATGTGTAGCTAGGAGTGATATAATAACTGTGTGTATGTGTAGCTAGGAGGGATATGATAACTGTGTGTATGTGTAGCTAGGAGTGATATGATAACTGTGTGTATGTGTAGCTAGGAGGGATATGAGGACTGTGTGTATGTGTAGCTAGGAGGGATATGAGGTATGTGTGTATGTGTAGCTAGGAGTGATATGATAACTGTGTGTATGTGTAGCTAGGAGGGATATGATAACTGTGTGTATGTGTAGCTAGGAGTGATATGATAACTGTGTGTATGTGTAGCTAGGAGGGATATGAGGACTGTGTGTATGTGTAGCTATAGGAGGGATATGAGGTATGTGTGTATGTGTAGCTAGGAGTGATATGATAACTGTGTGTATGTGTAGCTAGGAGTGATATGATAACTGTGTGTATGTGTAGCTAGGAGGGATATGAGGACTGTGTGTATGTGTAGCTAGGAGTGATATGATAACTGTGTGTATGTGTAGCTAGGAGTGATATGATAACTGTGTGTATGTGTAGCTAGGAGGGATATGAGGACTGTGTGTATGTGTAGCTAGGAGGGATATGAGGTATGTGTGTATGTGTAGCTAGGAGTGATATAATAACTGTGTGTATGTGTAGCTAGGAGGGATATGATAACTGTGTGTATGTGTAGCTAGGAGTGATATGATAACTGTGTGTATGTGTAGCTAGGAGGGATATGAGGACTGTGTGTATGTGTAGCTAGGAGGGATATGAGGTATGTGTGTATGTGTAGCTAGGAGTGATATGATAACTGTGTGTATGTGTAGCTAGGAGGGATATGATAACTGTGTGTATGTGTAGCTAGGAGTGATATGATAACTGTGTGTATGTGTAGCTAGGAGGGATATGAGGACTGTGTGTATGTGTAGCTATAGGAGGGATATGAGGTATGTGTGTATGTGTAGCTAGGAGTGATATGATAACTGTGTATGTGTAGCTAGGAGTGATATGATAACTGTGTGTATGTGTAGCTAGGAGGGATATGAGGACTGTGTGTATGTGTAGCTAGGAGGGATATGAGGACTGTGTGTACGTGTAACTAGGAGGGATATGAGGACTGTGTGTATGTGTAACTAGAAGGGATATGAGGACTGTGTGTATGTGTAACTGTGACACTGACATCCATAACTTCAATCATACATTATTTTATTATTTATGCATCAGAGAATGGCCCATGCCAGATACAGATACAGTGCTATGATTATAAACTTGTTGTTATTACACACACACACACACACACACACACACACACACACACACACACACACACACACACACACACACACACACACACACACACACACACACACACACACACACACACACACACACACACACACACACACACACACACACACACACACACACGGACCCTGCATCCATACACTCTGTAGAAATTGACTTTTATTTTATCTTCTTAAAATTGTTTATTTTTTATTGTGATGTTACCTACTAAGATAAGATGATCCTTTATTAATCCCCTTTGGGAAATTCTGGTGTCAAAGCAGCATGGGTGGAGACAGGGGTCCTGAGGAGAGAGAAATGTCATGGCAGCACTTAATTATGTTAATGCTATGCAGGAGATGGGCGTTGCTGGAGGGGGTTTGTTGACGCCCCAGCTCACTTTGTCTGAAGTGTGAAAAGTGGCCTTCCTTTGAGAGGGCTTTCACCCCCTTAAGTATTCTAGGACACAACCAGGTTTACAAGTTATAATTGAGCACATCGTGTTAAAAAAATTCTCAGATTTCAACATATGACACATCATTTGAAAGCTTAGATTCTGTACTTTAGCAATCTGGAATAATCTGAAAAATGAAAATGTAGAGATCTGGCACAAAGCGCTGTGAGGTGACACATATAGGTGGATCCAAAGAGAACCAACATCTTCTGAGCATGTCTCCTCATGTTTGGAAAGTTCTCCTCCTTGAGAGCAGAGTAGAACTCTAGCAGTGATGCTGACTTAAAGTGCTCTTTCAGTAGTGAATCAGACTGCAGGTCAATGAGTTCAAGCTGAACATCAGTGGGTGCACTATCAACACTGCAGGTAAAGGGAGAGGAAACCAGCTGCATTTCATCCTCAACCTTTTTGAAATCTTGAAAACACCTTGAAAATTCATCATGCAGTGCTTCCAACATGGATGAGTACCTGTGCCGGTGATCAGCTGATGGTTTGACTTCTTTCAGGGTTTTCATGTGTTTGAGATTGTTGCTGCCTAGTTGCCTTGAAATTAATTGCAACTTTGTCATGAAGGCTTTCACATGGCTATGCATTTCATGAGAAAAAATGCCCTTGCCCTGCAGTTGTGTGTTCAGTAGGGATGGGTACCGTTCACATTTGAACCGATACGGTACCGGTACCTGTGAATCGATACCGGTACCCAACGGTACCTTTTTTCTGTACTTTAGTCTCTAAAAATGTAATCTACCTAGTTGTGAAAAAAGAAATCCAAACTTCAAATAACCACACTTTCGACCGTTTTCGGCTTGCCCCAACTGCTTTGTTGTTGAATCAAGTCAAATCCTAGGTACGCGTATATTGTGCGTGTGAACGTTGAAAAAAATAAAAAATAAAAAAACATAAAAAAATAAAAAAAAATAATAATAATAATAATTATCATGTAATCTTTCGCGGGCCCGTCAGAATCATCCCGCGGGCCGTATCCGGCCCGCTGGCCATACAATGCCCAGGTCTGCAACAAAGGGTCTCCATAACACCTAACCCTGTGACACCCGGGCCGACCCGGCATTTTTCCCCCCGAAAAAAGCACAAGTCCCTCAGGGTACCAGAATAGCAGATCTGCATCCCCGGCAGACAACGGGTTAACTGACCTGGACCAGCGCAACCAGACCAGTCCCGTGCCCTAACCACGCCGACATGCCCACTCCAGAAGAGGGGGTAGGTATGCGTGTCGATCTAAAACATGAAAAGAGGGCGCCACCCAGACGGTCCCATTTGGACCGCGCTCAGTGGCCCACCCCAAGGGCGTGAGACCCCTCTACCTATGTTCTGATCTATTCCGTTAACATCCCCCAGATATGAACGAGAATTCATCGAGACAACCTAGTAAACTGGCGCTCGGAAGAGACAAAACTCCATCCCAGTTGCCCTATAAAAACGCTGTTTTAATAACAAGCAACCAAGGCGCACCAGCCTCATGCGTGATTCCCATCAGAAACACCCAGAGCCAGCACTTACATACGCGTCGAGACCCAAACACATCAATGGATAGTCTAGCAAGACACCAAACATTGTTCCTCCAAGTCGCCTGGGAGAACGACAAGGAGCTGTCGTGCTTCATGTTCCTTCCTCTTTTTATTCAAAAAAGAAAGAAACACAGACTGACATGAATCCCACGTGACGCAGCTGAGGGTCAAAATTGTTTACATTTTTACATCCCACCACCCTCGCCACAGGGAGGAGATGGAAATCCCCAGAGAGACTTCCCACGCGAGCTGTATAGATTGAAAAGAATATATTGCAACATTGAGCTATGTAACACTTGGTTTAGGGCTCTCCGAGGAGGAGGCACTGAACCAATACACACTCAACAATCGAATTTAATCGAATACACACACAATAGAGCAGAACTCCTTTTTGAAGTTCTACTCACCTTAACAATCTGAGGAGGAGGCTCTGAAACTCTGAAGAGGCTCCCTCACAGGGAAGGAGAGTCCGAACTCACAGAAGGCACTTCTCCCCGAGGAGGAGCTTCGTGAAGAGGAGCTCTGACAACTCCCTGAAACAGATCCATAACATGGACCTGAACAACCCACGTAAGTCTTACCAACAGAGACGCGCTCAGTGACGTACTCTATAGCGGGTGAATTTCCGCGGTGCACACGCCCAATCTTCCAGGGCGTGGGACCAGGAAACTCCCCCCCCCCCCCTCTTACCCTGTAACGTGCCGAACAGCAACGTGACAGGAACCTTGAAGGACAGGA
Organism: Notolepis coatsorum; assembly: GCF_963971535.1. Taxonomy (NCBI): domain Eukaryota; kingdom Metazoa; phylum Chordata; class Actinopteri; order Aulopiformes; family Paralepididae; genus Notolepis; species Notolepis coatsorum. The sequence goes on from NC_140168.1 coordinate 134,909,300, forward strand.
GGTTTTAACCCCTGACCAATCAGAAAAGGGGAGGAAAGGATTACCAGTTCACCCCTTTACGACCCCACACCCATGATACGATGTAATGACAAGTAGAGCATGACACAGTCATAGCCTGCTACATGAAGCATCGAACAGCTTCACATAGCTCATGTGCTAACCTGCTATCTGATTTCTACTAAGGAAAAAACACAGAACAGAGAGGGCCCCCTTTAAGAGCCCCGGTACCAGACTTACATATGTGCTTCTGTGGGCCAAACCTAACCCAGTTGTAGATCACAAGACACACACAACCCGTCATCACAACAAAAAATGGCAAAGTACACTCTTGCTACAGAGGAACGCCGTTTTTCATAATGAGAGAATACAGAATCCTCGATTACGTATTGGCCACAGGCCTTGCTAAGCACACATGATAAGTGACCAAACAATCTTTTCTTTAGGAAAACATTTTTCTCAAGTGGAAAGCACAACCCCAGCAATTAAGCTGAGGGTTACATCGTATCCCCACAAACACAGTGACACAATATATTGTAAACAACATGTCTGAGAGGAGGGGGGGAAGCCCCAGGGAAACCGGGGGGATCACCCCTCCTTCCTTACCCTTGATACGACCAAGTTGAACAGGTAACCCTGTTAATATGTGAACACACTGTTCATTGTCATTACAGGCTGAGAAAAGAATTCATTCCTCAATCACATGTCACTAAGCATAGCTTCATAGGTTAATTAACCCCCTTAGTTGTGAGTTCACGTTACATGAACATACATGTTCTCATCACAACTAACCAGATCATTTTTACACATGTAAACAACAACCCGATTTCTATGGAGAGAGAAGCTATACCAGTGACAAGACAATTCACACACAACACGCGTCGTATCCTCAATGTATTGCAGCAACACACGTTTTGGAAAACATCGTTATTACAAAACATTTAGAAGGGAAGGAAAGAAGAAGTGTTTAAAGTCCGGTCGGGACTCCTACCCTGAGCGCAGGCCAAGATAACTGCAATCTGGTTAACGGGACACCGAAGTTGAACACAGCATCTCCTGTGTTGGCGACGAGGGTAACGTCGCTGCGCCACCCAGCCACTACGTTTCTCCATGTTGACGCAGTCCTCGCTGGCAGGGCTCCCGGTGTAGGTTCGACTAACATCCTCTGTCAAAGATGACGTCGTAGTCAGAGTGTTTAAGGCATGTTATAGTCAAAGCAACGTTCAACAGTGTAGCATCAAGCTAACAGCCGCTTTCGACTGATAGCAACAAGCTAACGTTTCCTAGCCTAGTGACACAACGGGCTAGCGCCGCAGCTAACAGCTGACTGGCTAACAGGTAGGCCACAACTAGCATGCAGGCTAAGCAGCTATCACCTGAACTGTACACAACGACATAACAAGCCACACTTCAGACAGGCCGACGTCTGAAACCCTCCTCATCCTTTAAGAGAGAAGAGAAAAAGAAATGTCAACACAGTTTACAACAGTGATTTTACCAGACATACGGCAGAGCCGGCACAAGTCCCATCTGGGCTGCAGCCGACATGAACATGGATCTTCCGATAACGAACATCCATGCCCACATTTCCTCGTTAGGGTGTACTTTCACTTTTATGTGAAAGATGGGGCCTGCACGGGACAGAGAAGCATCCGCTTGTCCAGAGAATCCTGGGATCACCAGGTCCTGGTCGCGGCCCACTAGTTGACCATCATGGGCTTCAGACCAAGATCCTCCGCCGTCGCCTAAGAGGCCAAACAGAGGACCCTAATCTGGGGCCGGCTTTCGTAAAAATTGTCAGCTAGCCCCCATAGCACTAACAGACAACTGGCGCTCGCAAGCAAACATTACTCACCCAGGCTCGAAAACCAACCAGTACCTCACAACAGACTTCCACAGTCCAGCTGAATGGCCGGAGGGCCAAACCCATCCAGCCGCAGCAAAGGAGGACTGCAATTTGGGGAGTATATCAGCGACGCGAGCCCATAATACGAAAAAACCGGTGGAGGTTTAGAATGATCATCATCTTCCAGACACTCCAGTGACGAAGACAATATCGCCGTATTTTCTCGAAAATAGTGAGAGAGAAAATAAAGATATAATGTCAACGTATCTCCTTGTTTTTCTGTTTTCCTTTCCTCAGACTAAATATTTTCTCCACGTCAAGTGGGTATATAACAGGCACTTCCTTGTGGATGAAATTTGAGAAGGAGATGAGTGTGTGGCCCCACCCCTGCTTATGTAGGCAGCAGATGGGGGTGTGGTCAGACGGATGTTGGTATGTAAAGGTACATTTTGAAATTTATTCAGTGCATATCCACTGAAGCGAGATATTATGCAACTGATGCTGAGTGAAAGCCATAATGAAATAGAACCTAGATACTGCTTGTCACACTAACTGTTTCTGTAGAGTCAGCAATGGCACAGCTTATTATCTACTATCAGCATGACCATATTGTCTAAATGGCACGCTTTAGGTCACATGTCTATTCTACTGCATTTCCGTAATAAAAGCTCTGTGACAGGGAAATGGTTTTCAGTGTCTCTCTGAGAGACATTCCCTGCTGCAGCTTGTAATAGTAAACCTGTTGTCTTGTGTTGTCTCTTAACTTTGGTTAAGTGCTTGTTGGGGGCACAGTAAATCTCTAACAATATGCTTACTTCATATATCTACTTTATTCAAATATATGCTTACCTATATCTATTGCTATGTATGTCCGCCCACTACAATCACGCAAGCTGTCTAACGCCTGTCCCGTCTCCCTGTCTCCCTGTGAGTTGCTGTCCCGGAGTGTTGACCGGAGTGTCGGACGTCCCGTGATGAAGGCCGGGAGGATGCGATCCTCTCTGCGTGCCCTCCTGTCTCCCTGTCTCCAGCGGTCTCATAGTGGTGACCGGAGTGTTGGACGTCCCGCGATTATGTCGGGGAGGTTGCGACCCTCTCTGCGCCGCCCCCTATCTCCCTGTCTCCGGCTGTCTCAGAGCAATGACCGGAGTGTTGAACGACCCGTGATTAAGACGGGTAGGACGCAACCCTCTTTGCGCCGCCCCTGTGCCTCAAATAGATTCGCTATCAGCTCTATCTTTAATCTTTCAAAATGTTCAGTTGCTATCGCTATCAGCTCTATCTTTAATTTTTCAAAATGTTCAGTTGCTATTGCATGCACTCATCTGTGTTTCACTACACACATGAGTGCATGCTTACCAACTGTTAGTCTGCAACACTACTATCACTGACATCTAAGAAGGGAGATCCCCCCTTGAATGGCCCTTCTAAGGTTTCTCTCCTCCACACTGCATGTGGTGCATTTTTCCTTATTGTTAGGTTTTAGTGAGTTTTTCCTTACCTTCGCATGGGGTATATCTGGGAGTGCTTGCATTCATTAATTTATTTGCATTTATTTTAAATTTGTTGGACCTTATGGTGTTCTTGTTTTGTTCTTGACTTATTGTTATGTTTCTTCTTGACTTGTTTAAAGAAGACGTGTCCGGCCCATGGGGACATTAACGTGTGTTGTCGGGCCTTACAAATAAATTTGATTTGAATTTGATTTATTGTACATGCTATCATACAGAGTTATATGGGCTATATGCAGGTGTATAAATAGGTCTATAGAAGGATTATATGCAGGTATATTCAGACAGATATATATATATATATATATATATATATATATATATATATATATATATATATATATATATATATATATATATATATATGCAGTAAATATAAATATATATACATTTATATATGCGGTATATACAGCACTGCTGTACATGCTATTATATAGAGCAGTGTTTCCCAACCGGGGGTACGCGTACCCCTAGGGGTACGTGGGTGGTCCCCAGGGGGTACATGAAAAAAAAAAAATATATATATAAAAAAAAAAAAAAAAAAAAAATCTCCATCTTTTTATTTTTTATATAAGTTTAGAGGAAAGAGACATTCACATCAGCATTTCATATTAATTCCCACAGTGGCATAAAAAAGTGTCTTTTCAGTATATAGATTGTCCGTCAGTATAGTCATATACTGTGTAGCCTGCCTGCTTGCAGTTGTGATTTTTAGAGATGAATCATCGTTTAATAATATAATGTGTGGCAAACAAGGTATGTTTATCTCCGTTATATTAGTGAGAAATAATGCAACCTTGGCCCAAAAAGCTAGTACTCCTGGACATTCCCACATCATATGTATGTATGTTCCTATGACTTTTTGCAGACATAAAGCAGTGCACATAGGGGACTTTGTAAAATTCTGATTTGACAGTTTCCTGGGTGACAGATCAAATCTTTGTATCAGTTTGTAATAAGTTAATTGATTATTATAATTACGAGAGGTTAACGGAATATTATCCCATACATTCTGCCAATTTATGCAGGCGTTGTAATCCTTTAAATCTATGTTCCAGACAGTGGTATTACCTGTAGTTCTGTTTAGTTTTCCTTGTATTTTATTATATAATCCAGAAACAAAACCATTTTTAACATTTATGCCACTCACTATAATCATTAAAGGATGAACTGGTAACGGCTGATTCCATGGGATACCATAAGTGTGCATTGCAGTGCGCAACTGTAAATAAAAAAAGAAGGATGTACTAGGGACATTATAGATTTGTTTGAGCTCTTGAAAGGATCTGAGACCGTATTCACTGTATATGTCAGATAGTTTGTGAATACCTTGTCTTTGCCAATTGGGAAATGTAGCTGGTTTCCCTCCCAACAGTAAGAAGTTGTTATCAAAATTAGGGGTATCTAGGTGCCATTTTGTGTCCCACTGTCTCATTTCGGCAATATATTTCCAAACGTAAATTGAATGTGCTATAATTGGGCCGAATTTAGTACGGCAAAAGCTTTGGGATAGACCAGAAAAGAGGATATATTTGAGTGTACTGTATATGGAGATACAATGTGCTTCTCCATATTCACCCATGGTATGTCAGAATCATTATTGAACCATCTTAGCAACGGCCTGAGCATAAAAGAGAAATAGTACTGTTCGAAATTATGAACCGATAGCCCTCCTGCTTTTCTACTGTAAAAAAAGAAAAATGTATGTACAGGAAAACTGTACCCAAATAAAGAATAATGCATGCCAAAATTGGGGGAATTCAAATTAAGTAATAATTTGATGGATATAATATTATTATTGGCTATACTTGTTCTATCGCGCAACGTTCAGCTTCCCACCGGACTGTCAGGTGTTACACCGAGCATCATCATTGTAGTGTAGCTAGTTAGCAAAATATCAAGCCTCTTTAAAAATGTCTGTTAACATTATGGATCAATGGCTGAGTCGAGCTGGTTCATCCAGCAACAACAGCACAGGTGATACTGCTGAATCAGGAGAACCCATTCAGAAGAAAAAGAAAACGGCGAAAGTGAAGAATCGTCAGTTTGGTGAACATTATGTGCTCTCTGGATTTACTGTCACAACTACAGAGCAACCACAGCCAAACTTTACTTCAATAAACTGCCAACCTGTGTGACCATGTGACCTTATCCAGGTCATCCACTCACTCACTCACTCACACACACATACACACACACACACACAGCCGGTCTGCCACAATATAGAGACTATTAATTATATATCCTGGGGATCACCACGATTGATTGCGTAGTAGGGGGTACTTTAGGTTGGCTTGCAATGCTTTGGGGGTACAGTACTCAAAAAAGGTTGGGAAACACTGATATATGGGTAGACTATAGTATGAGGTGGGTAGTTAAGATTATCTAGGTTAGTAGTTAACCCACACCAATAATACATGTGGATATGCTAATAAAGGAAGACTGTGATTTTGCTGGAGAGAAGAAAAAAGAGAATCACCTCCTTTGTGACATTTTGCGCCAAACTCTGGTGCTCTGCAGTGTCGGCATCCAAGACCGCCGGGCTGAAAGCCCCGCTCATCCGCATCCGCATATACATGGTTCCCACTGGCCTCGCTGCATACCTATTCCCCACATCACCGCGGTCGGGTGCTGTCGGGACCGGCGGTCCAAGACGGGACATGGCACCCAAGGCTGTGTCATTCGTCTTTGAAAAGTCGAAGGCGGTACGGATCACCGCTGGATACGCAAAGACAATTGGTCTAACTACGGCACGTTTTGGGACATGTTCGATGAACACAGTGGATCCCTTTGGCATCGGAACGCATGGAGATCTCGCTGCCAACGTGACCTTCTCTGAGGCAGGTTCCGGGGTGGATGAGTCGGAGGAAGTTGATGATGAGGAAAATGGCTCCAGAGAACTTGTTTCTGTGGCAACATTAGCATTGCCTGTCACAGGCTGGGAGCTTGGACTCGATGACTTAGGTGTGGTGGGTGAGGTGGGTGAGGTGGTTTGAGACAAAACGACTTCAGGAGTAGATGCGTCTTGAGGACTTGACGCAAGTGTCACTTCCACACTCGCAGTCTCGGAAGAATTGGTTTGGATCCGGGTTGGAAAAAGTGAAGCCATTTTACCAGATGTTGAGGGAGATGAAGAGAATTGGGATGAAGATGTTGTCATATTTGATAACGCTTGGCTGGGGACAGATGAATCAGTTAGTGGCCGTGAAGTGGGCGAGATGCCTGTTGATTGTGGGGATGAAATAGACATGGGGGATGATGGTTGCTCTGGAGTAGAAATTGTGGTCGTGGGCAGTAATGGCATTTGGCTGCCAAATGATGTTGTTACAGATCCTGTAGTTTGTGTTGGTGTTGTGGCTGACTGTTTTGTTTCATATCCTGTAGTTTGTGTTGGTGTTGTGGCTGATTGTGTTGTTACAGATCCTGTAGTTTGTGTTGTGCTTGATTGTGTTGTTACAGATCCTGTAGTTTGTGTTGTGGCTGATTGTGTTGTTACAGATTCTGTAGTTTGTGTTGGTGTTGTGGTTGATTGTGTTGTTACAGATCCTGTAGTTTGTGTTGGTGTTGTGGTTGATGGTGTTGTTACAGATCCTGTAGTTTGTGTTGTGGCTGATTGTGTTGTTACAGATTCTGTAGTTTGTGTTGGTGTTGTGGCTGATTGTGTTGTTACAGATCCTGTAGTTTGTGTTGGTGTTGTGGTTGATGGTGTTGTTACAGATCCTGTAGTTTGTGTTGTGGCTGATTGTGTTGTTACAGATCCTGTACTTTGTGTTGTGGTTGATTGCGTTGTTACAGATCCTGTAGTTTGTGTTGTGGCTGATTGTGTTGTTACAGATGCTGTAGTTTGTGTTGGTGTTGTGGCTGACTGTTTTGTTTCATATCCTGTAGTTTGTGTTGGTGTTGTGGCTGATTGTGTTGTTACAAATCCTGTAGTTTGTGTTGTGCTTGATTGTGTTGTTACAGATCCTGTAGTTTGTGTTGTGGCTGATTGTGTTGTTACAGATTCTGTAGTTTGTGTTGGTGTTGTGGTTGATTGTGTTGTTACAGATCCTGTAGTTTGTGTTGGTGTTGTGGTTGATGGTGTTGTTACAGATCCTGTAGTTTGTGTTGTGGTTGATTGTGTTGTTACAGATCCTGTAGTTTGTGTTGTGGCTGATTGTGTTGTTACAGATCCTGTAGTTTGTGTTGGTGTTGTGGCTGATTGTGTTGTTACAGATCCTGTAGTTTGTGTTGTGGTTGATTGTGTTGTTATGGATCCTGGAGTTTGCATTAATATTGCAGTTAATTGTGTTGTTACGGATCCTGGAGTTTGAGTTTGTGTTGTGGCTGATTGTGTTGTGATGGATCTTGGAGTTTGTGTTGGTGTTGTCGTTGATTGTGTTGTTAAAGATCCTGTAGTTTGTGTTGTTAATGTGGCTGGTTGTGTTGTTATAGATCCTGTAGTTTGTGTTGTTAATGTGGCTGGTTGTGTTGTTATAGATCCTGTAGTTTGTTTTGGTGTTGTGGCTGGTTGTGTTGTTACAGATCCTGTAGTTTGAGTTTGTGTTGTGGCTGATTGTGTTGTTAAAGATCCTGTAGTTTGTGTTGATAATGTGGTTGATTGTGTTGTTATAAATCCTGTAGTTTGTGTTGGTGTTGTCGTTGATTGTGTTGTTACATATCTTGTTGTATTTGATTGTGTTGTTACATATCCTGTAGTTTGTGTTGGTATTATGGTTGATTGTGTTGTTACATATCCTGGCGCTTGGGTTGGTGTTGATTGTGTTGTTACCGATCCTGTAGTTTGTGTTTTCATTGTGGTTGATTTTTTTCTTAGAGTTCCTGTACTTTGTGTTGGTGTTGTGGCTGACTGTGTTGTTACAGATCCTGTAGTTTGTATTGGTGTTGTGGCTGATTGTGTTATTATGGATCCTGTAGTTTGTGTTGGTCTCATGGTTGATTGTGTTGTCACAGATCCTGTAATTTGTGTCATGGTTGGTTGTGTTGTTATAGATCCTGTAGTTTGAGTTGGTGTTGTGGCGGATTGTGTTGTTGTGGATCCTGTAGTTTGTGTTGGTGTTGTGGCTGATTGTGTTGTTGTGGATCCTGTAGTTTGTGTTTGTGTTGTGGCTGATTCTGTTAGATATCCTGTAGTTTGTGCTGGTGTTGTGGCTGACTGTGTTATTATAAATCCTGTAGTTTGTGTTTGTGTCGTGGCTGATTGTGTTATTACATATCCTGTAGTTTGTGTTGGTGTTGAGGCTGATTGTGTTGTTACATATCCCGGCATTTGGGTTGGTTTAGATTCTGTTGTTACCGATCCTGTAGTTTGAGTTGGTGTTGTGGCTGGTTGTGTTGTTATAGATGCTGTAGTTTGAGTTTGTGTTGTGGCTGACTGTGTTATTCCTGATCCTGTAGTTCCTGTTTGTCTTAAGCCTGATTCTGTTGTTACAGATCCTGTAGTTTGTGTTTTCGTTGTGGTTGACTTTTTTCTTAGAGTTCCTGTAGTTTGTGTTGGTGTTGTGGCTGGTTGTTTTGTTACAGATATTGTAGTTTGTATTGGTGTTTTGGCTGATTGTGTTGTTGTGGATCCTGTCGTTTCTGTTGGTAATATGGCCAATTGAGTTGTTATAGATCCTGTAGTTTGAGTTGTGGCTGATTGTGTTGTTATAGATCCTGTAGTTTGGGTTGCCATTGTGGCTGATTGTTTTGTTACAGATCCTGGAGTTTGAGTTGGTGTTGTGGCTGATTGTGTTGTTACAGATATTGTAGTTTGTATTGGTGTTTTGGCTGATTGTGTTGTTATAGATATTGTAGTTTCTATTGGTGTTGTGGCTGATTGTGTTGTTATAGATCCTGTAGTTTGTTTTGGTGTTGTGGCTGAATGTGTTGTTATGGATCCTGTAGTTTGTGTTTGTCTTATGGCTGATTCTGGTGTTACTGATCCTGTAGTTTGTGTTGGTATTGTGGCGGATTGTGTTGTTGTCGATCCTGTAGTTTGTGTCATGGCTGATTGTTTTGTTACAGATCCTGTAGTTTGAGTTTGTGTTGTGGCTGATTGTGTTGTGAGGGATCTTGGAGTTTGTGTTTTCGTTGTGGGTGATTTTGTTGTTACAGATCGTGTAGTTTGTATTGGTGTTGTGGTTGATTGTGTTATTATGGACCCTGTCGTTTGTGTTTGTGTTATGGCTGATTCTGTTGTTACATATCCTGTATTTTGAGTTGGTGTTGTCGCTGATTGTGTTGTTACATACCTTGTAGTTTGTGTTGGTGTCATGGCTGATTGTGTTGTTACATATCCTGTAGTTTGTATTGGTGTTGTGGCTGATTGTGTTGTTACATATCCTGTAGTTTGTATTGGTGTTGTGTTTGATCGTGTTGTGATGGATCCTGTAGTTTGTGTTGGTGTTGTGGCTGACTGTGTTATTATGAATCCTATAGTTTGTGTTTGTGTCATTGTTGGTTGTGTTGTTATAGATCCTGCAGTTTGAGTTGGTGTTGTGGCAGATTGTGTTGTTGTGGATCCTGTAGTTCGTGTTGGTGTTATGACTGATTCTGTTGTTAGATATCCTGTAGTTTGTGTTTGTGTTATGGCTGTTGTTACAGATGTTGTAGTTTGTGTTAGTGTTGTAGCTGATTGTGTTGTTACATATCCTGTAGTTTCAGTTGGTGTTGTGGCTGATTGTGTTGTTACCGATCCTGTAGTTTGAGTTTGTGTTATGGCTGATTCTGTTGTTACATATGTTGTAATTTGTGTTGGTGTCATGGTTGGTTGTGTTGTTATAGATCCTGTAGTTTGAGTTGGTGTTGTGGCGGATTGTGTTGTTGTGGATTCTGTAGTTTGTGTTGGTGTTGTAGTTGATTGTGTTGTTACGGATCCTGTAGTTTGTGTTGGTGTTATGGCTGATTCTGTTACTATGGATCCTGTAGTTTGTGTTTGTGTTATGGCTGATTGTATTGTTACATATCCTGTAGTTTGTATTGGTGTTGTGGCTGATTGTATTGTTACATATCCTGTAGTTTGTGTTGGTGTTGTGGCTGCTTGTGTTGTTACATATCCTGTAGTTTGTATTGGTGTTGTGGCTGATTGTATTGTTACATATCCTGTAGTTTGTGTTGGTGTTGTGGCTGATTGTATTGTTACATATCCTGTAGTTTGTGTTGGTGTTGTGGCTGATTGTATTGTTACATATCCTGTAGTTTGTGTTGGTGTTGTGGCTGATTGTGTTGTTACATATCCTGTAGTTTGTATTGGTGTTGTGGTTGATTGTGTTGTGATGGATCCTGTAGTTTGAGTTGGTGTTGTTGCTGATTGGGTTGTTACAGATCCTGTAGTTTGTGTTTGTGTTATGGCTGATTGGGTTATTACCGATCCTGTAGTTTGTATTGGTGTTGTGGTTGATTGTGTTGTGATAGATCCTGTAGTTTGTATTGGTGTTGTAGCTGATTGTGTTGTTACCGATCCTTTAGTTTGAGTTGGTGTTGTGGCTGATTGCATTTTTGTGGATCCTGTAGTTTGTGTTGGTAATGTGGCTGATTGTGGTGTTACAGATCCTGTAGTTTGTGTTGGTGTTGTAGCGGTTTGTGTTGTTGTGGATCCTGTAGTTTGTGTTGGTGTTGTTGCGGATTGTGTTATTACAGATCCTGTAGTTTGGGTTGGTGTTGATTGTGTTGTTACCGATCCTGTAGTTTGTGTTTTCGTTGTGGTTGATTTTTTTCTTAGAGTTCCTGTAGTTTGTGTTGGTGTTGTGGCTGACTGTGTTGTTATGGATCCTGTAGTTTGTGTTGGTGTTGTGGCGGATTGTGTTGTTAGATTTCCTGTAGTTTGTGTTGGTGTTGTGGCTGATTGTCTTGTGATGGATCCTGTAGTTTGAGTTGGTGTTGTTGCTGATTGTGTTGTTATGGATGTTGTAGTTTGGGTTGGTGTTGTAGCTGACTGTGTTGTTATAGATCCTGGCGTTTGAGTTGTGGTTGATTGTGTTGTTACCGATCCTTTAGTTTGAGTTGGTGTTGTGGCTGATTGTATTTTTGTGGATCCTGTAGTTTGTGTTGGTAATGTGGCTGGTTGTGTTGTTATAGATGCTGTAGTTTGAGTTGGTGTTGTGGCTGATTCTGTTGTTATAGATCCTGTAGTTTTTGTTGGTATTATGGCTGATTGTGTTGTTACATATCCTGGCGCTTGGGTTGGTGTTGATTGTGTTGTTACTGATCCTGTAGTTTGTGTTTTCATTGTGGTTGATTTTTTTCTTAGAGTTCCTGTCGTTTGTGTTGGTGTTGTGACTGACTGTGTTATTATGGATCCTGTAGTTTGTATTGGTGTTGTGGCTGATTGTGTTGTTACATATCCTGTAGTTTGTATTGGTGTCATGGTTGATTGTTTTGTTATAGATCCTGTAGTTTGAGTTGGTGTTGTGGCTGATTGTGTTGTTGTGGATCCTAAAGTTTGAGTTGGTGTTGTGGCTGATTGTGTTGTTACGGATCCTGTAGTTTGTGTTTGTGTTATGTCTGATTCTGTTAGATATCCTGTAGTTTGTGTTTGTGTTGTGGCTGACTGTGTTATTATGGATCCTGTAGTTTGTGTTGGTGTTGTGGCTGATTGTGTTGTTACATATCCTGGCGTTTGGGTTGGTTTTGATTCTGTTGTTACCGATCCTGTAGTTTGAGTTGGTGTTGTGGCTGATTGTGTTTTTGTGGATCCTGTAGTTTGTGTTGGTAATCTGGCTGGTTGTGTTGTTATAGATCCTGTAGTTTGTGTCATGGTTGGTTGTGTTGTTATAGATCCTGTAGTTTGTGTTGGTGTCATGGTAGGTTGTGTTGTTATAGATCCTTTAGTTTGAGTTGGTGTTGTGGCGGATTGTGTTGTTGGGGATCCTTTAGTTTGTGTTGGTATTATGTCTGATTCTGTTGTTACAGATCCTGTAGTTTGAGTTTTTGTTGTGGTTGACTGTGTTGTTATAGATCCTGTAGTTTGTGTTGCCATTGTGTCTGGTTGTTTTGTTACATATATTGTAGTTTGTATTGGTGTTATGGCTGATTGTGTTGTTATAGATATTGTAGTTTCTATTGGTGTTGTGGCTGATTGTGTTGTTATAGATCCTGCAGTTTGTATTGGTGTTGTGGTTGATTGTGTTGTTATGGATCCTTTAGTTTGTGTTGGTGTTGTGGCTGATTGGGTTGTGACGGATCCTGTAGTTTGAGTTGTGGTTGATTCTGTTGTTACCGATCCTTTAGTTTGAGTTGGTGTTGTGGCTGATTGTGTTTTTGTGGATCCTGTAGTTTGTGTTGGTAATGTGGCTGGTTGTGTTGTTATAGATGCTGTAGTTTGAGTTGGTGTTGGGGCTGATTGTGGTGTTACAGATCCTGTAGTTTGTGTTGGTATTATGGTTGATTGTGTTGTTACATATCCAGGCGTCTGGGTTGGTGTTGATTGTTTTGTTACCGATCCTGTAGTTTGTGTTTTCGTTGTGGTTGATTTTTTTCTTAAAGTTTCTGTAGTTGGTGTTGATTGTGTTGTTACAGATCCTGACGTTTGTGTCATGGTTGGTTGTGTTGTTATAAATCCTGTAGTTTGTGTTGGTATTGTGGCGGATTGTGTTGTTGTGGATCCTGTAGTTTGAGTTGGTGTTGTGGCGGATTGTGTTGTTGTGGATCCTGTAGTTTGTGATGGTGTTGTGGTGGATTGTGTTGTTGTGGATCCTGTAGTTTGTGTTGGTGTTGTGGTGGATTGTGTTGTTGTGGATTCTGTAGTTTCTGTTGGTGTTGTGGCGGATTGTGTTATTACGGATCCTGTAGTTTGGGTTGGTGTTGATTGTGTTGTTACCGATCCTGTAGTTTGTGTTTTCGTTGTGGTTGATCTTTTTCTTAGAGTTCCTGTAGTTTGTGTTTGTGTTATGGTTGACTGTGTTATTATGGATCCTGTAGTTTGTGTTTGTCTTATGGCTGATTCTGTTGTTACATATCCTGTATTTTGAGTTGGTGTTGTCGCTGATTGTGTTGTTACATACCCTGTAGTTTGTGTTGGTGTCATGGCTGATTGTGTTGTTACATATCCTGTAGTTTGTATTGGTGTTGTGGTTGATTGTGTTATTATGTATCCTGTAGTTTGTGTTGGTGTTGTGGCTGATTGGGTTGTGACGGACACTGTAGTTTGAGTTGTGGTTGATTCTGTTGTTATCGATCCTTTAGTTTGAGTTGGTGTTGTGGCTGATTGTGTTTTTGTGGATCCTGTAGTTTGTGTTGGTAATGTGGCTGGTTGTGTTACATATCCTGTAGTTTGAGTTGGTGTTGTGGCTGATTGTTTTGTTACCGATCCTGTAGTTTGAGTTGATGTTGTGGCTGATTGTGTTTTTGTGGATCCTGTAGTTTGTGTTTGTGTTATGGCTGATTGTATTGTTACATATCCTGTAGTTTGTGTTTGTGTCATGGCTGATTCTGTTGTTACAGATGTTGTAGTTTGTGTTGGTGTCATGGTTGGTTGTGTTGTTATAGATCCTGTAGTTTGAGTTGGTGTTGTGGCGGATTGTGTTGTTGTGGATTCTGTAGTTTGTGTTGGTGTTGTGGTTGATTGTGTTGTTACGGATCCTGTAGTTTGTGTTGGTGTTATGGCTGATTGTATTGTTACATATCCTGTAGTTTGTGTTGGTGTTGTGGCTGATTGTGTTGTTACATATCCTGTAGTTTGTATTGGTGTTGTGGTTGATTGTGTTGTGATGGATTCTGTAGTTTGTGTTGGTGTTGTGGTTGATTGTGTTATTACAGATCCTGTATTTTGTATTGGTGTTGTGGCTGATTGTGTTGTGATAGATCCTGTAGTTTGTATTGGTGTTGTAGCTGATTCTGTTGTTACCGATCCTTTAGTTTGAGTTGGTGTTGTGGCTGATTGCATTTTTGTGGATCCTGTAGTTTGTGTTGGTAATGTGGCTGATTGTGGTGTTACAGATCCTGTAGTTTGTGTTGGTGTTGTGGCGGATTGTGTTGTTGTGGATCCTGTACTTTGTGTTGGTGTTGTGGCGGATTGTGTTATTACGGATCCTGTAGTTTGGGTTGGTGTTGATTGTGTTGTTACCGATCTTGTAGTTTGTGTTTTCTTTGTGGGTGATTTTCTTCTTAGAGTTCCTGTAGTTTGTGTTGGTGTTGTGGCTGATTGTGTTGTTATGGATCCTGTAGTTTGTGTTTGTGTTATGGTTGATTGTGTTGTTATAGATCCTGTAGTTTGAGTTGGTGTTGTGGCGGATTGTGTTGTTGTGGATTCTGTAGTTTGTGTTGGTGTTGTGGTTGATTGTGTTGTTACGGATCCTGTAGTTTGTGTTGGTGTTATGGCTGATTGTATTGTTACATATCCTGTAGTTTGTGTTGGTTTTGTGGCTGTTTGTGTTGTTACATATCCTGTAGTTTGTATTGTTGTTGTGGTTGATTGTGTTGTGATGGATCCTGTAGTTTCAGATGGTGTTGTTGCTGATTGGGTTGTTACATATCCTGTAGTTTGTGTTTGTGTTATGGCTGATTGGGTTATTACAGATCCTGTAGTTTGTATTGGTGTTGTGGCTGATTGTGTTGTGATAGATCCTGTAGTTTGTATTGGTGTTGTAGCTGATTCTGTTGTTACCGATCCTTTAGTTTGAGTTGGTGTTGTGGCTGATTGCATTTTTGTGGATCCTGTAGTTTGTGTTGGTAATGTGGCTGATTGTGCTGTTACAGATCCTGTAGTTTGTGTTGGTGTTGTGGCGGATTGTGTTGTTGTGCATCCTGTAGTTTGTGTTGGTGTTGTGGCGGATTGTGTTATTACGGATCCTGTAGTTTGGGTTGGTGTTGATTGTGTTGTTACCGATCCTGTAGTTTGTGTTTTCGTTGTGGTTGATTTTTTTCTTAGAGTTCCTGTAGTTTGTGTTGGTGTTGTGGCTGATTGTGTTGTTATGGATCCTGTAGTTTGTGTTTGTGTTATGGTTGATTGTGTTGTTACAGATCCTGTAGTTTGTGTTGGTGTTGTGGCGGATTGTGTTGTTAGATTTCCTATAGTTTGTGTTGGTGTTGTGGCTGATTGTGTTGTTACATATCCTGTAGTTTGTATTGGTGTTGTGGTTGATTGTGTTGTGATGGATCCTGTAGTTTGAGTTGGTGTTGTTGCTGATTGGGTTGTTACAGATCCTGTAGTTTGTGTTTGTGTTATGGCTGATTGGGTTATTACAGATCCTGTAGTTTGTATTGGTGTTGTGGCTGATTGTGTTGTGATAGATCCTGTAGTTTGTATTGGTGTTGTAGCTGATTCTGTTGTTACTGATCCTGTAGTTTGTGTTGGTGTTGTGGCGGATTGTGTTTTTGTGGATCCTGTAGTTTGTGTTGGTGTTGTTTGTGTTGTTACCGATCCTGTAGTTTGTGTTTTCGCTGCGGTTGATTTTTTTCTTAGAGTTCTTGTAGTTTGTGTTGGTGTTGTGGCTGATTGTGTTGTTATGGATCCTGTAGTTTGTGTTTGTGTTATGGTTGATTGTGTTGTTACAGATCCTGTAGTTTGTGTTGGTGTTGTGGCGGATTGTGTTGTTAGATTTCCTATAGTTTGTGTTGGTGTTGTGGCTGATTGTGTTGTTACAGATCCTGTAGTTTGTGTTGGTGTCATGGCTGATTGTGTTGTGATGGATCCTGTAGTTTGAGTTGGTGTTGTTGCAGACTGTGTTGTTATGGATGTTGTAGTTTGTGTTGGTGTTGTAGCTGACTTCGTTGTTATGGACCCTGTAGTTTGAGTTGGTGTTGTGGCTGATTGTGTTGTTATGGATCCTGTAGTTTCCATTGGCATTGTAGTTGAATGTATTGTTGTGGATCCTGGAGTTTGTTTTGGCATCGTGGTTGAATGTATTGTTGTGGATCCTGTAGTTTGTGTGATGGCTGATAGTTTTGTTACAGATCCTGTAGTTTGAGTTTGTGTTGTGGCTGATTGTGTTGTTATACATCCTGTAGTTTGAGTTGGTGTTGTGGCTGATTGTGTTATTCCTGATCCTGTAGTTTGAGTTGGTGTTGACTGTGTTGTTACAGATCCTGTAGTTTGTGTTTTCGTTGTGGGTGATTTTGTTGATACAGATTGTGTAGTTTGTATTGGTGTTGTGGTTGATTGTGTTGTGATGGATCCTGTAGTTTGAGTTTGTGTTGTAGCTGCCTGTGTTATTATGGACCCTGTCGTTTGTGTTTGTGTTATGGCTGATTCTGTTGTTACATATCCTCTATTTTGAGTTGGTGTTGTCGCTGATTGTGTTGTTACATACCCTGTAGTTTGTGTTGGTGTCATGGCTGATTGTGTTGTTACATATCCTGTAGTTTGTATTGGTGTTGTGGCTGATTGTGTTGTTACATATCCTGTAGTTTGTATTGGTGTTGTGGTTGATTGTGTTGTTACAGATCCTGTAGTTTGTGTGATGGTTGATTGTGTTGTTATATATCCTGTAGTTTGAGTTGGTGTTATGTCTGATTCTGTTGTTACAGATCCTGTAGTTTGTGTTGGTATTGTGGTTGATTGTGTTATTACATATCCTGTAGTTTGTGTCGTGGTTGATTGTGTTGTTACAGATCCTGTAGTTTGTGTCATGGTTGGTTGTGTTGTTACAGATCCTGTAGTTTGAGTTGGTGTTGTGGTTGATTGTGTTGTTACGGATCCTGTAGTTTGTGTTGGTGTTATGGCTGATTCTGTTATTAGATTTCCTGTAGTTTGTGTTGGTGTTGTGGCTGATTGTATTGTTACATATCCTGTAGTTTGTGTTGGTGTTGTGGCTGATTGTGTTGTTACATATCCTGTAGTTTGAGTTGGTGTTGTTGCTGATTGTGTTGTTACAGATGTTGTAGTTTGTGTTGGTGTTGTGGCTGATTCTGTTGTTAGATATCCTGTAGTTTGTGTTGGTGTTGTGGCTGACTGTGTTATTATGGATCCTGTAGTTTGTGTTTGTATTATGGTTGATTGTGTTCTTATAGATCCTGTAGTTTGAGTTGGTGTTGTGGTTGATTGTGTTGTTAGAGTGCCTGTAGTTTGTGTTGGTGTTGTGGCTGACTGTGTTATTACAGATCCTGTAGTTTGTGTTTGTGTTATGGCTGATTCTGTTGTTAGATATCCTGTAGTTTGTGTTGGTGTTGTGGCTGACTGTGTTATTATGGATCCTGTAGTTTGTGTTTGTGTTATGGTTGATTGTGTTCTTATAGATCCTGTAGTTTGTGTTGATGTTGTGGCTGACTGTGTTGTTATGGATCCTGTAGTTTGTGTTTGTGTTGTCGCTGATTGGGTTGTTACATACCCTGTAGTTTGTATTGGTGTTGTGGTTGATTGTGTTATTATGAATCCTGTAGTTTGTGTTGGTGTTGTGGCTGATTCTGTTGTTCCAGATCCTGTAGTTTGTGTTGGTGTTGTGGCTGATTGTGTTGTTACATATCCTGTAGTTTGAGTTGGTGTTGTTGCTGATTGTGTTGTTACAGATGTTGTAGTTTGTGTTGGTGTTGTGGCTGATTGTGTTGTTACAGTTCCTGTAGTTTGTGTTTGTGTTATGGCTGATTGTGTTCTTATAGATCCTGTAGTTTGAGTTGGTGTTGTGGTTGATTGTGTTGTTAGAGTGCCTGTAGTTTGTGTTGGTGTTGTGGCTGACTGTGTTATTACAGATCCTGTAGTTTGTGTTTGTGTTATGGCTGATTCTGTTGTTAGATATCCTGTAGTTTGTATTGGTGTTGTGGCTGACCGTGTTATTATGGATCCTGTAGTTTGTGTTTGTGTTATGGTTGATTGTGTTCTTATATATCCTGTAGTTTGTGTTGGTGTTGTGGCTGACTGTGTTGTTATGGATCCTGTAGTTTGTGTTGTAGCTGATTGTGTTGTTACATACCCTGTAGTTTGTGCTGGTGTCATGGCTGATTGTGTTGTTACATATCCTGTAGTTTGTATTGGTGTTGTGGTTGATTGTGTTATTATGAATCCTGTAGTTTGTGTTGGTGTTGTGGCTGATTCTGTTGTTCCAGTTCCTATAGTTTGTGTTGGTGTTGTGGCTGATTCTGTTGTTAGATACCCTGTAGTTTGTGTTGGTGTTGTGACTGATTCTGTTGTTAGATATCCTCTAGTTTGTGTTGGTGTTATGGCTGATTCTGTTGTTAGATACCCTGTAGTTTGTGTTGGGGTTGTGGCTGATTCTGTTCTTAGATACCCTGTAGTTTGTGTTGGTGTTGTGGCTGATTCTGTTGTTAGATATCCTGTAGTTTGTGTTGGTGTTATGGCTGATTCTGTTGTTAGATACCCTGTAGTTTGTGTTTGTGTTATGGTTGATTGTGTTGTTATGGATCCTGTAATTTGTGTTGGTGTTGTGGCTGACTGTGTTGTTATGGATCCTGTAGTTTGTGTTTGTGTTATGGCTGATTCTGTTGTTAGAGTTCCTGTAGTTTGTGTTGGTGTTGTGGCTGATTGGGTTTTTGTGGATCCTGTAGTTTGTGTTGGTGTTGTGGCTGGTTGTGTTGTTATAGATGCTGTAGTTTGAGTTGGTGTTGGGGCTGATTGTGGTGTTACAGATCCTGTAGTTTGTGTTGGTATTATGGTTGATTGTGTTGTTACATATCCTGGCGTTTGGGTTGGTGTTGATTGTGTTGTTACCGATCCTGTAGTTTGTGTTTTCGTTGTGGTTGATTTTTTTCTTAGAGTTCCTGTAGTTTGTGTTTGTGTTATGGCTGATTCTGTTGTTACAGATGTTGTAGTTTGTGTTGGTGTCATGGTTGATTGTGTTGTTACAGATCCTGTAGTTTGTGTTGGTGTTGATTGTGTTGTGATGGATCCTGTAGTTTGTGTTTGTGTTTTGGCTGATTGTGTTGTTACATATCCTGTAGTTTGTATTGGTGTTGTGGCTGATTGTGCTGTTACATATCCTGTAGTTTGTGTTTGTGTTATGGCTGATTCTGTTATTAGAGTTCCTGTAGTTTGTGTTGGTGTTGTGGCTGATTGGGTTTTTGTGGATCCTGTAGTTTGTGTTGGTGTTGTGGCTGGTTGTGTTGTTATAGATGCTGTAGTTTGAGTTGGTGTTGGGGCTGATTGTGGTGTTACAGATCCTGTAGTTTGTGTTGGTATTATGGTTGATTGTGTTGTTACATATCCTGGCGTTTGGGTTGGTGTTGATTGTGTTGTTACCGATCCTGTAGTTTGTGTTTTCGTTGTGGTTGATTTTTTTCTTAGAGTTCCTGTAGTTTGTGTTTGTGTTATGGCTGATTCTGTTGTTACAGATGTTGTAGTTTGTGTTGGTGTCCTGGTTGATTGTGTTGTTACAGATCCTGTAGTTTGTGTTGGTGTTGATTGTGTTGTGATGGATCCTGTAGTTTGTGTTTGTGTTTTGGCTGATTGTGTTGTTACATATCCTGTAGTTTGTATTGGTGTTGTGGCTGATTGTGTTGTTACATATCCTGGCACTTGGGTTGGTGTTGATTGTGTTGTTACCGATCCTTTAGTTTGTGTTTTTGTTGTGGTTGATTTTTTTCTTAGAGTTCCTGTAGTTTGTGTTGGTGTTGTGGCTGACTGTGTTGTTACGGATCCTGTAGTTTGAGTTGGTGTTGTGGCTGATTCTGTTGTTACAGATCCTGTAGTTTGGGTTGGTGTTGTGGCTGATTGTGTTATTATGGATCCTGTAGTTTGTGTTTGTGTTATGGCTGATTGCGTTATTATGGATCCCGTAGTTTGTGTTGGTGTTGTGGCTGAATCTGTTGTTACAGATGTTGTAGTTTGTGTTGGTGTCATGGTTGGTTGTGTTGTTATAAATCCTGTAGTTTGAGTTGGTGTTGTTGCTGATTGTGTTGTTACAGATGTTGTAGTTTGTGTTGGTGTTGTGGCTGATTCTGTTGTTAGATATCCTGTAGTTTGTGTTTGTGTTGTCACTGATTCTGTTGTTAGATACCCTGTAGTTTGTGTTGTTGTTGTGGCTGACTCTGTTGTTAGATACCCTGTTGTTTGTGTTGGTGTTGTGGTTGATTGTGTTGTTACAGATGTTGTAGTTTGTTTTGATTGTGTTGTTACAGATCCTGTAGTTTGTGTTTGTGTTATGGCTGATTCTGTTGTTAGATATCCTTTAGTTTGTGGTGGTGTTGTGGCTGACTGTGTTATTACAGATCCTGTAGTTTGAGTTGGTGTTGTGGTTGATTGTGTTGTTAGAGTGCCTGTAGTTTGTGTTGGTGTTGTGGCTGACGGTGTTATTACAGATCCTGTAGTTTGTGTTTGTGTTATGGCTGATTCTGTTGTTAGATATCCTGTAGTTTGTGTTGGTGTTGTGGCAGATTGTGTTATTATGGATCCTGTAGTTTGTGTTTGTGTTATGGTTGATTGTGTTCTTATAGATCCTGTAGTTTGTGTTGGTGTTGTGGCTGACTGTGTTGTTATGGCTCCTGTAGTTTGTGTTTGTGTTGTCGCTGATTGTGTTGTTACATACCCTGTAGTTTGTGTTGGTGTTGTGGTTGATTGTGTTATTATGAATCCTGTAGTTTGTGTTGGTGTTGTGGCTGATTCTGTTGTTCCAGATCCTGTAGTTTGTGTTGGTGTTGTGGCTGATTGTGTTGTTACATATCCTGTAGTTTGAGTTGGTGTTGTTGCTGATTGTGTTGTTACAGATGTTGTAGTTTGTGTTGGTGTTGTGGCTGATTGTGTTGTTACAGATCCTGTAGTTTGGGTTGGTGTTGTGGCTGATTGTGTTATTATGGATCCTGTAGTTTGTGTTTGTGTTATGGCTGATTGCGTTATTATGGATCCCGTAGTTTGTGTTGGTGTTGTGGCTGAATCTGTTGTTACAGATGTTGTAGTTTGTGTTGGTGTCATGGTTGGTTGTGTTGTTATAAATCCTGTAGTTTGAGTTGGTGTTGTTGCTGATTGTGTTGTTACAGATGTTGTAGTTTGTGTTGGTGTTGTGGCTGATTCTGTTGTTAGATATCCTGTAGTTTGTGTTGGTGTTGTGGCTGATTGTGTTGTTACATATCCTGTAGTTTGAGTTGGTGTTGTTGCTGATTGTGTTGTTACAGATGTTGTAGTTTGTGTTGTGGCTGATTGTGTTGTTACAGATCCTGTAGTTTGTGTTTGTGTTATGGCTGATTGTGTTCTTATAGATCCTGTAGTTTGAGTTGGTGTTGTGGTTGATTGTGTTGTTAGAGTGCCTGTAGTTTGTGTTGGTGTTGTGGCTGACTGTGTTATTACAGATCCTGTAGTTTGTGTTTGTGTTATGGCTGATTCTGTTGTTAGATATCCTGTAGTTTGTATTGGTGTTGTGGCTGACCGTGTTATTATGGATCCTGTAGTTTGTGTTTGTGTTATGGTTGATTGTGTTCTTATATATCCTGTAGTTTGTGTTGGTGTTGTGGCTGACTGTGTTGTTATGGATCCTGTAGTTTGTGTTGTAGCTGATTGTGTTGTTACATACCCTGTAGTTTGTGCTGGTGTCATGGCTGATTGTGTTGTTACATATCCTGTAGTTTGTATTGGTGTTGTGGTTGATTGTGTTATTATGAATCCTGTAGTTTGTGTTGGTGTTGTGGCTGATTCTGTTGTTCCAGATCCTGTAGTTTGTGTTGGTGTTGTGGCTGATTCTGTTGTTAGATACCCTGTAGTTTGTGTTGGTGTTGTGACTGATTCTGTTGTTAGATATCCTCTAGTTTGTGTTGGTGTTATGGCTGATTCCGTTGTTAGATACCCTGTAGTTTGTGTTGGTGTTGTGGCTGAATCTGTTCTTAGATACCCTGTAGTTTGTGTTGGTGTTGTGGCTGATTCTGTTGTTAGATATCCTGTAGTTTGTGTTGGTGTTATGGCTGATTCTGTTGTTAGATACCCTGTAGTTTGTGTTTGTGTTATGGTTGATTGTGTTGTTATGGATCCTGTAATTTGTGTTGGTGTTGTGGCTGACTGTGTTGTTATGGATCCTGTAGTTTGTGTTTGTGTTATGGCTGATTCTGTTGTTAGAGTTCCTGTAGTTTGTGTTGGTGTTGTGGCTGATTGGGTTTTTGTGGATCCTGTAGTTTGTGTTGGTGTTGTGGCTGGTTGTGTTGTTATAGATGCTGTAGTTTGAGTTGGTGTTGGGGCTGATTGTGGTGTTACAGATCCTGTAGTTTGTGTTGGTATTATGGTTGATTGTGTTGTTACATATCCTGGCATTTGGGTTGGTGTTGATTGTGTTGTTACCGATCCTGTAGTTTGTGTTTTCGTTGTGGTTGATTTTTTTCTTAGAGTTCCTGTAGTTTGTGTTTGTGTTATGGCTGATTCTGTTGTTACAGATGTTGTAGTTTGTGTTGGTGTCATGGTTGATTGTGTTGTTACAGATCCTGTAGTTTGTGTTGGTGTTGATTGTGTTGTGATGGATCCTGTAGTTTGTGTTTGTGTTTTGGCTGATTGTGTTGTTACATATCCTGTAGTTTGTATTGGTGTTGTGGCTGATTGTGTTGTTACATATCCTGTAGTTTGTGTTTGTGTTATGGCTGATTCTGTTATTAGAGTTCCTGTAGTTTGTGTTGGTGTTGTGGCTGATTGGGTTTTTGTGGATCCTGTAGTTTGTGTTGGTGTTGTGGCTGGTTGTGTTGTTATAGATGCTGTAGTTTGAGTTGGTGTTGGGGCTGATTGTGGTGTTACAGATCCTGTAGTTTGTGTTGGTATTATGGTTGATTGTGTTGTTACATATCCTGGTGTTTGGGTTGGTGTTGATTGTGTTGTTACCGATCCTGTAGTTTGTGTTTTCGTTGTGGTCGATTTTTTTCTTAGAGTTCCTGTAGTTTGTGTTTGTGTTATGGCTGATTCTGTTGTTACAGATGTTGTAGTTTGTGTTGGTGTCCTGGTTGATTGTGTTGTTACAGATCCTGTAGTTTGTGTTGGTGTTGATTGTGTTGTGATGGATCCTGTAGTTTGTGTTTGTGGTTTGGCTGATTGTGTTGTTACATATCCTGTAGTTTGTATTGGTGTTGTGGCTGATTGTGTTGTTACATATCCTGGCACTTGGGTTGGTGTTGATTGTGTTGTTACCGATCCTTTAGTTTGTGTTTTTGTTGTGGTTGATTTTTTTCTTAGAGTTCCTGTAGTTTGTGTTGGTGTTGTGGCTGACTGTGTTGTTACGGATCCTGTAGTTTGAGTTGGTGTTGTGGCTGATTCTGTTGTTACAGATCCTGTAGTTTGGGTTGGTGTTGTGGCTGATTGTGTTATTATGGATCCTGTAGTTTGTGTTTGTGTTATGGCTGATTGCGTTATTATGGATCCCGTAGTTTGTGTTGGTGTTGTGGCTGAATCTGTTGTTACAGATGTTGTAGTTTGTGTTGGTGTCATGGTTGGTTGTGTTGTTATAAATCCTGTAGTTTGAGTTGGTGTTGTTGCTGATTGTGTTGTTACAGATGTTGTAGTTTGTGTTGGTGTTGTGGCTGATTCTGTTGTTAGATATCCTGTAGTTTGTGTTGGTGTTGTGGCTGACTGTGTTATTACAGATCCTGTAGTTTGTGTTTGTGTTATGGCTGATCCTGTTGTTAGATATCCTGTAGTTTGTGTTGGTGTTGTGGCAGACTGTGTTATTATGGATCCTGTAGTTTGTGTTTGTGTTATGGTTGATTGTGTTCTTATAGATCCTGTAGTTTGTGTTGGTGTTGTGGCTGACTGTGTTGTTATGGATCCTGTAGTTTGTGTTTGTGTTGTCGCTGATTGTGTTGTTACATACCCTGTAGTTTGTGTTGGTGTCATGGCTGATTGTGTTGTTACATATCCTGTAGTTTGTATTGGTGTTGTGGTTGATTGTGTTATTATGAATCCTGTAGTTTGTGTTGGTGTTGTGGCTGATTCTGTTGTTCCAGATCCTGTAGTTTGTGTTGGTGTTGTGGCTGATTGTGTTGTTACATATCCTGTAGTTTGAGTTGGTGTTGTTGCTGATTGTGTTGTTACAGATGTTGTAGTTTGTGTTGGTGTTGTGGCTGATTGTGTTGTTACAGATCCTGTAGTTTGTGTTTGTGTTATGGCTGATTCTGTTCTTAGATATCCTATAGTTTGTGTTGGTGTTGTGGCTGACTGTGTTATTATGGATCCTGTAGTTTGTGTTTGTGTTATGGTTGATTGTGTTCTTATAGATCCTGTAGTTTGTGTTGGTGTTGTGGTTGATTGTGTTCTTATAGATCCTGTAGTTTGTGTTGGTGTTGTGGCTGACTGTGTTGTTATGGATCCTGTAGTTTGTGTTTGTGTTGTCGCTGATTGTGTTGTTACATACCCTGTAGTTTGTGTTGGTGTCATGGCTGATTGTGTTGTTACATATCCTGTAGTTTGTATTGGTGTTGTGGTTGATTGTGTTATTATGAATCCTGTAGTTTGTGTTGGTGTTGTGGCTGATTCTGTTGTTCCAGATCCTGTAGTTTGTGTTGGTGTTGTGGCTGATTGTGTTGTTACATATCCTGTAGTTTGAGTTGGTGTTGTTGCTGATTGTGTTGTTACAGATGTTGTAGTTTGTGTTGGTGTTGTGGCTGATTGTGTTGTTACTGATCCTGTAGTTTGTGTTTGTGTTATGGCTGATTCTGTTCTTAGATATCCTATAGTTTGTGTTGGTGTTGTGGCTGACTGTGTTATTATGGATCCTGTAGTTTGTGTTTGTGTTATGGTTGATTGTGTTCTTATAGATCCTGTAGTTTGTGTTGGTGTTGTGGCTGATTGTGTTATTATGGATCCTGTAGTTTGTGTTTGTGTTATGGCTGATTGCGTTATTATGGATCCCGTAGTTTGTGTTGGTGTTGTGGCTGAATCTGTTGTTACAGATGTTGTAGTTTGCGTTGGTGTCATGGTTGGTTGTGTTGTTATAAATCCTGTAGTTTGTGTTGGTATTGTGGCAGATTGTGTTATTGTGGATCCTGTAGTTTGAGTTGGTGTTGTGGCTGATTGTGTTTTTGTGGATCCTGTAGTTTGTGTTGGTAATCTGGCTGGTTGTGTTGTTATAGATCCTGTAGTTTGAGTTGGTGTTGTGGCTGATTGTGTTTTTGTGGATCCTGTAGTTTGAGTTGGTGTTGTGGCTGATTGTGTTTTTGTGGATCCTGTAGTTTGTGTTGGTAATCTGGCTGGTTGTGTTGTTATAGATCCTGTAGTTTGAGTTGGTGTCATGGTTGGTTGTGTTGTTATGGATCCTTTAGTTTGAGTTGGTATTGTGGCTGATTGTGTTGTTAGATATCCTGTAGTTTGTGTTTGTGTTATGGCTGATTGTGTTGGTACAGATCCTGTAGCTTGTGTTGGTGTTGATTGTGTTGTTACAGATCCTGTAGCTTGTGTTGTGGTTTGTTCAAAGGTTATAGATGCTTTAGTTTGTGTTTTGATTGAATCTGTTGTTACTGTAATGGTTTTAAATGGTCTTTCAGTTCGGACATGTTGAAGGGTGCTCCCTGAAGATGGCAATGTACTTGTATGTGTTGTGGAAGCTGAAGGCATCGGTGGACTTGTGTGTGTTGTAAATTCTGAAGATGTTGATGGAAGTGCATGTGTTTCTGAGTCTGTTGATGGACCTGTATGTGTTGTTGAATTTGAAGACATTGATAGGCTTGTATACGTTGATGATTCTGAAGATACTGATGGACTTGTATGTGTTTTTGAGTCTGAAGACATTGGTGTACTTGTATGTGTTGTTGAATCTGAAGACGTTGGTGTACTTGTATGTGTTGTTGAGTCTGTTGGTGGACTTGTATGTGTTGTTGAGTCTGTTGATGGACTTGTATGTGCTGTTGAGTCTGTTGATGGACTTGTATGTGCTGTTGAGTCTGTTGATGGACTTGTATGTGCTGTTGAATCTGTTGATGGACTTGTATTGGCTGTTGAGTCTGAAGATGTTGATGGACTTGTATGTGTTTTTGAGTCTGAAGATGTTGATGGACTTGTATGTGTTGAGTTTGAAGATGTTGATGGACTTGTATGTGTTTTTGAGTCTGAAGATGTTGATGGACTTGTATGTGTTTTTGAGTCTGAAGATGTTGAGGGACTTGTATGTGTTGAGTGTGAAGATGTTGATGGACGTGTATGTGTTGTTGAGTCTGAAGATGTTGATGGACTTGTATGTGTTGTTGAGTCTGTTGATGGACTTGTATGTGCTGTTGAGTCTGTTGATGGACTTGTATGTGTTGTTGAGTCTGTTGATGGACTTGTATGTGCTGTTGAGTCTGTTGATGGACTTGTATGTGTTGAGTCTGTAGATGTTGATGGACTCGTATGTGTTGTTGAGTCTGTTGATGGACTTGTATGTGTTGAGTCTGTAGATGGACTTGTATGTGCTGTTGAGTCTGTTGATGGACTTGTATGTGTTGTTGAATCTGTTGATGGACTTGTATGTGTTGAGTCTGTAGATGGACTTATATGTGTTGAGTCTGTAGATGGACTTGTATGTGTTGAGTCTGTAGATGTTGATGGACTTGTATGTGATGTTGAGTCTGTAGATGGACTTGTATGTGTTGAGTCTGTAGATGTTGATGGACTTGTATGTGATGTTGAGTCTGTAGATGGACTTGTATGTGTTGAGTCTGTAGATGTTGATGGACTTGTATGTGATGTTGAGTTTGTTGATGGACTTGTATGTGTTGTTGAGTCTGTTGATGGACTTGTATGTGTTGAGTCTGAAGATGTTGATGGACTTGTATGTGTTTTTGAGTCTGAAGATGTTGATGGACTTGTATGTGTTTTTGAGTCTGAAGATGTTGATGGACTTGTATGTGTTGAGTGTGAAGATGTTGATGGACTTGTATGTGTTGTTGAATCTGAAGATCTTGATGGACTTGTATGTGTTGAGTGTGATGATCTTGATGGACTTGTATGTGTTGAGTGTGAATATCTTGATGAACTTGTATGTGTTGAATCTGAAGATCTTGATGGACTTGTATGTGTTGAGTGTGATGATCTTGATGGACTTGTATGTGTTGAGTGTGAAGATCTTGATGGACTTGTATGTGTTGAGTGTGAAGATCGTGATGGACTTGTATGTGTTGAGTGTGAAGATCTTGATAGACTTGTATGTCTTATTGAGTCTGGAGCTGTTACCCGACTTGCATGTGTTGTTGAATCTGAAGGTGTTGATGGACTTGTATGTGTTGTTGAATCTGAAGGTGTTGATAATTGATTCCTATTGGCCAGGGCTGAGGCAATGTATGACCTAGTCGACCTAGACGCAGTTATAGAGACTGAAGGTGCAGTCAACGAGTCAGTAGGAACCACAGATGTTATCTTTTGTTCCACGGAAATGTTTGCTTTAGTATAGGATGTCGTTGATGATGCCCGAGAAGTACTGGAGGGTGAAGATTCAGATGACTGAGTCGTCCTCGGTGTGGAGGTGATTGAGGATGTTGTAGGTTGAGTTGTCCTTGAAAACACAAGCGACACCATGGTAGCTGATGACCTGGATTCTGATGTAGTTGAAAGCAATGCAGTTTGTGGTTGTGTGGTGGTGGCGTCACCAGACAATAATGATTGCAACGTCCCTTGTGACGGTGAAGTGGTCGGTCCTACAGGTGTGGCAGGTGAATCTGGAGTAGTCTGTAAGGGCGTAGTTCCTAGTCGTCTAGTATTGGTGTCTGGAGTTGCTGGCATTGTTTCTTGAGTTGTCCGTGACGGAGTGGTGGTGGAGCTTGGAGATGCTGATGGAGTCGGTTGCACTCTGGTTTGAACCGTTCCATTGTTCGGGAATGGAGGCCATTCATTTGTCTGAGGCGTAGTTTGTGATGTAGAGCTGGTGAGTGGAGACGTAGTTACTCGTGTAGCAGTCGAAATTGGCGTAGAGGCGGAGACTGAAGATGTGGTTTGTGGTTCTGTATTCATGCCTGAGGATAGTGCTTGGTCAGTGGAATAAGAATTGGCATAATGAGTGGATGGTATGTCTTGCGGGGATATTGTGCTGATGTTCTTAGTTATGGAGGAGGGGGTCTTTTTCTGAGCGGGTGTCATTTGTGGGCTCGTGGTGAGGCCTGAGGTTGAATTTGTGTCCTCATGGGATGGACTTGAGATAGATGGTCCTGTTAAAATTAGTGTGCTTGGTACACCAGCTGTAGACATGTTTGTAGGTAAAGGGCCTGTGCTAGTAGTTGGTGTGACGCTGGCGTGAAGGTTTGGGTTTGCCTCTGCTGAATTTGGTAAGTGGGTTCCCAAATTTGACTGCGACATAGCTTGGCTAGTGTAGATTTGCCTCGGGGTTGAGGACATCGCATTCATCCTACTCATGTCCGATGAGCCAGATGCAACAGAACCTCCTGTCAGTGTCTGTGGGCTAGATAGGCTGACGGAGGTGGAGGACTGGTTGTGACCTCCATGTGTCA
This sequence comes from Notolepis coatsorum, assembly GCF_963971535.1. Taxonomy (NCBI): domain Eukaryota; kingdom Metazoa; phylum Chordata; class Actinopteri; order Aulopiformes; family Paralepididae; genus Notolepis; species Notolepis coatsorum. The sequence goes on from NC_140168.1 coordinate 134,937,890, forward strand.
CAGAGCTGCTGGATGCTCCTGAAGCCCAGTTGCCTGTGGTTCTGGTTCTGGTTAGCTGTGATGCACTGCTAGTAATTGTAGATGTCGCATCAGACTGTTCAGTAGGAGTCGAGGTGGAAACCGTGTTTCCTCCATTGAGCTTGGCTGTCCTCGTTGTTCCTAAGGTTGCATTCATCTCCTGTGTCCAGTTTGATGCAACTCCTGTTTCCACAGCTTCTCCGTGAGAACGAGGTTGAGAAGTAGTCAGTGTGACCCTGTGAACGGCAGCTGTGTGAAAAGGAAAGGTTGAATGTTGAATGATGCTAACTGATGCTAAATGATGCTAAATGATACTAAATAGGGATGCACCGAATATTCTGCCACCAAAAATTATCGTCCGAAAATAGTTAAAAAGGCATTTTCGGCTTTCGGCCGAAAGGGTTTTAGCACCGAAAATATATCACTGAATGTCAAAGAACAGGGTTACGTAACATTCGTAACCTAAAGTGTTGTTGTGATGACGTAATCAAAATGCGGCTACAGACTTTGCGCAACGTATAACGTGAGCAGCTTGGCAGCTCTTCCTGCGTTCTGCAGCCTGTGATAACTAACTCCTCTTGGGAGTCACGCTGTTTCTATGTAAACTCCGCGAGCAACGCATCCAATAAATGCGTCTTTAACATGCTTTATATCCTCGCCATTACTATATGCCCGTCGCGGATAAAACCTTTTAAACTTTGATAATCAAGTAATCAGTAAAGTAACTTGATTACTTTTTAAAGGAGTAATCAGTAATCAGATTATTTTTACATGTAATCTGCACTGTAAAAATTAACCAGCATTTCACAACATTTAACAGTATTATCTTACAGTAACATATTGTAATCAAGGCCCCCTGTAATATCCCAACAAATATATGTAAAAAAGACAGTATCTTTTGATTTCACATTATATTATTCTTATTTCACAATAAAGTACCGCAATCAAAATCCTCTGTAATATCATACCAGATGTTGTAATCTCACAATAGCATATGAACATTTCACATAATTTAATTAGTATTTCACAATAAAATATTGCAATCAAAATCCTCTGTTATATCACATCACATTTTGTAATCTCACAGTAGCATATGAATATTTCACATAATTTATTTATTATTTCACAATAAAATATTGCAATCAAAATCCTCTGTAATATCACAATCAATGTACAGTCTCCCCCACCCCACCCACCCAACCCCCCACCCAACCCACCCAACCCCCCACCCACCTCCCCCAATGTACAGTTTTTTCGTCAAATGTATATACTCTCTTTTTTTACTTTTTTTGTAAATACAGTACCGTATTTGTAAATCTGGTATGTCATAAATGTATATAGATGTAGCAGTACTGTCTATCTGTATGTCATGTATGCCATATATGTTATGATGAATTGAAAATGGGGGACCCTGATGTAAACAAGACGAAAGTCTTTCTCTGGTCTGCATCCCCTTAACAATTGTGTGGCATCACTGTACGTATAACGTATAGTATGCAGTCCTCAAAAACGAAAACTAAAATGGCCACTTTTGGGGGCGATTGATAAGAGGTTAAAAGAATGTATAGAATGTTGCGACCCGAAGGTTAGCTGACGTCAGCGGAGAGGGTGCATGTTATTCTCATGTGCAGAAGCTGTGTTATGTCTAGTGGTCATGGAAGAGAGAAATGCGGTATCAGATGACTCACCCGTCAGAATGATGATTACCATCGCACGACTCATGGTGGTCATTCTTCCATTTGAATGGACATCAGGAATATCTGATTGTAGAGCAGACACAGATAACAAAACAGATACTGTTAGCAATGTACTGTAGTCAAACTAAATGTGGCACCCGCTCATACAGTCACAATGTCGTACACATTTTATTGCATATTTGGAAGGGAGTGGGTCGCCTTTAGATGGGAGGCCGAGTCAGTCTAAAGTGAACTTGATTGATCCATGTTGGCAGACTACACAATTCTTTGTGTGTAATATCTAGTTATTATGTTGAGTCAAAATACGTTTGTTGGCCAGCCGTCTGTTGGTCATCGGTGTTCGTAATCTTACATTTAAATTAAATGTTTTCTCATGCATATCTTTGGACACCTCTAGCTGATAAACCAATCAGGATACAGAAACGGGATTTCGGGACCCCAAAATTGTCAACATGAACAACGGAGAATGCATCTGACTGGAACGCTAGCTGATTATACACAACATGAGACAGTAAATACTATTGTAATAAAACGTTCAAAACTATGTTCAATTTGTGTATTGTTTTGTTACTATATAAGATTGTATTTCGCACTGTATTAACCATAACGACGTCACAGATGAGCTTTAGATGGTTAACGTGATATTAACGCTATCTATCCGACGGTCCGACCTAAATACTATTGTAATAAAACGTTCAAAACTATGTTCAACTTGTGTTTTGTTTCTTACTATAAGATTGTATTTCGCAAGCCATACCGACGTCAGGTGAGCTTGCTATCCATTAGATGGATAATGTGATATTAACGTTAGATCTAACCGACCACAATTTGATTCGAAATGTATTACATACCTCACTTTGTTGGTCTCTCTCTGGTCTGCATCCCCTTAACAATTGTGTGTATTGAGCTGTACTGTATTGTACCCATTCTGCAATCTGTTAACCGTTTTCAATCAATGTCAGACGTCTTGAATTGCTCAGAATTTAAAATTGTGTCCCCAATAGGACATAATAATATTAATATTATTCCCCAGTATGACACAATAAACACAGAATGAATGCTACCAAAGAGAATGCTATATGCAATTTGTGTATAAAGTGTGTATTAATCCTGTAACATGAGTCAAGGTCAGATCTAGCCTGGCATAGAGAACAGAATGTTGATTTTTTGATGTTCAAGTTTCTTTATTAGTTGTCATACAGAAGTACAGAATACTTTTATATAAAATGCTTCTTTCTGTTTTGCTCCAGAGATTGTGCTAGATAAAAATAGAAGTCAAGTATGTAGACAAGTGTTCAATATATACATACAGTAACTGAGTTACAATACAATATACTATACAGTACAATGCAGAAATGGGATGAGGTACAATTTACAGTAAGGTGTAATGAGGTATGGGTTGTAGTGCATATTCTTTGCCAATAAATATAAAGTGTGTTTAGGTGTTCTAAAGTGGGTGCTGCAGTGAGTTGTTTGTTTAAAGTGAGTGTGTGCGTGTGGATGTGTGTGCTGTGAGTGCATTTGATGGTTGTTACATAGTGTTATTGTCATTTGTATGTGTGTAATGTGTAACTAGTACAGTGAGAAGGCATTTGGCGATTTCTTTAAACAACGTCTCCTAACAGATGAGGTGGACTTCCATGCTCCTGTAAAAAAGATGAAACTCAAAACCTTCAAGGACACAACAACATCAAGTGTTACCAAGGTGAGAGGCAAGGAGATGGCCCTGAAAGCAGACCGAGACCTCTTCGCCAGGCTTATAGTGGTGGGAACAGTCAGGAAGATTGACATCGGGGAAATGTTAGTCTACAGTCTGGGACCCTTCCCTGCAGCCATAGCGAACATGGATGGCTCTATGGTGAAAACTGATAAAGCCAAGTTAATGCACTTTCTCGAGGGATCAGTAAATCCACCCGCCACAGTTGAAGTCCCTGATGGCACAGGGGTGGAGGTGTTACCACTACAAACACTGTTCTCAATACAGGAGGAAGCAGACACCCGACTATTGCTTCACTGTGCTCATGTCTCTCAATACAGTTCCCATGTGGTGATCAGCAGTCCAGAGATTTCTTCGAGATTGACTGGATGTCACTTCCTCCAGCCCCAGTCGCAATCCTGGAACTTGTATACTGCTCCTGCAAAAAAAACACAATGCATGAAGGGGCGATGCACATGCAAATCAAACAACCTACCATGTACAGACATGTGTCTGTGTTTGGACTGTCAGAACACTGTATCTTCTTTTTTTCATATATTTTATTTCTTTTTTGGAAGGCACAGGTACAGGCATACAATGCACATTGTTGGTTCCAGCTATCTATTGTTTGATAGTTTGCACCATTTAATCTAGCTGTAGAAAGCTCCATTGTTACAACATCAGCTAATAACTGTTTCCAGTGATTAAAGGGCAGAGAATGTGGAGCTTGCCATCAAAGTGCCAATTTTTTTTCTCAGCAGTACTTCCTGCCAAGCTAAAGAATCATCATCATTAAGGAGCAGTAATTTGGGACAACAGGGAATATGTTTTTGTAATACATGTTACTGTTAAAATAAATAACATGTTATTTTCACACTTGTTATTGTGTTATAAATGTTGATTGATTGATTGATTGAAAACGTTATTAACAGATTGCAGAATGGGTACAGTACAGTACAGCTCAATACACACAATTGTTAAGGGGATGCAGACCAGAGAAAGACGTTTGTCTTGTTTACATCAGGGCCCCCCATTTGTAATTCATAGTGACAACCATAGGCGCCTGGCCTTAAGAGCACACAGAGCAGCTGCTCTCCCACTATTGAACTTGGGGGAGCAAGGGTATGATCTTGCTCCACCACTTTTTGATCATATGAAAAATATGATATACCCCCCCCCCCCCCCCAATATATAAATCTAACCATAACTACGTAATTTCAATCAAATTAATAATGCGCAATGACACTTAATAACACGTCCAAAGATTGCGAACCCCCCCCCCCCCCCCCCCCCCCCGCCCCATTATGGTTTGATCCAGTTCCTCCCATCTCCAGCGCGTAGACCTTGGCGCACAGCGCTGCAGGTAGGCTGAGTCAGTGTAAATATCAAAGCCCACAGAGTGTGTCATAATATTGGTGGCAGGCAGGCAGGCTTTTCCAGTAAGTTGTTCAAATAAAAGGATTATGTTAGACATAAGTTACTATTGAGTGGTAGTAGAACTTCTACGGTTCTACCACGCAATACAATAAAAGTGTTTCACGGTCCCTAATTGCGATCTGGTCATACGGTTTCCTCGAATAAATAATAATAACGTTTCCCTCTCTGGTTGGCGTTAGCTTTAGTGCTAGCCGCTAGCTAACGTTATCTAGATATGTGGTGTGAGCTGGATGACGTTGACTTCATTTCCAAACGTTAACGCTATCTATATGGCAGACGAGCAGGGCCGGATTAACGACGGCCGCGGCCCGTGGGCCTATAGTGACGAGGGGCCTCCATTATTTTTTTTTTTTACTTTTTCTTTATTTTTTTTTTTTTTTAGATCGATGTCATGATTGTGCACTGCAGACTCAGGGAGGAGGCAGAGAAGGAGAGAAAGAGACACAAGATTTACAGGTAATGGAAATATATCTTTTTTCTCTTTCTTATTAAAAACTTGGCCTATTTGAAAGGAGATTGATTTAATAAAAATGAATGAGCGAAAAATCAATATACAGTGTATATACAGTATAATATATTATTATTATAGTAATTGGCTATCATACTGCAATATAAACTGAGTTTTATAGTGAAAAGAGCAGCTTTATTGGTCAAGATTGAAGGCTCTATATTGCAGGAAATTGCACGTACAGGTTCATTAAATAAAAAAAAAAAAAAAAGTCTGCCATGGAGGGGGTCCGGCACGACCCCCCACCCCTTGCCTGTCCAAAAAAAAAAAAAATTAATAAAACAAAAATTCTTGCACCCCCACTTTCAACTATAACTAGGCGGCCATGGAACCAGCATCTAAAACAAAGACCGCTATTACCATAGTGTAACACACAGCAAGAATGTGAAACAAGTTACTATTATTAGTATTGGGTTAGAGTTGTTTGATTTACACTAACGTAATGTTAAAGTTAAAATGCTAACGTAGGTAACGTTAGTCTTTGTGAGCTGTGGCTACAACATTTTCCAATGTGTAATCGGACGTCAAAACGGACTACATATAAACTGCTGATGACTCATAACTTCCTATCACGTTTGAATAATGCTGTAAAGTTAAGTAAAAATGCATTTCAATAGTAATAGTAATGAATTGAGAGCTTACCGAATGCAGAGCTATCCAGTGTTGTGAACAGACGAGTAGCAATATTTACTTCCTGGTTCCAGGGCTTGAAGAATGTCATTGGGAGAAATCAAGTCACCTGACGTTGTAACGCGTTTTGATTGGTTCCGCAGCAATGCCCCTTTTCACAAACGTAGGTTGTTTTTATCTTATCACCACATTAATTTCATAAAGATATGACCCAACAACCGTTGCCAACAAACGGAAATGTGTTATTATAGTATATTATGTAGTTCATATTACAATAACATATAGTCTGTTTAACCAGATCAATCATTTCATTAACGGAAGCCTCTAGAGACCTTCGGCCTCCCATCTACTTGTTGACACAGTCGTGCAGAACATAAAAGAACATATTAACAAGATAATAAGAACATACATAGCAAGAACATATTAACAACATAACAAGAACATATGATAAGGAAATAAACTCATGTCAACCTGTTGAGCCTGTTCAGAGCATGCAGGACTATGATTCAGAATGCAGGATTAGGGTGTGACAGTGGCTCGGGAGATAGAGCAGTCGTCTGGTAGTTAGTCTAGTGGTGGGAGCTGTGTTTGTATCAGGGTGGGTGTCTTAGTCTAGTGGTGAGAGCTGTGTTTGTATCAGGGTCTTAGTCTAGTGGTGAGAGCTGTAGCTGTGCTTGTATCAGGGTGGGTGTCTTAGTCTAGTGGTGAGAGCTGTGTTTGTATCAGGGTGGGTGTCTTAGTCTAGTGGTGAGAGCTGTGTTTGTATCAGGGTGGGTGTCTTAGTCTAGTGGTGAGAGCTGTGTTTGTATCAGGTGGGTGTCTTAGTCTAGTGGTGAGAGCTGTGTTTGTATCAGGTGGGTGTCTTAGTCTAGTGGTGAGAGCTGTGTTTGTATCAGGTGGGTGTCTTAGTCTAGTGGTGAGAGCTGTGTTTGTATCAGGTGGGTGTCTTAGTCTAGTGGTGAGAGCTGTATTTGTATCAGGGTGGGTGTCTTAGTCTAGTGGTGAGAGCTGTGTTTGTATCAGGGTGGGTGTCTTAGTCTAGTGGTGAGAGCTGTGTTTGTATCAGGGTGGGTGGGTGTATTAGTCAGTGGTGAAAGCTGTGTTTGTATCAGGGTGGGTGGGTGTCTTAGTCTAGTGGTGAGAGCTGTGTTTGTATCAGGGTGGGCGGGTGTCTTAGTCTAGTGGTGAGAGCTGTGTTTGTATCAGGTGGGTGTCTTAGTATAGTGGTGAGAGCTGTGTTTGTATCAGGTGGGTGTCTTAGTCTAGTGGTGAGAGCTGTATTTGTATCAGGGTGGGTGTCTTAGTCTAGTGGTGAGAGCTGTGTTTGTATCAGGGTGAGTGTCTTAGTCTAGTGGTGAGAGCTGTGTTTGTATCAGGGTGGGTGTCTTAGTCTAGTGGTGAGAGCTGTGTTTGTATCAGGGTGGGTGGGTGTCTTAGTCTAGTGGTGAGAGCTGTGTTTGTATCAGGGTGGGTGGGTGTCTTAGTCTAGTAGTGAGAGCTGTGTTTGTATCAGGGTGGGTGTCTTAGTCTAGTGGTGAGAGCTGTGTTTGTATCAGGGTGGGTGGGTGTCTTAGTCTAGTGGTGAGAGCTGTGTTTGTATGAGGGTGGGTGGGTGTCTTAGTCTAGTGGTGAGAGCTGTGTTTGTATCAGGTGGGTGTCTTAGTCTAGTGGTGAGAGCTGTGTTTGTATCAGGTGGGTGTCTTAGTCTAGTGGTGAGAGCTGTGTTTGTATCAGGGTGGGTGTCTTAGTCTAGTGGTGAGAGCTGTGTTTGTATCAGGGTGGGTGTCTTAGTTTAGTGGTGAGAGCTGTGTTTGTATCAGGGTGGGTGGGTGTCTTAGTCTAGTGGTGAGAGCTGTGTTTGTATCAGGGTGGGTGGGTGTCTTAGTCTAGTGGTGAGAGCTGTGTTTGTATCAGGGTGGGTGTCTTAGTCTAGTGGTGGGAGCTGTGTTTGTATCAGGGTGGGTGGGTTGGTGTCTTAGTCTAGTGGTGAGAGCTGTGTTTGTATCAGGGTGGGTGGGTGTCTTAGCCTAGTAGTGAGAGCTGTGTTTGTATCAGGGTGGGTGTCTTAGTCTAGTGGTGAGAGCTGTGTTTGTATCAGGGTGGGTGGGTGTCTTGTCTTAGTCTAGTGGTGAGCAGTGTTGGGACTAGCGCGTTAACGCGTTACAGAAACTAAGTTACTTTTTGCCGCAACTAGTACTCTAACGCATTACTTTTGAAATTCAGTAACGCTACTTACGTTACTGAATGGTTCGTCACTGCGTTATTTGCGTTATATACGGCGTAGATTGATAGCGAGCGGTAGTGATTATTATTATTATTATTATTATTATTATTATTATCCTCATCCCCACCCGCGTAGAATGATACGAGGCGAGTCTGGCCACTGGCCAATCAGAAATGCGCAAACCAGAAATGCGGCTACGGAAAGAAATAGACCCTCTCTATTGTAAACAAAACAAACGCTCGCTATGAATCTACATAAAAAGAACGCAGTAACAAACTAACAAACCATTTAGCAACTACTTGGAGAGATAATTAATATACAACATGGAAACGAGATAAAGAACATGTTTGAGGCGCTGCTGGAGTCAACTGGACTAACGTAACGTTACTACATCTCGACCACCGCAGACTTTGGTGAGTGCAATGTGTTCACTGAAACTCAAGTTGATCAACGGATTTTGACTGTACGAAATCTGCCAGGGAATCTCATAATACTAATCAAACAATATAAATATAGTCCTTTCATGCACAATTGATATCCTAACTATTCTAACGTTGCAATGCTTTGATTGATATCTTAGACAACGTTGCAACTTGCAAGATGGTGAATGAATGAATGAATGAAAACTTTATTTAACAGATTGCAGAATGGGTACAATACAGTACGGCTCAATACATACAATTGTTAAGGGGATGCAGACCTGAGAAAGACGTTTGTCTTGTTTCCATCAGGGTCCCCCATTTTCAATTCATATAGACATTTATGACATACACAACATACATGACATTTATGGCATAGGGACATATAGGTATTTAGTACTGATACATTTGTGACATAAACGGTATTCAAATATACAGTACTGTTACCCCTAGCTTTGGGTAGGGCGTTCCACATTGTTGTGGCATAATTGCGAAACGTGTTTAGTCCCTTGTTTGAGCCGAATCTGGGTTTTACATGATTTGTTGAGCTTCCTCTGGTGTAGTGGTTGTGGTATTCACTGACCTTTGGGAAGTATTTTGACATGTACATGGGTACCCCGGTCGTATAGTGTATCTTGTAGACCAGGCCCATTGCAAGTTGCTGTACTCTGTCGTCTACTCTAAGCCATCCTAGGTTGTCAAAGTGGGCAGGGGTGAGGTGGGTTCTGGGGTTCAGGTCAAGTAGTAGTCTGACCAGTTTGTTTTGTGATGTTTGTAATTTAGTTTTAAGCGCCTTTGAGGTGCTTTGGTACCATGAGGTGCACGCATAGTCGTAGTACCCTTGAATTATAATGGTTATAATGAAACGCTCCGGCGACATCAAGGCTGTTCCTTCAACCGGCGCACTTCTTATTATATCGACTCGGGACAACATTTGTTTGTGTCAGATTTGTGTTTGTATCTAGACCACATTGCTTAGCAGAGTTCGGTGATGTGAATGGAAACTGTCAAGTTGATCAACCGATTTTGAGTAGGCTACTATCTGGGGCATGGGACTCGGGAGCAATCTTTTTTTTTTATTTTTTTTTTAAATAACTAAATAGTTACTTTTCACAGTAACTCATTACTTTTGGGTGTAAGTAACTAGTACAGTAACGAAGTTACTTTGAAATGAAGTAACTAGTAAAGTAACTGAGTTACTATTTTTCAGTAACTAGCACAACACTGGTGGTGAGAGCTGTGTTTGTATCAGGGTGGGTGGGTGTCTTAGTCTAGTGGTGAGAGCTGTGTTTGTATCAGGGTGGGTGGGTGTCTTAGTCTAGTGGTGAGAGCTGTCTTTGTATCAGGGTGGGTGGCGGGGTGGGTGTCTTAGTCTAGTGGTGAGAGCTGTGTTTGTATCAGGGTGGGTGGGTGTCTTAGTCTAGTGGTGAGAGCTGTGTTTGTATCAGGGTGGGTGGGTGTCTTTGTCTAGTGGTGAGAGCTGTGTTTGTATCAGGGTGGGTGTGTGTCTTAGTCTAGTGGTGAGAGCTGTGTTTGTATCAGGGTGGGTGGGTGTCTTAGTCTAGTGGTGAGAGCTGTGTTTGTATCAGGGTGGGTGGGTGTCTTAGTCTAGTGGTGAGAGCTGTGTTTGTATCAGGGTCTTAGTCTAGTGGTGAGAGCACTCACCTGTGACCACAATCATTGTTGATTCGAGTCACAGTTATTTGTTTTGCACGTTTGCCAATATGAAACATAATAATATTACTTCTACAATAAGTAAATATATTACTTATGGCTACATCATAATATACAATAAGTATGTTTTTCCTGTGGTCGATTAGTACTTTATGCTTTCGGATTTGACTGTGTTGTCGAGAGAGGCAGGAGAGATGGAAAGGGGGGGGGGGGGGGGGGGATGACGTGAAACAAAGGCCCTGGATTCAAACCTATTACACTAGGAGCCCAATTTATATTGAGGCATCAGGCCACAGCTTCCAAGATCCAAATATCCTTGACTCTGTAACCAGAACCCTTTGTCTCCCCGTCTCCCTCTCAGCGCAGTTATAGACAACAAGCCCCTGGAACCCCTGGGTTTCTCTGGGGGTCCCCCACCAATTTAAAGGAACCTTGGCATGACAAAAGAGGATCATATTTAAATGAGTATGTTTTGGTAATTTAAATATGCTGTTGAAAGACACAAAGGAAAAGGAGAAATAACTGTTACACAGTAGGTATAATCCCATTATAATATTACTATTATATTATTTGTCATGAATGTGTATTGCAGGTTCTTCCTGGGTGTTACCTCACAGCTTTGTTACTTCATTGTTACTTTGTCTTGTCAACTCGGGTAAAATGTAAGTAAAGTGTGTCTTTCTGTTCTGTAAATGTCTTATTGTAGTAAGTTGGACTATAGCAGTCGCTATGGTGTATAATAAATGTATAATAAATAATAAATGTATAATAAATAATAATTGTATAATATATAATAGATAGCATTGGTCCCAAATGTAGTAAATGTAGTGTGGGACCCAGGCTCATTACATTGTACAGTAGTCATAATGTTGTCAGGTTGGAAACCAACAAGAAACCGGCAGAGCCTGTCTTTAAACAGGTAGAGTTGTACTTTTTAGCAAACACTAATAGCCTGATAGGAATACGCTGGAATCAGGTGACGTGCAAATCTCATGTCGGTCAAATGTGACGGCATGCAAAGGATTTAAGTTCTTCGATTCTTCCTCATTCATTTATTGAATGCTTTCCTTGTTCATGGAATGACAGAACCTCTCTTATCAGAAGACACATTCATGCGCACGAGCAGTGCACGCACACACACACACACACACACACACACACACACACACACACACACACACACACACACACACACACACACACACACACACACACACACACACACACACACACACACACACACACACACACTACGACAACAAGGAAGAATGTTTTTACAGATAGTAACAAGATATGGAATGGAAAATGTATTTACAGAGGAAAAACAAAGTATTGTGTTAGTACTCTAGCCACCATTGGCTATAGTTTAGGTTGATTTAAAGACCTCATTTGAAGCCAGAAACCATCTTAAAATGGTCAAATAATCCTCCGATAGCACAAATACAGGACGTCTCCACTCTAAAGCTCAAGACAAGCTGTATAGTAGTGGTTGCTGTACAGAGCTTTAATTAAGTGCATTTAAAGTATTCAGCGAAAGCAATGCGAGGAATGTAGAAAATGTGAGCTCTGAGCAAAAGAAACCACACAAATGTTCTCTCGACACTCACCTTTCATCACAACTGAACCAGAACCTGACGCAAATCCAGGGAGACAAAAATGTGAAAGAGTGGTTTAACTTTCGTCTGATGCCAACCAGCCTCACCTGCTATAATCAGATCGAAAACTCCACCCTGCTCTTTGTCCTATCTCTGCTTCAGCTCAGGGACCTGAAAACATCCCGTCTACTCATCTGCACACGAGAAGTAATGTACAGTGATACAGTACAGTGTAGGGGTTTAACGATGCGACCTCAACGATTAATTTTGATTACGATTATGCAGGCAACGATTCAATGCATCATGAAATCTCTTCATTTGACCACGATTCGATTCGATTCGATAAATTTTTTATAAATCTTCAATAAATTTTCTCAGTTAATTCCCCAAAAAAATTTAATACACAAATGTGGCTGGGGGAACTGATTCACTCAGCATGACAGGTAAATAAAAACAATACACACAAAAAAAACATAAAAACATTAAAAAATTTTAAATATTTCGATTAATTTAGATTATAATCGATTCTAACATATTCAAATCAATGCAGTTGAATCATCACATTAGAATCGATGCATTTCGATTAATCGATGCATCGTTACACCCCTAGTACAGTGTGTGTGATTGGCAGTTTTGTTCTCTGTGTGGCTTTAGTCAAAGCAAACAGATGCTGTGTTTCATTAGATGTAAATGTTCTCTTGTTTCAGTGACGGTCTGTTAGGGTGGCGTCTAGGTTGGAACCCAAGAGCAGAACACAAGTATAGTATAATTATAGAATAGAATAGACTTTTAATTGTCATTGCACACAAGTATACAACGACATTTCAGGGGAGCTCCCACATGACCGTAGTACAACATACATGTAACACATAACATAACACTGTACATATAACAGAATATTTTAAAGTGCATAATGAGCTGTAAACATACTAGTTATCAGTGCAGTTAAAGTGCATGGTGCACGTGAGGGGACAGTCAATGAGAGTTTAACAGTCTGACTGCTTGGGGGGAAAAGCTGTTCATAAATCTTGAACTCTTCGCATGTACCGGTATCTCCTACCTGAGGGAAAGAGCTGAAAGAGGTGATGTGCTGGCTGAGACTGGTCCTTGATAATACACTTGGAGCGGTGGAGGCAGCGGGAGGTGAAGACGGAGGTGATGTTTGGTAGAGGAGTCCCGACGATCCTGCCTGCCGCCTTCACCACCCTCTGTAGAGCCTCTTGCTCTGCCTTTGTGCAGCTGGAGAACCACACAAACACACCGTAGGCACAGGAGAATGAGGTGGTTTAGGGTGTTTAATTAGGTACCAGGCAGATGACAAGGCAGATAGTGAAATGTGCAACAAGGGGTTGAGGAAGGTCACTCCATGTGACCCCAGGCAACGTCCAGGCTGGTTTGATTGATTGATTGATTGATTGATTGATTGATTGAGAATTTTATTAACAGATTGCAGAATGGGTACAATACAGTACAGCTCAATACACATAATTGTTAAGGGGATGCAGACCAGAGAAAGACTTTCGTCTTGTTTACATCAGGGTCCCCCATTTTCAATTCATCATATGACATACATGACATACAGATGGACAGTACTGCTACATCTAGACATTTATGACATACCAGATTTACAAATACAGTACTGTTTGTGATCAGTGGCGGCCGGTGGGTACTTCGCCACTAGGGGCGCTATACCAAACATTTTGCAAAATGCAAACATGTACAGTACAGTACCACGCAACACTCATGGCAAGACGTGAGCGATTCGACTCACGCTCACGGCAATGAATCGGCTCTTATGAACGAGTCGCTCAGCTGTTACTACAACAACACACAACCAGTCAAATAAAGTATAGTCTAGACTCTAATTCACAACTTGAAACACAATATATAAATAGAAAAGTTAGAAACAAAACTCGCCCGTCTACAAACACAGGCAGATCTCTCCCTCTCTCCTTCTCTCTCTCACACACAGCGCGACGTGGAATCGATTCGTTACACAATCAGACCTATTATATACCAAGAATAACTTCAGTATGAGTACAGGGCTGTACACATATTTTGCATATTGTTAAACGAGCCAAGGCTAGCTATTAAACTATCGATATGAATTGAAAATCTGGGACCCTGATGTAAACAAGACAAACGTCTTTCTCTGGTCTGCATCCCCTTAACAATTGTGTGTATTGAGCCGTACTGTATTGTACCCATTCTGCAATCTGTTAATAAAGTTCTCATTCATTCATTCATTCAAACATAGACGATATTGAACAAGCCATAATCCACGTATTTTCAATCCGAGAGAGCTGCAGTAGTTAAATCAATGAGCCATCGATAAATAAACAATCAGCAATGTCTCGCTTCATGAATGGCCAGCAGTAGTACTGCTCCTAAAAAAACTATTTACAAACGTTAACGTTAAGCAGAGAGAGAGAGAGAGAGAGAGAGAGAGAGAGAGAGAGAGAGATTTCTTCAACCTCGAACCTAAATTCCTTAGCAACCCGTGTTACCAAGTAAACAAATCACGGAACGATAGCCTAGTACTACTAACGTTAGCTCCCAGAACGATAGCCAGTTAGCCCGCACCAGCCTAGTACTACTAATGTTAGCTGCCAGAACGATAGCCAGTTAGCCCGCACCAGCCTAGTACTACTAACGTTAGCTGCCAGAACGATAGCCAGTTAGCCCGCACCAGCCTAGTACTACTAATGTTAGAGAGAGAGAGAGAGAGACTCACTGTTTAGTTGAAACATCCAGGGCAGGAGAGCTTGATAAACGTGTATAATCCGCCATATAGCTTGTTAGCCAAGTGTTAGCTCAGCTGAGCTCGTCGACGTTAGCACAACACTCAACAAGTACATTCCTTTGTCCATTTCCGCTCGAACAGACTGCAAACTACCTGGCGTTCTATCGCCATGCTCTAAGACAAACTCTAACCTTAACCAACTTTGAAAGAGTGCCTAAGCTTAACAGTCTAAAGAACTTGCAGTCACGGCACGGCACGCTCTAAGACAAACAACAGTCCTAGTACCAGGAACCAAGCTAGAAGCTAGAATTGGAACATTAGAAATTGGATTCGGCCAATCAGAGATCGTCTCTGTGAAATTCTGCCATGGAAAAAAATACTGGCGTCGGCCAATCAGAGAGCGTCTCCGCGAAATGCGGCTATGGAAATTCTCACGGAAGTTCACGCTGCTTTCTAGACCGCTTCAAATCGCGCTCGGATTCCAACATAATAGTCATATTTCAACGCACAACGCCGTATGCACTGATTGGCTGTGACGGAGACAGCGATCAAACTGTGACGCGCACTCAGAGCGCTATCGCGTATAGCCCGGGCCGAGAAAAAAAAAAAAAAAAAAAAAAAAACGTGATGTCACTTCCTGCTCTGGAAAACGATGTTTTTTTAATTTAGATAATAACGTTATATTGTGCATTGGAAATACAAACATACTTAAAATGAGTAAATATTATTAATTTTAAACATGTTTATATTATTTATAGGGCTATAAAACACAAAAACGAAAAAGTTTTATTGTCTTCTTCTCTGATTTAACAGCAGCTGGCCAGCAGGTGGGTCG
This sequence comes from Notolepis coatsorum, assembly GCF_963971535.1. Classification (NCBI taxonomy): domain Eukaryota; kingdom Metazoa; phylum Chordata; class Actinopteri; order Aulopiformes; family Paralepididae; genus Notolepis; species Notolepis coatsorum. The sequence continues at coordinate 134,953,366 of NC_140168.1, forward strand.
GCGCCCTAGCGCCCCTAGTGGTAGAGCCGCCACTGTTTGTGATACTAACGTATCTCTAATCGATCGTTTTCTTAACTCATATAGTGGAATTTCCTTTTCTCTGCGTTGTAGACACTTTGTTCATTCATTCAATTGGTTGGTTTGAATGAATCTGACACGGACGAGAGCGCAGCGGGTCCAACAGAACGTATCTGTGTTTTATTCATCAGCAATAAAACCACAGTTTCAATCATAAGTTTAACAGCTCAGAATTACTTCTATCTAAAATCGCATCTTCAGGTTGTTGCTGTTTGCGTCGCCCCAGCAACCCAGCAGCGTCTCGTACAATCGTCTCTTTTCTCGAACCGTCTTGGTGGAGGGATCTGTGTGGTGATTCTCCGTGTGTCTCTTCTCCTGCGAGCACAACCTGTTTAAGAAACCAAAGCCACGTCGCTGGTCCGGTTCCGTCATGTGACGTAGGCCCTAGGAGTATGGCTTTCTCTGATTGGCTGAATTGTTTTAGACGGCATCCATTTTGTCGACACGTCAGCTTGTATTTGAGAACAGCTCCTTCTAAAGAGCTATTGATGTTTTAGGGGACTGATTTTCCGTAAATAGAGGAAGTCTCTATTTTTATAGATACAGCAGACAATGGTTTACTTCAGATCACTATTCCTATGTTTTACCTTGTTTGTAAGGATTTAAAATTTACAGATTACTTTCTGATTATTTAATCTATATTAGTTTAGTTGTTTTACCAAATTTCCTAGTCATAGTATACATGAATTGGTCTAATTATGGGTCAAAAAACAATAAAAGAGAATCTATATTTCTATGTTATTGTCTTGCCGTTATTATTTATCCTATTAGTACGTTCCTATATATTTTAACTAGTTTAACAAGAATGTAAACCCTACTTATTTTATCTAAATTAGTTTCCCAAATAGCAAAAACATTGTTATTAGTCTTAAGATTATTGATATTCTATGGGCTGAATATTTCTGATAATATCCTGTATTTATTATAACTATTTGATTGTATTAAACCAGTTTAATCCAAATCTGCTTTCCAGCTCTGTCTCTGCAGACAGGCGGCCCCTCCTACCGGCATTTTGCCAGCAAGAGTCACATGACACTTCTTTGAAGTTTGCTGTGCCAAACGGTGTGTTCCTACAGGGGCGGCGCTAAGACTTATCTATAGCATACAGTTGGCTTATCACTCATCATATACTATAGTTGGCTGACAAGACCTCTTTCAGCTTCTTACTGTGATAAACACCGCCTAGGGTCTTAAATGCTAAAACAGACCTGAAGACACCTCTTTGTATAAGGATAGTGCGTGGCCCTGGGTGACCTTCTCCTTAGAATGTATGATTGGTGGGGGAAGGTTTATAACTCTATCTTTAGGCGTTTACGAACAGCTCTTTTCCTACAGTATTCAACCCAGTGTGACTCCCAGTGACCTTTTGGTTCTCAGGGAGACAGACACTAGGCTCAATACAAAGACTACTGTCCAGTTTTCTCTGATCAATCCTATGTTTTAGTTATTATGTCATTTTACTTAATCAATTTAAGTGATTCTTTTGTCTCTAACCAAAGTCTATTAAATATTTAACGATTAACGTGTCTCTTTAATGAATCTATCTACTAAAGTCTTAGGATCGTATAGTGGATCTCTATAGTATCTCTGCTGTTGTACTCACACGTTCTGTTCAATTGTCTTATAAATGATTTGGAGTCGGAGCCAGGCGCTAAAGGTACAAAGACAGTCTGGCCGTCGTTTATTGGAAGATCCACACAGCTTAAAGTTCTCGCCAACTTTTCTATTGTCTAAAAGCATCTGCAGCACGTCTCGATTGGATAGGTTTTCAGCGTAGGTTTTGGGGGTCGTCTCAAGATGATGCTCTCCGTGCGTCGACGTGGTCTGCTGGTCTCTGTGCGTTTTTTTTCCATGTCTCAGATCTGTGGTAAATATAGGAATCCCCCAAACCCCGCCCAGTGGTCGAGTCTCTGCCCCGTGATGTCACAGAACGGAGACTCCTAATTGGCTTAACACGAAAGAACTGGGTTCCCTGACCAATAAGGAAGTGACATGACTATTTTCGGCTCGTTACAAGGTGACCTTACAGAGGGGATGTGAACTAGTTTCCTTTTCGAATGATTTACCCAAGTGTCCCTGAATTCGACCCTCATACAGATGGAAATATAGTACCCACTCAACCTAACAGTGGGTATTCCAGAAAGGTCTGTTTGGACTGTTTAGCTAAAGTAAACAGAACTCTTGTGCCGGCCTTCAGGCCTGACTTAAAGTTAAGTATTGGGCCCTCCATCCCACTTTGTTGTGTGGGGAAAGAGGTTTCATTTGTTTGCCATTTGATCTGTTCTTATTTTTATGGTACTCTGGGCTTTTTCCTATAGCTGCTAGGTGAAGGGTGAAAGGTTGCACTGTTAGCCTTTGACTGAATTCTCCTATGGCCTTTTCCAGAAACCGCTAGATGATTTTGATCCCTCCTGTAATGCTTATACGGGTCATTTTGATCAATTTAATTTACGACAATCCCTTCTCTGAGGGGTCTACCCTCATTATGTCACCAGTAAATTTCAAAATCAAAATGATATAATATTTCCATAAAATATAAACAATTTCTAAAAATTTCCAAAAATTAAAAAAATCCCAAATTTCACTTACCTCTTCTTCTTGCACAGTTATACACATTTATCAGTTATTATTATGACATCCAGTCTAGGTCCGTCTCTTTATACAAAAAGATGATCGTACCATTCTCAGCTTATTTCGTTTAAGACTATACATTATCCATGTAATTACCAAATATGTCTATTTTGTGTAATGGACTCTGCAAGAAAAGATTTACCTCACACCAATATAAGACTAACAGTTCTAATAAAACACGAAGGAGACTTAAACCATAAACATATAAACACTGAATTTCTCCTTCGCAAAAGACCTTCTGAGGTTTATTTCCTCTTAGCTGCAATTCTACCAGTTATCCTCACTGAAACCTCTGAGGTCTATTGATAACCCTTTTTGGCCGTGTCTCTTTCGTTGCAGTTGCGCTAATCGCTCTCTCCTCCAGCGTCCTTGGTTCCGCTGTTGGTACTCCGCCAAAATCCACAGAGGAAAAATCATCATTTTCCAATTCCAATTCATGATCTCCTCTGTCTGGCTCCTGCAAAAATCCTTCATTTCCCCTAGAGGGACCATCATGTTCGCCTCTGTCTGGTTCCCCATAATCGTCTTCATTTTCCCCTTCGTCGTGCCTTTCCTCCTGTTCTTGATCAATGAACAGGGGTTCGGATTCCAATTCTTGCCCATCTTGCAGGGCTTTTACGCAATGCGAAAGGTGAAACTACATTGAAGATCCTTTTACCTGTAGCGCTCTTTCCGTAGCTCTTACGACCTCGTACGGTCCTTCCCGCCGCGCTCCATACCACTTGCGTCTGAACACTTTAACATAAACATAGTCCCCTGGTACTATCTGGGGAACATTCCGCCTATCCTCCTCCTCCTCTGTCTCTCGTTTACTAGAGACATAATCATAGATTGCCCCGTGGAGCTTTGACATGTACTTCACGTACTCACGCATCTCGTGGTCTAGAATATCCAAACTCGGACCTTTTCCTGCTGCGCGCAATCCGGGCACAACCATACATCGGCCAAACAACATTTCGTGCGGAGTTAAACGCAGGCCCCGGATCTCGCTAGATCTACAAGCCATCAATGCTAACGGTAACGCGCTCAGCCAGCTTAGACCGGTGTGTTGACAGATCTTAACCAATTTGTTCTTAAGTACCCCGTTCATGCGTTCCACAGCCCCCTGGCTCTGAGGGTGGTAAACGGACCCGAAACGCTGTTTTATCCCCATCTGTTGGAGTACTAAACGTACAGTTTTGTCCACAAATTCTTTTCCATTATCACTGCAGATTTTATCTGGAATTCCGTAACGGCTTACTACCTCACGGCATAAGAACTTAGCCACTGAGGCAGCATCCTTATGTTTAGTCGCACAAGCCTCCACCCACTTTGAAAATCGACACACCACGACAAGAATGTACCTTTTTTGGTTAATCGGTTTTATCATGTCTACATAGTCAATCACAAGTTCTCTCATTGGGCCATTTGGGGTGGGGATGTGTCCCGGAGACACAACGATCCCTCTGCGTGCATTGTTCTTCAAGCAAATTGCACATCTACTTATTACACAATCAATCTGCCGTAGCAGGTTTGGCGCCCAAAACCCATACTCTTCTATTTTTCTACTCACCTCTCTCCGGTGTGCATGACAGAACTCATGCGCAGTTTGGATCAGCAGTCCGACCAGGCCAGTTGGTGCAACCACAAGTCCTTCATGGTTCCGCCACAAACCTGTCCCATCTCTACTAGCCCCCCTTGCTGACCAGAGATTTCTCTCCACCTGACTCGCCTCTTCCTGAAAGGTCAAAACATCTTTGTAAGTAATCTTATCTTCCAACTCCACCTCATGTGTGATAACCAATACCTTACCTGCTCTGTCCGCACCTGTCACTTGCTTGGCAGCAACATCCGCCATGTTGTTACCTCTGGTCACCTTAGACTCATCAGACTGATGGGCAGCACATTTGATAATCGCGATTTGTTTGGGTTTCATTATTGCTTGCAACAAATCGGTTATCTGACTACAGTGTCTTATGGCGGTACCATCTGCTCTCTTAAAACCTCGCCCTTTCCACACCGCTCCGTAGAGAAAACTGATATTCTGTGCGTAGCTACTATCCGTGTAGATATTACAGCTCTTGCCTTCTGCCATTTTGCACGCTTCAGTCAGAGCGACTAGTTCCGCCAGCTGAGCTGAACAGGGTTGTGTCAAGGCTTCGGCCTTTGCTACGACAAACCCATCACCTTGTGATTTTACTACAGAGTAACCTGCTTTTAGGTCCTCTCCAACTCTGTAACATGAGCCGTCTGTCCATAGTTCCAAATCAGGACTGCTAAACGGGAAAGCCTGCAAGTCAGCTCTAAGTCTGGAGTACCTCTCAGCGGCCTCCACACAGTCGTGAGGTTCTCCATCCTCAGGCTTAGGAAGGGTCTGCGCTGGGTTCACTATGGAACACCTAGTCAAAGTAACATCTTCCTGTTCCAAAATCCTGTAATAATTTTTCAGACGGGGTATCGTTAGTGCAGATTTACCAGATTCCAACAAATTTTGGATCGCATGTCCTACCATAATATTGACTGGATACCCCATCATGATACTTGCAGCTTTCTCGTACATCAGGAAGACTCCGGCGCAATCTCGGTAGCACGGAGGCATTCCCATTTCCACCTCTGAATAGGCGATGGAGTAGTATCCTATTGGTTGTGGATGGATCCCCACTCCGGTGTTTTGTGCCAGTACTGCGCATGCATACCTCTGATCTGAAGAGGAAGAGACATACAGTATGAACTGCTTGGTATAATCAGGCAAAGTCAAGGCCGGGGCAGCTAACATACGGGTCTTTATGGTCTCAAATGCCCTCAGGCCCTCCTCAGTCCAGGTTACTTTAGCACTCAACTTATCATTTCCGCAAACTTTTATCATAGCTCTTAAAGGCCCTACTAGTTCTGTATAATTCTCCACCCAAGTGGAACTATACCCGACGATTCCCAAAAACATCATCATCTGTCTTACAGTCACTGGCTTTGGAGCTTTCTTAATAGCCACCAAATGTTCCTCTGTAATAGCTCGATGGCCTTTTGAAATCGTTTGACCTAGATATGCTACTTTAGGTTGACAGTACTGCAATTTTTTCAAAGACACCTTGTGTCCCTTCTCTGCTAGTAGTTGCAATAGTTCGATAGATTCCTTGTGACATGTTGTCTGATCGTCGGCACACAAGATAATATCGTCCATATACTGAATGACTCTGGATTTTAATCTCAGGTCCAACCCGTCCAGATCCTCTCTCAAGATCTTGTTAAAGATGTGTGGGGAATGCTTTAATCCATGTGGGAGCCTAGTGTACTCATAATGCTCATTCTTATAGGTAAAACCAAAAAAATGCTGGCACTCTTTGCTCAAAGGTACGCTAAAATAGGCGCTACACAAATCTATAACCGTAAAATACTCAGCTTGCGGCGGGATGAATGTCAGTAGTGTGTGGGGATCTGGGACATCGGCGGGATAGTCAATTAAAACCTCATTGACGGCCCTCAAGTCGTGTACCAGACGGTACGAGGTGTCAGGTTTCTCCACTGGCAGCAACGGCGTGTTGCTCTTGGGGCTCTTTGTCTTTCGTAGTACTCCGGCTTCTAGAAGTCCTTTGATTTGTGGCTCAATTCCGGCCACCGCTTTTTCCTTCAGTGGGTACTGACTTTTCCAGGGCAGGGTTGCTCCTGGTCTAAGCTCCACCCTCACTGGTTGAGCAGATTTGATCAGTCCAATGTCGGTGCTATGTTTTGACCACAGCACTTCCGGTATGGCCCCCATCATCTCCTCCTGGAGGCTCAATTTCTGGGGGGTTTCTTCTACTGTCTCCTGTGACAGCTGCACCGTCTGGGGACGTCCCATCCCTGTGCCTTGAATCATTATCTTGATGAACCGTTTGTCCGGGCTTATCCATATGAGTCGGTTCTCCGTCGTCTGTTCGAACTTTATTCCTTCTGCCTCTTTCATCATCCTTCCGATGTGTTGTTGGTCACTTTTAGCGTCACGTGGGGAACGCTGTCTGTGATCTCGTGTTCCTTTTGCAGATAGTTGCTCCGTGCAAGCCGTATTGCTGCTCCTTGGGGGCCCATCACTATGCTGGTGGCGTTGAGCTGCACCTCCTCTGGTTGATTTCTCATCCACTCCTCGGCTTGTCTTTCATCCGCATCTTTATAGTACTGTAGGGTGCAATGGTATGGTGTCTCTGGGTTCTTTGCCGCTGGCATATTGGCGGTGATGAAGGTCTCCCATTCCAACGCTGGTCCGAGCAATTCCTGGCTTAGGTTCCCCAACCAGTATACTTCCGGGGGTCGGGGGTCTGTTCTTTGCATCATTTCATAATATTGGTCTTCTGGGACGTCGATCACACAACCATCAGGCGTGCATAGAATGTTCATCCCCAACATACCAAGGCCGTCTCTGCCCAGTAAGCCAATGGGTGCGGTGTCGGAGACCAAGATGGAAACCGTCGCCTCTTTGCCTCTGTACTTCAGGGTGACAGGCTCTGTCACTGGAATCAGCTTCTTTATCCCTTCAAATCCAATGGTCCGTACATATCGACTGGACATGGGCAGGTGTGTCGCATCTTTAGGTTGGACCACAGTGTACGCCGCCCCGGTGTCTGCCATCATCCTGACAGATTTATTATTCACCGCTACGTGCACTATCGGTTCCTCCCTTAAGTATGACAATGACAGCTGGCACCCCCCCATTGAACTCTCTGGGCCTCGTCAGAACTCCTGTTCCGGCCCTCTGGACGGATTCACTGGGCCCCTGTTCTGTTGCTGGTTCTGGTCTTGGGTCTGGCCTTGGTCTTGGGTCTGGTATTGGTTTTGGGTCTGGTATTGGTTCGGTCCGTACCACTGATCCTGGAGTCGGCCGTTTCCTCCTCGGCCACCTCCTCTGTTATTTCCTCGACCCCTGGGGCTGGCTCGCCACCCTTTGTCACAGTATCGGGCAAGATGGCCGAGTTCTCCACAAGGCCAGCACTCAACCGATGCCGGCCATCCAGACGATCCTCCTCTTGGACGTCCATTCCCTCCTCGGGGCTGCCAGTTCGATCCCCGCTGATTCTGTTGTTGTATGGGTGCCGGTGCTTCCTGTTTTGTGGGCTGTGCTGTTTCCTGGTTGTTCAGTTGTCCGCTATTCCCCGTTTCGGCTCTGGGCTGTGTGGATTGTACCATGGCTTGGAGGTACTCTACCACCTTGATTGCCTCGACAGGCTGTTGGTACATGAGCTTTCGCTGACTTGCCGTTTCTTTGTCTTTGGCCTGTTGCTCCTTCTTCCTGTGCAGCTCCACTTGATGGCTCACGTTCTCCATGTATGCATCTAAAGGAAGGCTTCCCAGGCATACCACTTCGTTCAGTTTTTGTCTCACCTCGCTGGAGAGGCCCTTCTGTATTTTTTCTCTTAGCATCGCCTCTCCCATTGGATTTTGTGCGGGGTCTTGGCCAGTCATGTCTCTCCAGGTGGCGTAGGCCTTTGCCACATACTCTCTGGGGGGGGTATCAGGTCCCAACGCACCAATGTGGATCTTGTCTGGATGCATCAGGGTTTGATAGGTCTCCCGCAGGACCCGCCACAGTGCTCCTCGGTGAGCGGCGAAGAGGTCCTGGTCGTGGGCTCCAGACACTACATACCGCACCATGGCAGCCTTGGTTAGTAGTTCTTCCATGCCAGCGACTCCTACTTTGTGAGAGAGTAGTCGCTTGACATCGCCGATAGCCAGCTGTTGGCCTACCATTATTTCCTCCAGCTTGGCAATCCATGGAAAAGCCCCATTCTGGAGGGAGGGCAACTTCTCCGATATTTGGGACATGTCTGAAGCATTCCATGGCTGGTACTCCAATCCCTGATGTCTTATCATCAAAGGTTGTATGTTGACCGTAGGCTCTCGGGTACTGGATCTGGTCACTCTTTTTTCTTCCGACCTTTTCAACGCTTTGATTTCATCCTTTGCTTTTGTCATTTGTTCTTCCAATTCTTGTCGTGCTGTGGTGCCCCTTCTCCAGCGTTCGGCGCTTGCTTTGTATCCCTCGGACTCAGTGTCTTGGTCATCGTGGTAGGACTGTATCTGTGCTTCCATCTCTCGGTTTTCCTTACTCATTCCATGATGTCGTCGCTTTAATTCCTCCATGGTAGCCGTCAGTTTCTGCAGCTGGTCTCTTTCTTCGAGGGTAGGTGCGGGCACGGAGAATGGTGTAGTGAATTTTGGAGCAGGTAACCTCTTCGGCGTCACTTCTCTGAGGGGTCTGTTCTTTCTCTCCTCTTCCTCTCGTTCTCTGTCTTTCTCCTGGTACCTGTTCGGGGGCTCCCATGTCTGTTCCTCGTCCTCTGTGTCTTCCCCGTATTTGCGGGTTGCGGGGGGGGAGAGCCGACGCCGGATGGGAGCTTGTCTTGACTTTCCCTGGGGATAGTCTCTTCTGGGGCTGAGATCTCTATCGTATAGACTTTCTATTTGGTCATCCCAAGCCCTGATGTCGTCGCTTCGGCGTCCCTCTCCTTCCGCCCAGAGTATGTCTTTCTGTGCGGCAGTGAGCGGTACATGTATGCATCGATGTCTCTCTTCGTCTTGATATCTCTTCGCCGCCCTGGGATAAGGAATACTGTGGGACTGAACGTCTCGCTCCCTTCTTCTCTCCCCCTCTGTTTCGTCTGCTTCAGGCGTTAGGGTGATTGTTGTCACTGCCCGTCCCATCTCTGTTCTACGGCCACTATTGTTGGTTATCTCGTATTGGCTATCCATGTCTATCGTATCATAGGCAGGATAGGGTAGATTGGTTCCTTATTCCTGCTGGCATAAGGTGGAGGTGCTATATTTACCTCAGTTGCTCTTTGGGAGGTGACTATTGTCCTTTTAGGGGCCTGGGGAGTGATCAGGATGGGAGCTAGCTCCTCTGTCGGCAGGGCCTCCTTATTGACAGTCGAACTGTCCTCAACCATACTCTTCCTTCTCTCAGCTTCCCGAGCGAATTTTGATAAGGCGTCCATTTCTTGCATGCGTTTTTTCCCTCTGATTGTCATCTTTCCCCCTTTTTCCTCCCCCGTTCTATATGTCCTAATTAGAGCATGCAGATCTGATATTATTTCTAAATCAAAAGAGCCCTCAATAGGCCAGGGTTTTGTGATTTTTGGCCATCTTTTATTCCATTTGGTTGATAATTCAATAAGTCTTTCCACATAGTAAGGATTGTCCTCTGTGTAAGGATTATTTTTAGCAAGCACTTGTATCGGGGTATCCTCCATCCAACCAATTGGTGTACTCACATCTTTATTCGCCTCTTTTGTCATTTTTCTATATGCGTTTCTTCTTCTTATGTACTAGAGGTTTTTAATTCCTCTTTCTGTGTCCTATTTTATATTTTTTTTAAATGGCAGCAGGCAAGAGTGATCTTTGTATTCCCTGTCTAAGTGTAGGTGTCTATGCTTTTGTGACTATCTCCTACTCGAACAACCGCTAACGGTACTTGTAGCCCTGTCTATTCTCTTCTTTCCCTTCTCACTGGTGATCTGTAGTCTTACCTGACTTGCGGTGCCCTTGTTGCCTGGCAGAACTGCTGAAAAAATAGAGCACAAAATACAACAGTTCTTTTTAATTTTTCAACTGGAATTTCACTTTACTCCGTTTTTTCAGTATGAATATATCTTCTATCTAATATTCATACCACATCTAATTTTTGAGAGATTTCTTATCAACAGTATGAATAATCCTTTACTTAATTCATACAATTCTTTCAAATTTTTGAGAGATGTTGTGATTGACAGTGGTGTTTGCGTTTCCGGTGTCTACTCCCTTATTTCCGCTTCTATGTTGATCCCTCCTTCGTTGATTTTCCGCTTTCCGATGTTTTCCCTGTGGTCCCGCTCCAATATTCTGTTTCACCTCAAAAATCACAAAATTCTTTGATTAGTGTCACCATCTTGATTACACATTTCATTCAATCATCTTGTTTCCATTTCTCAATACTACTTCCCCCCAGTGGACATTTGTCCTCCTCAGACACGTGTCCACTAACATTTGCTTTTACGCACCTTCCGACATCACTCCCTGCACGCCGCGAGGCCCCACCCTCTGTTTTCCGAAGCGTCCATTACAGACTCCCCACAGAGGACAGGATAACCTCACCACAGGTACAAGGTAGTTAACGCCCAGGCACCCCACCTTGTCACTAACCCCAGGAAGCCCAGTGCCCTGCTAAACGGTCATGCATAACCGTACAGACTCAGCACCAGACCCCAGGGACCTAACAACTCTCAACCCATTCCTTCTCCGTGTACCTACTTATGGAAACAAAACTCATTCACAAAAACAACATTACTTTTATAATATCCCCAGGCACGTCCCCCCAGCACCATACCCCCCTGCACACCCCATCCCCCACCCATCGACCCAGACTGTCCAGCAGTCCAGATCAAAAAATGACAGACAGGGCGTACTCATGGTACCTTGGCACCAACGGAACGCCCACCTCCGCTCGGCCCCCTTCGTCATCCTCCTCTACCGCCATTATCTTAGTCATATCAGGTGCAGCCGAGCGGAGTGACTTCTCCACCGCCGGACCGGCTGCGCAGAGAGTCCTAATCAGATACCCAAAGCATGCTCTAATCACCGACACACACACAACCAATATCACAAATATCACCACTGCATAGAGAACGTATTTAACTATCACCCAACCTATATACCCCAACTGCTCCTGACCCCAATCCTCCCACGAACTCACCCGAGAGTCATGGATATCCCTCGTAATGTTCCTCAAATGTGCTATCACGTCCGGCATCCCTATCTCATCATTTTCGGGCACATATGTGCAGCATTCCTGACCAATCAACGCACACGTACCCCCCGAAGCTGCCAACAAAAAATCCATAGCCGCCCTTGTCTGCATCTCCATTAACCTCAACGACCGCATCTCCTCATTTTCTAGGCTAAACCCCTTTGTTGTTGTGGCCGCCATGTCCTCAAATAATGCAGCCAAACGATCAATCTCCCTCATATTAGCATACGTCCCATACGCAGGAAGCGCCACCCTGAAAAAACGATCCGCATGAGTCGCAGCCCGCGTCTTCCTCGCCCCAGGGTGCGTCGGCAAGACATCCGTTACCCTCATTGCCGGCACCAGATACCCCAACGCACATCTTCCTTTCCAACCCGCCGGCAACGCTGCATACGCATTCTCACCACAAATCCAATACGTACCTGGGGGAGCCCGTGCAGCCACCTTTGCAGCCCCCAGGCTCACCCCCCCTACACAATTCCCCAGCGTGCCCACATACACACCATTCTCGCCGTCCTCACATCTTGTAAACTCCTCCGGCCTAACTGCCACCGGAATAGGCCTAACATCCAAACTAGCCTGCCCCGTCTCACCCCCTAGCAACCGCCCCGTCTTATGATACGCCTCCATCCTCCCCTCACTTACTCCCTTACATAGGAAAGGCAAATTAAATCCCCTCAACACAGAGTTATGACACTCAGTGACTGGGTGGGCCATAAGCGGTAAACCGGCTGCAGCAGACTCCGGTGCTAGGCCGCACACATAACAATCAGACTTATTCGCACTTTTCGCCACTTCCCTTGCTATTTTTATAAACACATTCGTGTGAGGCTCACGCAATTCCCGCTTGTCCACATCTATATTTATAAGCTCCGGCCCCTGGGGCGAAAAATAATACAAAACTCCTGCCGTAAATAACAAGAACACCGTCACCAGAGTGCCCAACACCAACACGCACTCCGCACGCCTAGACAAACCAACCATCCTTTTACCGGCCCGCTCTCCTCCGCGTTATCCCTGCTTCTCTCCTCCTGCTGCGCGTTTTCCCACTTTCCCTGCAACGCCCCACAGACAACAGCCAACAACATCCCTCATTACAAACTGTTCACCATACAACACATAACCCCAGTCTATTCTCCCCCTAACCAACCCTCCAAGGGAAGAGGGAGAGGGGGGGAGAGGGAAGGAGGGAGGGAGGAGGGGGGGAGGGAGGAAGGAGTAGGGAGGGGGGGGTACTCCTAGGAGGGAGGGGAGGGGGGTTCAAGGGAGAGGGAGGGAGGAAGGGAGGGAGGGAGGAAAGGAGGGAGGGGAGAGGAGAGGAGAGAGGGGGGAGAGGGAAGGAGGGAGGGAGAGGAGAGGAGAGGGGGGGAGAGGGAAGGAGGGAGGGAGAGGAGAGGAGAGGAGGGGCACGTAGGGAGGGGAGGGGGGTTCACACTAAACTTCCAGCTTCACCACACCTCTGCTGCTGTGCACACTGCACCACACAGGAAGAGAAAGAGACGTGAGTGTGACTGTAAGGGAGGAAAGGAGAGGAGGGAGGGGAGAGGAGAGGAGAGGGGGGGAGAGGGAAGGAGGGAGGGAGAGGAGAGGGGGGAGGGTAGGAGGGAGGGAGGGGAGAGGCGGGGAGAGGAGGGGAGAGGAGAGGAGAGGAGAGGAGAGGAGGAGAGGGGGGGAAGGGGGAAGGAGGGAGGAAGGAGGGAGGAAAGGAGAGGGAGGGAGGAAGGGAGGGAGGGAGGAAAGGAGGGAGGGGAGAGGAGAGGAGAGAGGGGGGAGAGGGAAGGAGGGAGGGAGAGGAGAGGAGAGGGGGGGAGAGGGAAGGAGGGAGGGAGAGGAGAGGAGAGGAGAGGAGAGGAGAGGAGAGGAGAGGAGGGGAGAGGAGAGGAGAGGAGAGGAGAGGGGGGGAAGGGGGAAGGAGGGAGGGAGAGGAGAGGAGAGGAGAGGGAGGGGGGGTTTCTTGAGGGAGCACACCAGGGCAACAGATTTGAAAGCACCCCGCACATTTATACCAGGGGGCCTGTGGGAACAATAGGCTATATTTATTCCTAAGACAATATCGCCCCCTGCTGCCCTTTTTCGCACATCACCCCTATTGCACCACAGTACCCCCAAACATCCTGCAGGAGGCGCCCCCCACCTTCTAACAACACGTGCGTCATTACGCAGCCACACCTCCACAACGCCAGCCCACGTGCCCACTCAATTTTAACCCCAACACCCAGAATCCCCTGCACCGAATTGTAGTTCGTCTTGCAGGCCGGCTTCCTGCGAGACGTCGCCACATGCTTACGTCACGTTTACACACACAAGGTCTCGCTGTCAGCCAAAATAGTATCACGCGATATTCCCCGAGACTCCCAGCATGCAACATTGTTAGCACAGGTAGCTTTAGCATGTTAGCATAGTTAGCTTAGCATTTTTAGCATAGTTTGCTGTCCACTGCTAACACCATTAGTTTAATACCGTTTGCCCCATTAACTTAGCTCAATGTTGCTATCGCTCGATCAGCCTAGCACGGCTAGTTAGCTTAGCCTAGCCCCTTACAATAGCGTTTCCTATACGGCCCACTAACCTGTTGATTTGAGCAGCACAACACATCGCAACGTTTTGCACAACCCAGTCATACTTTATAACATAATTTTAAATGTATTAAGCATTCGTTCATAAACCTTACAGTATCATTTTCCCGTTTGCACGCCCGTCCGGCCCCGGCCGGCTCCGTATTTTAAATCCAACGCTCCCGATCCAGCCCCGTATTTCAAATCTACCGCACCCCCTCTAGGCCCCCACCAAGCAGATGCTCCTAGTGACGTCATCAGTGGTGGCCGCGATCTGCCATTTATTCCTCAAAGCAGAAGAAGAACCCTGCTTTCTTTGATCTTTACCACATTCAACCACGACCTCATTACCACTGATTTAAAAAAATTCAAATAACGTGACACATCCTTTTGGTTCCCTCTCACTCGCCATTCACTCAATTCATTCGATATCGCAACGCAGCGTCCATACGGTATGTACGACGTTCTTGCGGACAGTGCTATGGTGTCCCCGCGGCCGTACCCGCCCCTAGAGTTATCATAATGATACAAAAATACCGGCATCCACTCCATAACCTCTAGCAGACTCATTCACACACATCCTCTCTCATCCACACAGTTACACTCATACTTCCATTCAGCAACATAATCATTCTTAGCACTGGTTAACCTTGTACATCATGCAGCATCATTTGGTAGCCTTTCAGCCACCATGGATGAAGCTATAAGTTCCGTCAACCCAACACATCAGTCGTACTAAACATTATTAGCCCCAAACATTCCCCGTTAGCTTGCAACGTAGCTTAGCATGTATTAGCCCTGCTTTGTATAGCAGTAGCTTCCCGGGTATATAACGGCTTTATTCCGTATTGGTTGTAATATAGTAATCCGCGACGTTTAGCGTTATGATGACGTACGTTTGATTATAGCCATGATACCATGCATGTGTCATCCTATTTCATCTAAACAACATATATACATTGTTACATACCAAAGTCCTTATATAATGCCTCATCGCTTCTAAGTGCAGTTTTTTAGTTCGAACATAAGCGCAGATCTTTATAACCCCCCAGTGCACAAGTGCTAATTTTTCCGAGGTTTAAGAGGACTACCTTACGCGCTCCAGATCTCTTGTTCCGTAAGAATTAAACGGATTCGTACGACGTCGATTTGTCTTTAGCAACGTACAAACCAGACGTCTCCAGTTTTTGTCATTGCATTTGAACCTACGATTCTAAACAAGAGTCTCTGTCGCCTAACCTGGCGCAATCCTCTAGCCCCTCAGCAGTGCGCGACCTGAACTATATTATTGTCCAACCCGATCGCGCCAATCCCCTTCATTTCATTAGTGCCGATACGGCTGTGCGCTCAATCGTTTAATTCGATCGCGCCAATGCAACCATTCCCTACCCCTGTTCGAAATCTGCCCAAACAAACCCCGACAACACAGACACATCTTCAACTCACCGTTTGACCTCTGCTGGTTGTTGTTGCTCGAGGATGGTGTAGTCAGACGTCGTTGCTCTGCTCTGAGAGTTTTTGAAGTTCTGTTGTCCTTGTCCTGGGTCCCGTTCGGATGTACAGACCGGCAGTCACGGCGTCAGATTAACGTGTCTCTTTAATGAATCTATCTACTAAAGTCTTAGGATCGTATAGTGGATCTCTATAGTATCTCTGCTGTTGTACTCACACGTTCTGTTCAATTGTCTTATAAATGATTTGGAGTCGGAGCCAGGCGCTAAAGGTACAAAGACAGTCTGGCCGTCGTTTATTGGAAGATCCACACAGCTTAAAGTTCTCACCAACTTTTCTATTGTCTAAAAGCATCTGCAGCACGTCTCGATTGGATAGGTTTTCAGCGTAGGTTTTGGGGGTCGTCTCAAGATGATGCTCTCCGTGCGTCGACGTGGTCTGCTGGTCTCCGTGCGTTTTTTTTCCATGTCTCAGATCTGTGGTAAATATAGGAATCCCCCAAACCCCGCCCAGTGGTCGAGTCTCTGCCCCGTGATGTCACAGAACGGAGACTCCTAATTGGCTTAACACGAAAGAACTGGGTTCCCTGACCAATAAGGAAGTGACATGACTATTTTCGGCTCGTTACAAGGTGACCTTACAGAGGGGATGTGAACTAGTTTCCTTTTCGAATGATTTACCCAAGTGTCCCTGAATTCGACCCTCATACAGATGGAAATATAGTACCCACTCAACCTAACAGTGGGTATTCCAGAAAGGTCTGTTTGGACTGTTTAGCTAAAGTAAACAGAACTCTTGTGCCGGCCTTCAGGCCTGACTTAAAGTTAAGTATTGGGCCCTCCATCCCACTTTGTTGTGTGGGGAAAGAGGTTTCATTTGTTTGCCATTTGATCTGTTCTTATTTTTATGGTACTCTGGGCTTTTTCCTATAGCTGCTAGGTGAAGGGTGAAAGGTTGCACTGTTAGCCTTTGACTGAATTCTCCTATGGCCTTTTCCAGAAACCGCTAGATGATTTTGATCCCTCCTGTAATGCTTATACGGGTCATTTTGATCAATTTAATTTACGACACCTTTTATAGTCGTTTTACACTATTTAATGCTATGGTTTGGCCAGATATAAAAATACATTAAATGTTTCCTATAACCACTTACAACAGGATCCGTCCAGTAGATTGTAGCCCTTGAGGAAAAGTAACGTTTCATTTTAACTAATTTACCACAAACCCCTCTTTGAGGGCTCAGCCCTCACTTGTAACCAGTAAATTCTAAAATCAAACATGTCTTTAACCTTATAAAAATCATAATCCCGCTAACTTTTTTTTGATATATATATTTTTTGAAATTTTTTTAAAAATACAAAAACCAAAATACCATAACCATTTCCTTCTGTACAGTTATAAAATCATCTTTCACTCTGCCCCCCTCCCTCGTTAGACTCTTCCCCAGTCACACACACCATCAGTTATTGATACGACTTCATGACTATTGGAAGGTAATCAATCAAGAATTGGCTTCCAAATTTATCAGCTTTTTTGTTTATGACTATATTTTATCCGTGTACTTAGCTTAATGTGTCTAGTGCAGTAGTATTTGGTAACCATAGATAGACATATGTTGCCTGAAACTGGTGTTCAAATCAAACTAATGTGTTTTAGTCTTGTAGAAACATGTCAATCAAAAATAGGTTATCATTAAACCTGATTTGACGAAGATGACAAGCTTAGAGAGTGTGTGTGTGTTAACAGAGATCGGGGGATCACCACAGGAGTTGATTTGCATACAACTGTTGGCAGCTGCAGACAGACAGGATACTGGTCACGCAGGTCGGCCAGCTCTATGTAAAACCAGAGATAACATCTCTCTGAGAACAGTTGGTTATCTCACTTCAAAGTAGTATCGGGTGTCCCAACAGACGCACCGGCATTTCATGTGACCACCTGGGATTCTCCTGCCTTGCTTAACACAAAGTACAGTTTCAAATGTCTATTACTATACTTAGATTAGTTTAATATGATGAATAAGAATCACAGCGTTTGAAATTAGGCCACGTTTGAATCTACATTGGAAAATACTCAAATGTGTTGAATACTAACTGTTACAAAGGGTCAGATTAAACTGAATATATATATTTATCGTTTGATATCCCTTGTATATTATTTGTATATCGTTTGATATCCCTTGTATATTATTTGTATATATACACGGAATATCCCTTTACCTGGGTACAAACCAGAGTAATATTCGCTCTCCTATTGGACAGCGACCCCTAGGCGCCAACGGCCAAGCCCCCAACGGCAAGTTCAAAGGCAACTCCGGGCATGTCTCAACATGTCCAGAGTCTGCGCAGTAATACGAGACAGAACTGAGGTTGGCACTAGATAATTCACCTTACGTATAAATACGGCGCAGGTGGAAACAGCAGCACTTAGTACTTGTCTTACCAAAACCTTGATGCCTTCACCACGAGACAACGTGCAGTGAGCTACTTTGCCTCTAAATAGAGCCTTGAGAACCGCGTGCGAATAGATTGCTAAAGTGTCAGAGTTTAACGCAGTAACGTTGAGTTCGACTTATTCTAATGTGAAGTAATAGTCTATCATTTATAGTGTATCGTGCGGCTACAGTTCTTTAGTGACCAGCATTACCACCGGTTCGTCGTGTATATAGCTAGTGCACTTATCCAGGCTGGGCGGCCTAAACTCGTGCCCCCACCCGAGGAGTCCTAGACGAGAACCGTTGGATATGTACACCGGAGAACCTACACCGGCGACTGCAGAACCATTTCTGGTTGGATTATATTGCTTTGGGACCGTGACCGCTGGAGCAGAGAACCGTCGATCCCACTGTCGTTTGGGATCTACCCCCCGTGAGGATCATCACTCGAGCCCGCCTCTAGGAAGAGGCTGGCTAGCTGTCTTCCATGCTGTCGAGCATACTGGATTATAGCTGTTGCTTTGTCTACTGATCAAGGGAGTACATGCACTGGCTCCTGTATCTGAAGCCTCGTTATTCCTCGTTGACCCAGACTTTGTACCCGAACATTCCTCTACCCCTGCCGGCCTTACACCCGGAGGGAACCCCCCAGTGTCTCCAGCTGGTACTAGTGTGCCCTATGTAATTGCTATACCACAGGTGGCGTCAGTTTAGACCCATCCTAGTATTCATACTATTCTCATTGACTTACGCTCTTGACTGACTTTACGTGTGTTCTTCGCCATACAAGCGCAAGCCTAATTCTCAATCTGTAACCTAACGTTGCTTAATAATAATAAATACCCTCCAAATAGTACTTTATGTGTCAATGCCGTATTCTTGTGTGGGTGTTCACCATATATATTCATGTACTGTATGGCCAGTAATTAAAGTACATAACTAGTAGTGGTTTAATATATCACAATCTTTAATACAGTCAGGGAATTGTACCCCTCAGTTACAATTGGTCCTTCGAGCCGGATGGTATCAGTGTAATATTTAATATAATATTGATATTAACCATGGCCAGCGGTGAACACTCCCCAAGCGGCTCTCCCAAGCTAGACCGCCCGCAGCGCAAACGTCAGCCACCTCCCTATCTGGAGGAATACGCTGTCGTTCTAATACCTAGCTTTAACCAGACGTTAAATACGGATAAAGCGGATAGTCAAAGCAGGTCAAATCCTATCGACCAGGCGACCCTGCCAGTAGAGACCCCAGTGGGTTCAGACCAAACTGACTCAGCTCACGGGGGGGACCAGGTGGGACATGACATGACTATACCTCCAGACAGCATCACCGGGATCGACCCCGGAGCGCTCCAGGATAAAGAAAGCGCTCCAGGGACAGAACCCGACACACAACCAGAAGAGAAGCGCGCCCAGGAGATGGACCTCGGGGCGTGCCAGGAGAACAGATCTCCAACGAGCCCTGTCAGAACCCGATCACCTCCGTCAGTGTCATCCCCCAGCGAGGCGGACAAGATACTGGCGCAAGCCTTGATCGCCACACTGACAGCCTCCACCGAAAGAGACCGACTTCAGGGTGAACGCGACCGGCTTCAAGCAAAGACGCTTAGTGAGCGCGAACACTCCGCCACGGAAAGAGAGCGCCTCCACGCGCAACAAGCAAGCGAGCGCGAACAATCTGTAGCGGAACGAGAGCGCATTCACGCGCAACTCCAAGCGCAAGCCCTCAGTGAGCGCGAACACTCTGCCATGGAAAGAGAGCGCCTTCAGGCTCAACAGACGAGCGAGCGCGAACAACGAGAGTGCTTCCAGGCGCAACAAGCAAGCGAGCGCGAACAATCAGCAGCGGAACGAGAGCGCCTTCACGCGCAACTCCAAGCGCAAGCCCTTAGTGAACGCGAACACTCTGCAACCGAGCGAGAGCGCTTCCAGGCGCAACAAAGGAGTGAAGACGACCGCATAAGACTGGAGGAGAGACGCCTTCAGACGGAAGAGAACATTGAAAGAGACCGCGCCAATGCACAGCGCGACGCTGCCAATGCCCAGCGCGAAACAGAGCGCGACGCCGCCCATGCCCAGCGCGAAGCAGAGCGCGACCGGCTGCTGGCGCAGATGATAGAACAATTGATTGCCATGGCGACACCCCCTCTCTCCGCACGGAGCTCCCGGAGATCATCACGACAAGGGTCTAGGGCACCTTCCCCTACCCGACGAAGCGACCCGGGACCCGGCCAACAAGAGGATCCTGTCTACGTCTCCGACCCCCCTCCCCGACCGGTCCATACGAGACCCAGCCACCCGGAAGGACCGGCCTACATCGCCCAGAGACTGACTAGAAGACTCCAGGACCTAGAAGAGGAAGAGGAAGAGGAGGAATGTCAAGCCCACCAGCAGCAACGTACTCTGGACCAGGAGGCCCAGTACAGCCCGGACCAGCAGCAACGTACTCTGGACCAGGAGGCCCAGTACAGCCCCGACGTCAGCCCCGAGTCACTGCACTACAAACCCCGACCCAACTCACGGGTGAGTTTGACGTACAGTCAGCACCGAGGAACAGCACCTGGGTACCCGGCCTCTGGTACCCACCGAGTACCAACCCACGACAACACGTACGGGGAGACTCGCCCAGGAGGCCTCTTCCCCTACGCTCACCAATGTGCCAGCCATCCATGGCATCGTACCTTGGCACACCGACGTTCCCAGACTTTACGCACGAGGACAGAGCACAGTACACGGAATTACGGATGTGCTTGGAGACTATGATGTCCGACGTCCCCGATGAGTCGTACAAATATGCCATCCTCCTCAAGCACCTCAAGGTGCCCAGAGCGCATAATATAGCGCTGGCATATTCCAACTCAAGCACCCCATACTCCGCGGCTCTAGTGGCCCTCGACCAGCGTTATGGACGCATATGGGACTACGTGATACAAGAAATAAGAGAATTTGACCGCCTCCCCCCAGCCAAAGACAATAGAGCATTGGATGACCTCTCTATCAAGGTACAATCCCTAGTAGGGATGCTGGGGTCCCAAAAGGAGAAAGGGAGACATGAACTATATGCAAACTCTAATGTGGAGCGAATACTGGAGAAGCTCCCTCCAGCCCGCCAAGAGCGTTTTCGGCGGCAAAGAGACCACCGCGACCCCAACGGCCCAGAAGCATCCCTCCTAGTCCTAGCTGATTTCCTCGCGAGGGAAGTCAGCAGCCTACGACTGGACACGTTCGTGTGGAGTGGACCAAGCCCAAGAGATGGACCTCGGAGGTCCAACGATAACCGCCGGTCAGTGACCGTTATGCACCAGGCCGAGTCAGTACCGCAGCACGAGAACCACAGCAACCCCCCGACCAAGGGGGAGTGGAAGATTGAATGCCAGTACTGTGAAAAGGAACATCGGCTGTATCAATGTGACACTTTCAAGAAGCTGACCACTGACGAGGTGAGTCAGTGGATCAAAGCCAACCGCTGCTGCTTCCGCTGCGCGCGCAGCCATATGGCAGCTGAGTGCCGTTTAAAGAAGAAATGCAGCAAGTGCGACGGCGCCCACTTGGAGGTCCTGCACGACATCAACAAGCGTCCGCCAGGAAACCAAAGTGGGCCCGTCACGGTGATGTATCAGGCCGAGGCGGTGGCACCACTACCGAAGATCCATAGGACCGCCCCCTGGTGTCCTGACTGCTACAGCAGACACTGGGAGTCACAGTGCTACTCGGACTACCGCGAGTCGGCACCACTACAGAAGATCCAAGGCAACCCACCAACAGGAGTGCTCCACATAGACCAGCATAGCGGGACCCCCCAAGTGCTCATCAAAGTGGTCAGAGTGCTCCTGAGTTACGAGGACAAGGTCCTGGACACTTACGCCGTCCTAGACGATGGGTCTGAAAAGACTCTCCTCCTCGCTTCCGCCGCAGCCCAGTTGGGCCTGCGGGGTGCCAAAGGAACAATGACAATCCGTACCATTAGAAGAGACCAGAAGACCATAAAGGGTGAAAATGTCTCCTTCAAGATAGCAGCGATCGAGCAGCCCGAGAAGCAGTATAGCATCACCAACGTCTTCACCAGCCACGACATAGGCCTGTCACAGTACACCTACCCCATCCCACAGCTGATGGCGAAGTACGTGCACCTACGCAGACTACCTATACCGCTTATCGACGGCGCCACACCGACCCTGCTCATAGGCTCCGACCACGCGGACCTCATTCTCCCAATTGAGGCGGCCCACATCGGACCCAAAGGATGCCCAGTCGCGGTTCAGACCCGACTGGGGTGGACGCTCCAGGGCCCCCTCTACGGACTTGACAGTCAACCCACGTCTACACGCTGCCTGCACACAAAGGTGAGCGACACAGGCCACTCTCTCGTACAGCCCGTTGAGAGGCTATTGACATTAGACGAGAGGCCTGTGAGAGAACCGTGGGCCCAAGAAGAGGGAGTTCCGAACTCCACCCCCCTCAGCTGCGCTCCAAGCGACGTAGCTGACCTCGAACCCAGCACCCCAGGCGACTTCTTGATGGGGCGGCCGGAAACCGGCCCCTCCTCAGAAGGGGTACAGACCGAACAAGAGGAACAGACGGAGGATGTGGAGACACAGCCAAGCACAGATCAACCAGTCTAAGGCCTGCTTCCTCCTAAGCTCCCTACCATCCCTTCCAGCCCGTCAGAAGCGGGTCAAGGACAGGGACAACTTAAAAGTGGACACAGTCGTTATGATCATAGACCAGTCACTACCCCGAGCTGCGTGGCCGGCCGGCCGCGTAAGCAAAGTGATCACTGGTGCCGACGGAAAGGTCAGAGCGGCAGAAGTTATTGTCCAGGGACGGACCTACACCCGACCCGTGGCGAGGCTGATAGAGTTGCCAAGGCTCCCTGACTCCCTTGATGACGATCATGACCCACTGACTTTGTAGATTGCCCTACTCCCCACAACAGACATTGAGTAGTTGACAGGACTATTAATCTGTCTTCGCTTTAACTAATTAGGTGCGGACTAATTAGGAGGCGGCTGTTACAAAGGGTCAGATTAAACTGAATATATATATTTATCGTTTGATATCCCTTGTATATTATTTGTATATCATTTGATATCCCTTGTATATTATTTGTATATATACACGGAATATCCCTTTACCTGGGTACAAACCAGAGTAATATTCGCTCTCCTATTGGACAGCGACCCCTAGGCGCCAACGGCCAAGCCCCCAACGGCAAGTTCAAAGGCAACTCCGGGCATGTCTCAACATGTCCAGAGTCTGCGCAGTAATACGAGACAGAACTGAGGTTGGCACTAGATAATTCACCTTACGTATAAATACGGCGCAGGTGGAAACAGCAGCACTTAGTACTTGTCTTACCAAAACCTTGATGCCTTCACCACGAGACAACGTGCAGTGAAGTGAGCTACTTTGCCTCTAAATAGAGCCTTGAGAACCGCGTGCGAATAGATTGCTAAAGTGTCAGAGTTTAACGCAGTAACGTTGAGTTCGACTTATTCTAATGTGAAGTAATAGTCTATCATTTATAGTGTATCATGCGGCTACAGTTCTTTAGTGACCAGCATTACCACCGGTTCGTCGTGTATATAGCTAGTGCACTTATCCAGGCTGGGCGGCCTAAACTCGTGCCCCCACCCGAGGAGTCCTAGACGAGAACCGTTGGATATGTACACCGGAGAACCTACACCGGCGATTGCAGAACCATTTCTGGTTGGATTATATTGCTTTGGGACCGTGACCGCTGGAGCAGAGAACCGTCGATCCCACTGTCGTTTGGGATCTACCCCCCGTGAGGATCATCACTCGAGCCCGCCTATAGGAAGAGGCTGGCTAGCTGTCTTCCATGCTGTCGAGCATACTGGATTATAGCTGTTGCTTTGTCTACTGATCAAGGGAGTACATGCACTGGCTGCTGTATCTGGAGCCTCGTTATTCCTCGTTGACCCAGACTTTGTACCCGAACATTCCTCTACCCCTGCCGGCCTTACACCCGGAGGGAACCCCCCAGTGTCTCCAGCTGGTACTAGTGTGCCCTATGTAATTGCTATACCACAGGTGGCGTCAGTTTAGACCCATCCTAGTATTCATACTATTCTCATTGACTTACGCTCTTGACTGACTTTACGTGTGTTCTTCGCCATACAAGCGCGAGCCTAATTCTCAATCTGTAACCTAACGTTGCTTAATAATAATAAATACCCTCCAAATAGTACTTTATGTGTCAATGCCGTATTCTTGTGTGGGTGTTCACCATATATATTCATGTACTGTATGGCCAGTAATTAAAGTACATAACTAGTAGTGGTTTAATATATCACAATCTTTAATACAGTCAGGGAATTGTACCCCTCAGTTACACTAACTGTATAAAAGAGATATTGATGTAAGTTAAAAGAATGATTAGGAAACTAGAAGAAGTGGACTTATTTATAAACCGACTGTGATCCTCATGTAGCATCAAGATAAACTGTTCAATTATGATATCTCTGTGTTTTCTGCAATCAATCTCAATTCGAATATATATATATATATCTTGGGGTTCAACAACCAAAGTATTATGTTAGATATACAGTGAAACTATTCTCTGGTCTTAAACAAAGTAGAGGGGGTTGGCCTATTGAGGACAACCTTATATTTCAAATTCAACCTTAGAGAGGCCGTGAGAGGCCGTGAACAACACACCCACCTTTTCACACAGCGGACGACGCAGGCAGAGGAGAGAACAGACAAAGAACTTTTGGAGGGAAAACAGACTGCTTTGTTCATCAGCCAGAGAACAAAGACCATCAACAACTTATCAACTATCATTATTTAATCTGCTTTCTTAGAAGGACGAGCGGCATAGGGCTCCGGTACCTTGAATCTTTTATAGTGTTCTTTATTGTAATTTGTATACACACTGAACTTTGATTAAACAGCTGCTAGTACACCTTCTCCTCCATTTCTCCTGCTGCTTAGCTGGTCGTCGAACAAGACCATTTGGTCTTTATTGAAAGTACAAGGGTTTTTAGGGGGGACAATTCACAACGCAGAGGACGATCCAGCCGGTTCTGATCTTATTAGAACCAGAACAGAGACCTTTGTGACTTCACTAGTTATGGAATTCACTCTGCAAGAAAAGATTAATACATCACACCAAAAAAGATTAACATTCTAAGAAATGAGGGAGACTTAACAACATCATATATACAATTTTCTCCCTCCTAAGGACCCCTAAGGTCTGTTTTATCCTTAGCTTCAACCCTGTCAGTTATCCTTTATCGAAACCTCTGAGGTCTATTGATAACCCGTTGTGGTCGTGGTCTCTTCGTTGTATTTGCGCTAACCGCTATCTCTTCCGGTGTCTCCGGTACCTCTGTCGGTACGCCTTCAAAGTCCACAGAGGAAAAATCATGTTCCAATTCATGATGATTTCCTCTGTCTGGCTCCTGTAGGAATCCTTCATCTCCCACAGAGGGACAATCGTGTTGCCCTCTGTCTGGTTCACCATAATCATCCTCATTTTCTCCTTCGTTTTGGAGTTGCATTTCCTCCTGTTCTTGATCAATGAACAGGGGTTCGGATTCCAATTCTTGCCCATCATGCAGGGCTTTTACGCAATGTGAAAGATGAAACCACATCGGTGATCCTTCAACCTGTTGAGCCTTCTCCGTAGCTCGTAGGACCTCATACGGTCCTTATCGCCGCGCTCCGTACCACTTACGTCTGAACACTTTTACATAAACGTAATCTCCTGGTAGGATCTGAGGTGCACTCCGCCTATCCACCTCCTCTGTTTCCTGTTTACTGGAAACATAATCATGAATCTCCCCGTGGAGCTTTGTCATGTACTTTACGTACTCACGCATCTCATGGTCCAGGATGTCCAAACTCGGACCTTTGCCTGTTGCGCGCAAGCCTGGCACAACCATACATCGGCCGAACATAATTTCATGCGGTGTTAAACGCAGGCTTCGAATCTTGCTCGAATGACACGACATTAATGCTAATGGTAGAGCACTTAACCAATTTAGACCTGTGTGTTGACAGATTTTAACCAATTTTGTTCTTCAGAACCCCGTTCATGCGTTCCACAGCCCCCTGGCTCTGAGGGTGGTAAACGGAACCAAAACGCTGTTTCACTCCCAGTTGTTGGAGTATTAAACGTACAGTTTTGTCCACAAATTCGTTGCCATTGTCCGAAGAGACTCTGTCAGGAATTCCATATCTTGTGACGACATGCTGGCATAAGAACTTGGCTACTGAGGCAGCATCTTTATGCTTGGTCGCGCACGTCTCCACCCACCTCGAAAAACGACACACGACGACGAGAATATACCGCTTCTGATTAATCGGTTTTATCATGTCTACATAGTCAATCACAAGTTCCCTCATGGGGCCATTTGGTGTGGGGATGTGTCCCGGGGACACAACAATCCCTCTATGTGCATTATTCTTCAAACAAATTGCACATCTACTTATTACATGATCAATTTGTTGTAGCAGGTTTGGCGCCCAAAAACCATACTCTCTTATTTTTCTACTCACCTCTCTCCGGTGTGCATGGCAGAAGTCATGCGCCGTTTGGATCAGCAGTCCGACCAGGCCCGCCGGTGCAACCACAAGTCCTTCATGGTTCCGCCATAAACCTGTCCCATCCCTACTAGCCCCTCTTGCTGACCAGAGATTTCTCTCCACCTGACCAGCCTCTTCCTGAAAGGTCAAAACATCTTTGTAAGTGATCTTATCTTCCAGCTCAACCTCGTGTGTGATAACCAATACTTTACCTCCTCTGCATCCTGACAGGTTGATCATTTACCGTTACGTACACTATGGGCTCCTCCCTTAAGTTTGACAATGACAGCTGACACCCCCCCATTGAATTATCTGGGCCCCGTCAGAACGTCTGCTCCGGCCCCCTTGATGGATTTACTGGGCCCATGTTCTGTTGTTGATTTTGATTTTGGGTCTGGCCTTGATACTGATTCTGGGTCTAGCCTTGAGTCGGATTCTGGGTCTGGCCCCTGTTGTTTCATTATTACTGGGGTCATCTTGGCCGGTTGCTCTCTCGTAGCTGATCGTGTCACTCTTCTCGTTGCGGTGGCTTCCAGCTCTCTGAGGGTTTTCCCTATCATTTCACTTTCTTTTTCCAAAGCTTTCCGTACTGTCTCGGCCTCTCTCCAGGTGTGGGAGACCGCTTTGTAGCCCTCGGACTGGGAGTCCTTCATCGTGTTGTAGGCCTGTATCCGTTCTTCCATCACGATTCTTTCCAAGACTACCCCTGCATGCTTTACTTTTAAGACCTCCAGGGCGTCTCTCAGTTTCGTCATCTCGCTGTTTTCTTTGGCGTCTTGTGGGAAAAGGTATTGTGGAGCAGATTTCCTACTTCTTGGTGTCCTCGCGGAGGCTCCCCTTTGTTCCTCCTCTTGCTCTTGCTCCTCTTCCTTGTCCTTTTCCTCCCACTGGGTCAGTGTGGAGCCCACCACTGAGTCTTCCTCTGGTTCGTCCAGGTCGCTGACGGCTAAGGGGGCGGGACCTCTCGTTGGCTCACTCTGGCGGTAGTATTCCATATCGCTGAGGTCGCTACCGTATATATATTTTTTTAATTCCAGTCCTTTAGCCTGAGTCCTCCGTTCGCCCCCTATGCGTCCCTGTCCTTCGGCCCAGAGGATATCCCTCTGTGCGGCAGAGAGCGGTGCAGTCCTCCTGTTCTGGTGCTGTTGTTCTATATATATCCTCCCCGCTCTGGTAGCAGGAGGAGTTTGGGCGCGAGGTGCTCGCCCCCTCCTTTCAACCTCCTCTTGCTCGGCTACTCCAGGCATTAGGGTGATTCTTGTCACTGCACGTCCCGACTCTGTCTCACCGCCCCGGTCGTTAGTTATATTATAAAGGCTGTTCATTTCTATCACAGGCAGGATAGGGTATACTGGTTCCCTGTTCCTGCTATCATACGGTGGGGGTGCTATAGTTACCTCAGCTCTTACCTGTTCTGCTCTCGGTTGGAATCCTGGGGTGAGCGGGGCTATCTCAGTTTGACAATTGTCATGTTAGGGGCCAGGGGAGTGGTCGTGATCGGGGCTATCTCCTCTATCGGCTTGGCCTCCTCACTGACAGTAGAACTGCCCTTTTCCTCACTCTTCCTTCTCTCGGCTTCCCGAGAGAAGAGTTCTAAAGTCGTTATCTCTTGCATGCGTTTCTCCCCCCTTTTCCTCCCCTTCCTCCCCTTTTCCTCCTCCGTCTTATAAGTCCTAATTAGAGCATGCAGATCTGCTATTATAACCAAATCAAAAGAGCCTTCAATAGGCCAACGTTTTGCGATGTGTGGCCATCTTTTGTTCCATTTCTTTGATAATCTAGTAATTTTTGCCAAATAATAAGGATTGTCCTGTGTGAAAGGATTATTTTTAGCGATAATCTGTACTGGACTATCCTCCATCCAACCAATTAGGGTGGTCATCTCTTTATTTGTCACGGTTTCCATTTTCTTATATGAGTTTCTATTTCTCATTTACCAGAGTTTTAATTCCTATTTTGTTTTCCAGTCTAAGAAATCTTTTTTCTGTTATTTAAATGGCAGCAGGCAAGGAAGTGTTTTTTGTATTCCCTGTATAAATGTAGGTGTCTATTCTTTTGTGACTAACTCCTACTCGAACAGCCAATAACGGCACTTGTACACCCTGTCTATTCTTTTCTTTCCCTCTCACTTGTGATCTGTAGTCTTACCTGACTTGTGGTGCCCTTTTTGCCTGGCAGAACTGCTGAAAGACAGAGCACAAAATACAACAGTTCTCTTTCATTTCCAACTGGAATTTCACTTTACTCAGTCTTTTCAGTATGAATATGTTTCTTATCTAAAATTCATACCACATCAAATTCTTGAGAGATCTTGTACCAACAGTATGAATAATCTTTTACTTAATTCATACAAATTTCAAACAATGAGAGATATTGTGATTGACATTGGTGTTTGCATCTTAGGTGTCTACTCCCTTATTTCCGCTCTTCGTCAACACACTGGTTTCCTCCTTTGTCAAATCTCGGCTCTCCACTATTCCCCATGGTTTCACTCCAATTCTGTTCACCTCAAAAATCACAAACATCTAGATTAGAGTCTCAAACTTGATTACACACATGTCATTCATTCTTTTGTTTCCATGCTTCAATACCATTCCACCCAGTGGACACACGTCGAACTCAGACACGTGTCCACTAACATCCTTCAAAAGCATACCTGGACATCGCTCCCTGCACGCCGCGAGGCCCCACCCTCTGTTTTCTGAAGTGTCCATTACAGACTCCCCACAGAGGCCAGGATATACCCCACCACAGGTACAAGGTAGTTAATGCCCAAACACCCTATTGCATCATCCAGTCTATTAACCCCAGGGAGTCCAATGCCCTGCCGGACGATCATGCATAATCGTCCAGACCCAGCACCAGACCCCAGGGACATAGTAACTCCCAACACATCCTCTTTTCGTGTACCTACTATGGAAACAAATTTCACTCATACATAACAAACATTACTTCACAATATCCCCAGGCACGCCCCCTATTATCATACCCTTATGTACACCCCAACCTCACCACCCATCGACCCAAAATGTCCACCATTTCAGATCACAGAATGGTAGCCAGGGCGTACTCCTGGTATTCTGGCACCAACTGGACGCCCACCCCTGCTTGGCTCCCTGTATCATCCTCCTCTATCACCATCATCATTGCCATAACAGGTGCAGCCGAGCAGAGTGACTTCTCTACCGCCGGGCCGGCTGCGTCTATATTAATCCCAGCCGAAGAGTGCAAGAGCGCTTCCGCATTCTTCCCCATTCGCCGGTAAGCATTGCGCATTTCCTTTTCCTTCGCCCAGGTGCTCGCCGCGCATGCGCATGAGGTCCTCGCTTGGTTCAGACGCCCCATTCAACACGGTTAATCACAGATGCCAGAACGCGCCATATTAAAGCCTTTGGTTCATATTAGCAACGCTGGTCGCAACGCTGGTCAATCACATTAACGCTGGTCAATCACATTAATCACAGAACACGCCATATTAAAGCGCTAATACGGTATATATACGCGATGGACGCAGCAGGCGATGTTGTCATTACATCCATGTATGTGATTGATTGATTGATTGATTGATTGAAAAGTTTATTAACAGATTGCAGAATGGGTACAGTACAGTACAGCTCAATGTGCATCTTCTGTGTTTGTCTCCTTATTTGATCAATTGCAGGTATGAAAAGTACCTGCGGTACATTGAGCGCCTCTACAGTCGCAGAGAGTGCTGGGCACTCAGTTACCGGGGCGCGCGCGGTCTCCTCACCCGGGGAAATAACACAAACAATTATGCTGAAGCAGCGATGCGGTTATGTGGTCCTCGTTTGGATAATATGTAACGTTACAATGTACAGCGAAATAACGTTATGCCGTTATGTGGTCCTCGGTTGGATAATATGTAAAGTACAGTTGTCAGCTGCGTTGTGTTAACGTTACAATGTACAGGGAAATAACGTTATGGCGTGTTATGGCGTTATGTGGTCCTCGTTTGGATAATATGTAAAGTACAGTTGACAGCTGCTTTGTGTTAACGTTGCAATGTACAGGGAAATAACGTTATGGCGTTGCGAGTGAATCTGGTCCGCGTCGCGATAATATACATGTAGTCCATTTCGGCCTCTGAGCGGGGGAAAAAGAAAATGCACATTTGCAGGGCGTTACCGGGGCCAATCAGGGCAAAATGCGGAAGCGCTCTTGCACTATTCGGCTGGGATTAATAAAGACGCGGGCCGGCTGCGCAGAGAGTCCTAAACAGATACCCAAAGCATGCTTTGATCACAGACACACAAATGACTAATATTACAAATACTACCACTGCATAGAGTAGGTACTTAACAATCAACCAACCTACATACCCTAGCTGCACTGTACCCCAATCTGCCCACGATTCCCCCTGAGACTCATGCAGATCCCTCGTAATGTTCTTCAAATGCTCAATTATGTCTGGCATGGACGTCTCATTGTTCGCAGGAACATATGGACAGCATTCTTGACCAATTAGTGCGCATGTACCCCCTGAAGCTGCCAACAAAAAATCCATAGCTGCCCTAGTCTGCATCTCCATCAGCCTCAATGACCGCATCTCCTCGTTCTCCAGGCCAAACCCCTTTGCTGATGTGGCAGCCATGTCCTCAAATTCCTTAGCCAAATGATCAATCTCTTTCATATTTGCCCATGTCCCATATGCGGGAAGTGCCACCCTGAAAAAACTATCCGTATGTGTCGCAGCCCGCATCTTCCTAGCCCCAGGGTGCGTTGGCAAGACATTAGTTACCCTCATAGCCGGCACCAAATACCCCAATGCGCACCTCCCACTCCAATCCGCAGGCAATGCTGCGTATGCATTGTCCCCGCAGATCCAATATGCCCCAGGAGGTGCTGGCGCAGCCTCATTCTTAGCCCAGAACCTCACCTCGCCTACACAATTGCCCAAATTTCCCACAACTGTACCCTGCGACTTACCATCGAGACACCTTTTAAACTCCTCTGGTCTAATCGTCACTGGAATAGGCCCAACATCTAACGGAGCCCGTATCGTCTTCCCCCCTTTTGACAGCCCCGTCCCAAGATATCCCTCTATCCTCTCCTGTCCAACCCCCTTACACAGGAAAGGCATATTAAACCCCTTCACCACTGAGGCATGACACTCAGTTAACGGGTGTGCCATAAGAGGTAATCCAGCTGCCGCAGATTGTGGCGCTAAGCCGCACACATAACAATCTGTCTTATTTGCAACTTTCGCTACCGCTCTTGCCATTTTTATAAACACATTTTTGTGAAGTCCCGGTAGTGATCGCTTGTACACGTCTATTTCTATAAGGTCGGGTTTTTGGTTCAACAAATACAGTATAACCCCCGCCGCACATAACAACCAAGCCGTTACCAAAGTGCACATCAACAAAGCACACTTCGCATTCCTAGACAAACCCGAGCACATCCTTGGACCGGCCTGCCCTCTTCTGCATTATCACTGCCTTCTCCTCCTCCAGCCGCGCGTTTCCTATACCTCCTGTAACCCCCACAAATAACAAATAACAACACGCCTTTTAACAACACGTCCACCCACAAGCAACATACACAACGTTTTAACCCACCCTTAGCCAAACCCCCAAGGAAAAGAGGGAATGAGGGGGTGTAGCCGGGCAGGGAAGGGGCATGGACACGCAGGGAAAGGAAACGGAAAATACTCCTCTGTGAAAATAGGGGATGGAAAGGCTCACCTAAGAAACCAGGGGTGCTGGAAGGAGGAGGGGCGTAGGAGAGTAGTCTAGGGAGTAAGGGGCCAGGGAAGGAGCATAGGAGAGTAGTCTAGGGAGCAAGGGAGGAGCGACTAGGGAGGCAGGAGCGAGGAAGGGAGATACTAGGAAGGGAGGAACTAGGAAGGGAGGAGCTAGGAAGGGAGGAGACTAGGAAGGGAGGAGCTAGGAAGGGAGGAGCTAGGAAGGGAGAGACTAGGAAGGGAGGAACTAGGAAGGGAGGAACTAGGAAGGGAGGAGCTAGGAAGGGAGAGACTAGGAAGGGAGGAACTAGGAAGGGAGGAGCTAGGAAGGGAAGAACTAGGAAGGGAGGAACTAGGAAGGGAGGAGCTAGGAAGGGAGGAGCTAGGAAGGGAGGAACTAGGCAGGGAGAGACTAGGAAGGGAGTCCAAGGGAGGGGGGCATGGACGGGATCCAGTAATACCGTAAGGATGAGGGGGGGGACCTGGAATCAGAGAAGGCATCATGCATACAAAAAAACACTACTTTTCCCAGACCCATCACGTCAACTGCAGTCTCACCCCAGCCAAAGCGGAGCGAGAACTAACAGAACTCATCCTTAGGGACCAGCTCATACCAAGAGGCACAGAATCTCTAGCAGGGGGAGTGAGGCGAGAGAGATGGTGCGTGAATGGGTGAGCTAAGGAGGGGAGGGGGGGCAGTGATAGTGGGGAGGGAAGGAAATAGCGGGAGTATGAGAGAGGGAGGGAGAACACTTAGCAGTTTACTAAGGAGAGAAAGGTTAGTATCTAGCTTATCCCCATTCCTGGTGGCAAAGAAGTGGGGGGGGGGAAAGGGAAGCATAACTCATTTTTGGAGGGAGGTAGGTGGTGCCTCTTAGCCCTCGGATTCCGGCGGGGACCTCCAGCCATACTTCTCGTGGTTTTTTACCAGGGACTTAAAGGCGGCCTCTGCCCCCTTGCGGCTGAAAGCCTTCACACCGGCCTCCTCAACCTTCCTGCTAATGCGACCCTGTCTTTTTACGAGGCTTGCGGCAAACTGCCTCATAACGACCTCCATGGTATAAGCGCTAGACCAACCACGCAGTGTCAACAGCTCCATGCATATGGCCCCACCGTCCATCACGTAACCGTTTTCCAACCGCGGGGTGAGCACCCGCATGAAAGGCGGAGAGAATGGGAAATTATTGGGGAAAGAGACATTCAGCAATATGAACTCTGTGTCCGTTTCCTTCATGTCTCGCCATAATGGAGTGTCTACATCTACCTGGTGCAACTTGACATTCCAGTCGAAGAGGTTGTCCTCGACCAGCTCCACCGTGACGAAGCTGTCACCTAGCCGCCGGATCTCCTGGAGCTCTCTCATAAGTCTCCGCGTTCGGACTTGGGCGCAGTGAGGTGCCGGTGGCGGTGTAGAAGATGCACTGGCTTCTCTCACCCTGGCGATCACCCTGGCGATCACACCTCCTGCCGCATTTTGCTGTTTCTCCTTCGCACCTTTCACCATCTTTTATTGGTCAAATTAGTCATGCATTAGACAACCTCGGCGATCCGATTCTCTATAATTCACTTAATGTCACTACAGTATGTAAGTAATATGTCTATTATTATTATTCCTCATTCTAGCCGATTCTAATGAACATGATCATAGTACGGTGCGCTCAGAGAGGGAGAGAAAGAGAGAGCGGGTAAGGGCAGAGAGAGGGAGGGAACATTAAGGAAAAAGCGGGAGCGGGGGGTTCCGAATGATTAAAAATTACTTTAATACAACTACGCATTCCACAACCTGAACTGGAATTGGTTAGCAGAGTATCCAATACTACTTGTAATCATTTGAAGGGCAAGTGTTTGATGGAGAAAGGGAAAGAGGGGGGGGGGACAGGCAAGGAGGTAGGGAGGAAGGGAAAGAGAGTGAGAGAGAGAAAGAGAGAGTGAGAGACGCCTTTTCCTATAAATCAGCGTATCTCCAATCACCTTCAGTCTAGAGAGTATCCCACAAAGGAGGGAGGGAAGGAGAGGGAGGAAGTGAAAGAGAGGGAGGAAGGGAGGCAGGAAATAGGGAGAAAGAGGGAGGAAGGGAGGGATGGACGGAGGGAGTGTGAGAGAGGAAGGGAGTGAGCTAGGGAAGGGGGTTAGGGGTGTAGGGGAGAGAGAGGGAGGGAGTAGGGATGGAGAGTGAAGGGAGGGAGGAAAGACTCAGGAGGGAGGAAGGGAGGACTAGGGAGGAAAGGAGGGAGGGAGGGAGGAAGGAGAGGCTAGGGAGGGAGGGAGGAAGGGAGGAAATAGGGAGAGAGAGGGAGTAAGGGAGGGATGGATGGAGGGAGGGAGGAGAAACTATGGAAGGAGGGAGGGAGGAAACAGGGAGAGAGAGGGAGGAAGGGAGGGATGGATGGAGGGAGGGAGGAGAGACTATGGAGGGAGGGAGGGAGGAAACAGGGAGAGAGAGGGAGGGAGGGATGGAGGGAAATTGGGAGAGAGAGGGAGGAAGGGAGGGATGGATGGAGGGAGGAGAGACTATGGAGGGAGGGAGGGAGGGAGGGAGGGAGGGAGGGAGGGAGGGAGGGAGGGAGGGAGGGAGGGAGGGAGGGAGGGAGGGAGGGAGGGAGGGAGGAAATAGGAAGAGAGAGGGAGGGAGGGATGAAGGGAGTGGGAAAGAGGGAGGGAGGATGAAAGAGAGGGAAGGAGCGAGGGAGAGAGCCAACATCGCCCTCTGCTGTAACTTCTGAACATCACATCTATTGCACTACAATACCCACAATCCCCAGCTGAAAGAGGTGTCACCGCCCTCCCCAACTATATGTGCGTCATCACGCAGCAAACCACAACATGGCCTCTAACTCGACATGCTTACTCAATAAGAAACTACAACTCCCGGGGGGCTCCAGTAGCTCACCGCATATCTCGGCGCTATTTCTGCGTCGGGGAAAACCGTGCTGCGTCACGGATCTGGTGGACTCGAGTTCGATTCCCGGACCCGCCGTCATTTACCAGAATGTCTTCCCCTGATCTATATCCCGTTTCACCCTGTATCTGTCGGTCATGCTTGACCAGAAAAGCGATAAACGCTAAAAAATAAAGTAAAAAAAAAAAAAAAAAAAAAACACACTTGTATGACACACTCTCAACCCATCGTGCGAACTCCAGAGCGAGCGGTACGCTGCCGATAAGTGGACAGTGTTCCCATACTAGCACCTTCTCATTAAAAAACAACATCCTAGTCAGTCCTGTACCATTCTCTTTTCCACCCTGTTCGGCAGCAGTCTGAATGGCCTTTACCCTATTCACATCGCTACTAGTCCTGTCCAACGCAGGGCTGATAGCAATGTAAATTCATTTCAACATGCTATACTAATACTGGATTTCCTAATCGAACGCACCTCAATTCCCTAACCCCATCTGTGCCTTACGTTCAGACATTATTCGCGCGGTCGAGACCAGAACCAACGGTGTGAATCTTGGTTGCTGGTGTCTGCCGACATCGACAATATCCTTTTGTAAAACACTGTCATTTCTTATAGCTAACCCCATTCGAAGACTGCTCGTCCCAAACCAATTTAGACGCCCCATCTTCCCGTTCACTCACCTTCAAATCCGTTGTTGTATCTCGGCTGAGTTTGTTGAAGCAGTCGTAGACGTCGATGAGAGAGAGAGTCTCGGTCCTCTGAGAAGTAGTGCCGGCATCCTTGTGAGATCTTTCAATCGGTTTTGTTCGAATTCAGCCCGGCATCACGGCGACAATTAACGTATCGATCGTTTTCTTAACTTGTATAGTGGAATTTCCTTTTCTCTGCGTTGTAGACACTTTGTTCATTCATTCAATTGGTTGGTTTGAATGAATCTGACACGGACGAGAGCGCAGCAGGTCCAACAGAACGTATGTGTTTTATTCATCAGCAATAAAACCACAGTTTCAATCATAAGTTTAACAGCTCAGAATTACTTCTATCTAAAATCGCATCTTCAGGTTGTTGCTGTTTGCGTCGCCCCAGCAACCCAGCAGCGTCTCGTACAATCGTCACTTTTCTCGAACCGTCTTGGTGGAAGGATCTGTGTGGTGATTCTCCGTGTGTCTCTTCTCCTGCGAGCACAACCTGTTTAAGAAACCAAAGCCACGGCCCTGGTCCGGTTCCATCATGTGACGTAGGCCCTATGAGTATGGCTTTCTCTGATTGGCTGAATTGTTTTAGACGGCATCCATTATGTGGACACGTCAGCTTGTATTTGAGAACAGCTCCTTCTAAGGAGCTATTGATGTTTTAGGGGACTGATTTTCCGTAAATAGAGGAAGTCTCTATTTTTATAGATACAGCAGACAACCGTTTACTTCAGATCACTATTCCTATGTGTAACTGAGGGGTACAATTCCCTGACTGTATTGATAAGTATGGTATCATTAAACCACTACCGCTTTATGTACTTTAATTACTGGCCATACAGTACATGATATATAAATATGATGAACACTTCCCACAATGAATCGGTTCCACACAAAGTGGTAATTAAGTATTTATTGCAGCAAAAGGTACATAATATACTTCTCTATTTTACTTTGGATGCGCTTATAAGGCAAAGGAATGTGCGTAGGCAAATCAATAATGAATGTCCATTCTCTGGTTACGCAGGAGGTAATTATACAACCTGAATCTTAGGGAATTATATCTATGGTACACTAGTAATATATAGCGGGAGATACTGGAAGGGTCCCCCCGGTTGTAAGCCAGCAGGGGTAGAGGATCTGTCGGTAGTAGAGAGTCTGGTCAACGATGACTAAGGAGACTCCAAGTACAGGAGACGGTGCAATAGTCTCTTGATCCACAGACGAATACAGCTGTTCTCCGTAGACTGTAGCTCCACAGTGAAGAAAGCTAGCCGGCCTCAGGCTCTCTGAGGCGCAGACTCGACGTGGCTCCTCACAGGGTAAATCCCACACGTGTAGGCGTCGGCGATTCTCCGCTCCATAAATCACAGGACCAAAACAAATATAATCCAGCCGCAAAGGGCTATGTAGTCGTCGGGTAGATTAATCCAGTGTACATGTCCACGCGGTTCTCGTCTAGGTCTCCTCGGGTGAAAGCGCCATGAAAGCAGCCCAGCCTGGATAAGCACTCTAGCTGGTACGAGGAAGCGTTGGTGATGCTGGTCACTGTAGAACTTTAGCCGCACGATACACTATACTCAAATAGACTATTACTGACTTAATAGAAATATGTCGCACTCGACGGTATAGCGCCAAACTCTGACAATTCAGTTATTAATTCGCACGCGGTCTCAATGCTCTTATTTGGGGCCAAACAGGCCATACTTCACCGCACGGAGTATCGTGGGTGAGGCTTCAACTTATTGGGTAACTCTACTTCTGTATTCACCTGCGCCATATTTATATGCACGGCGAACAATCTAGTGCCAACCTCATTTCTGTCTCGTATCCCTGGGCAAGGCCGGGCATGTACAGACATGTCTTGACGGTGGCCTTGAACCTGACTCTGGAGGCATGGCCCTGGCGCCTGTGGACCGCTGTCCAATAGGAGAATGAAATATTATGGTCTGTTCTAGGCTAAAGGGATATTCCGTGTATATGTACAAGGAATATACAAGGGATATCAAACAATATACAAATACTATGCAATATATATCAATCAATAAATATATATATTCGGTTTAATCTGATCCTTTGTAACAGCCGCCTCCTAATTAGTCCCACCTAATTAGCTAAGCAGAGACAGATTAACCGCACTGTCCACTACTCAATGTCTGTTGTGAGGGGTCGGGCAGTTCACAAAGTCATGGGGTCATGGTCGTCATCGATAGTATCGGGGAGCCTTGGCAGTTCTATTAGCCTCGCCACGGGTCGGGTGTAGATCCGTCCTTGGACGAGCACTTCGGCTGCTCGGACCTTTCCGTCGGCACCGGTGATCACTTTGCTTACGCGGCCAGCCAGCCACATAGCTCGGGGTAGTGACTGGTCGATAATCATGATGACTGTTCCTTCTGTCAAATTGTCTCTCTCTTTCACCCATTTCTGGCGGGTCTGTAGAGACGGTAGATAGTGGAGTAGGAAGCTGTTCCAAAACTTGTCAGCCAATACTTGACTGTACCTCCACATTCTTCGGCCGTTCGCTTCTTCAGGCCTGTACATTGTCTGTGGTAGCGCGGGGTCCAGCCGCCCCATCAAGAGTGTGTTGGGGGTGACTGGGTCGACATCTGCTACATCACTTGAGACGTAACCGAGGGGCTTTGAGTTCAATACTCCCTCGATCTCCGTGAGGACTGTCATTAGGACTTCTTCCGCCACGGTCTGGGCCCCAAGCACGGCGTACAGGGCTGTCTTTATTGAACGTACTTCTCGTTCCCAAGTTCCACCGAAGTGAGGTGCGTTCGGGGGATTAAACTGGAAGTCAATCTGGGATGGAGCGAGGTGGGTCTTAAGTTCTGGGCCCATAGCTTGGAAGCTCTCTCTCAGCTCTCTTTCTCCGCCTTTGAAGTTTGTCCCGTGATCAGACAATAATATAGACGGTTTGCCTTTCCACGATGTGAATCTTCGGAAGGCCATAAGGAATGAGTCTGTGCTCATGGTTGGAAGGAGTTCTATATGCATCGCTCGGGTGGTCATGCATTTGAATACAATACCCCACCGCTTCTCGGTTCCTCTTCCTTTCTTTATATACAGCGGGCCGAAACAGTCCATACCGGTGGAGTGAAAAGGCTTGTCGCCGAGTCGGAGGCGACAGGGAGGTAGGTCAGCCATCCGGGGTATACTGGGCTGCGCTCGCCACTTACGACAGTCTAGACAGGTTTGCTGGAAGCGCCGCACTGCTTCTCTCCCTTGCAGTATCCAATAACGACGTCTGATCTCCGCGAAGACTCTCTCTGCCCCGGCGTGATGCACATCCTCGTCGTATTTCTTTATGATCAGCTCTGTGACCTTGTGTCGGCTGTTTAAGACTATCGGGTACTTGACGTCATCCGGTAAGTCTGGAGCTCTCCGCAGACGACCACCCACTCTGATGAGACCATGGGCGTCGCTCTCGGGGGCTAGGTGGAGCAGTCTGCTGTCTGATGGGACGGGCTTTGCTCCCTGTAGACAGTCTAGCTCATCGGGGAACGAGTCTCTCTGGGCTCGTTGTAGTAGAAGAAGTTCTGCTTCTTCGTAGTCAGCTGCTGTAATGTCAGTAGTGAGCTGAACCTCTGGGTGGTGCCACAGGAATGTCTTTAGCTGCGCACTCTCTAGGGTGAGGCAATCGTCTATGTCGGGGTCTGTGGAGACGAGTGTGTTCAATCCACAGAACATAGATTTCTTGTTTTCGGCCTCCTCTTTACTCGCTTCCCGTGGGGTGGGTGTAGGCCACTCTTCTTCCGGGAGCTTGAGGAACTCTGGCCCGTCACTGTATAGGTTGTGACGGGTGAGGTCATCCAGGGACATTCCCCGGGTGATGACGTCAGCTGGGTTGTGTTTTGTGTCCACATACCTCCAGCTTGCTACTTCTGTTAAATCTTGAATCTCTGTGACTCTGACTCCCACGAAGACCTTGTATCTGCACGAATCAGACCGGATCCATGTGAGTACTGTCGTGGAGTCTGACCACAAGATTGTTCTTTGCACCGGAATGGTGAGTTCACGTTGGATTAACGTGGCGAGTTGCGCTCCTGCTAGGGCTGCGCAGAGCTCTAGACGCGGGATAGATTGTTGCTTTCGTGGGGCTATTCTTGAGCGAGCCAGGATGAAAGCAGTATGTATTTCTCCTCCCTCCTCTCGGGCACGCAAGTAGGCCACCGAACCGTAGGCTACTTCGGAGGCGTCGCTGAAGACGTGCAGGTCCATCTGGCACGTCTCCGGCCTCACTGTGGGTGGGAAGTAGCTGCGGCGTATGTTGACACCTGGGAGTGAGCTGAGTTCCGTCTCCCACTCTCTCCATGTGGATGCAAGGTGTTCGGGTATGGGGTCGTCCCAGCCCTGGTCCTTGTCCCATAACGCTCTTACAATCATCTTTGCCCTGGTGGTGTAAGGTAGAATACATCCCAACGGGTCATATTGTCTGGCGAGTGTTCTGTATACACTCCGTCTGGTGGTCGGTAGTGCAGTCGACCTTCCCTGCTCCTTGGTCAGGGGTGTGTGTTTATAATGGAGCGAGTCTGTTTTGAAGCGCCAGACTAGTCCTAATGTCATTTCTTGGGCTTCTCCTGGGATGGTCGCCATCCAGGTCTCGCTGCTTGCTGCCTTGTCCTCGGGGGAGAGGCTGCGCAATACTTGCGGGTCGCTGCTGGCCCACTGCCTGAGATCAAAGCCGCCTTTGATCAGGGAGGCGCGGAGCTTGAGTAGAAGGGCCTCGGCTTCTTCTGGCGTCGAGACGCTTTGCAGACAGTTGTCCACGTAGAAACTATTTCCTACACTTTGTCGGACCTCTTCATCAGCTGCTGGGTCCTCTGCGACGTGTTTTTGCAGTGCAAACGTAGCACAGCATGGGCTGCATGTGGTTCCGAAAGGGAGGACTTCCCATTGATAGATGGCTGGTTGCTCATCCCCGATCCTCTCTCTCCATAGGAACCGCAGCAGGGGCTTGTCCTCCTCCACTAGTCTCACCTGCAGGAACATCCCTTTGATGTCGCCGCTGATGGCCACCTTGTCTTGGCGGAAACGTAGTAACACGCCTAGTAGAGAGGGGCCGAGTGTTGGGCCGGGCAAGAGCTCTTTATTCAGATTTTGTGATCCGATCTGGTAGCTGCAGTTGAACACAATACGATCCTTGCCGTTGTGGTGGACTTTGTGGTGCGGCACGTACCATGATTCGGTCGTCTGATCGGCCTCTTTAATGTCAATTTTCTTTATGTGTCCCGCTGTGATTAGCTTGTTAATCTCAGCGCGGTACACCGTCTCTTGAGCGGGGTCTCTGGCTAGGCGCCGCTCTGTGTTCAATAGATACCGCTCCGTCGCTTCTTTTGGGGCGTGGAAGGTAGGCATACCCTCTCGCCTCAGGAGTGGAGTTGCGTATCTCATCACTCCGTTGACTTTGACTCTCTTTGTCCCCTGCTCGAGGAGGGCTATAGCGTAAATGTCTTCCTTGGAACGAATGTCTTTCTTTTCGTTCTTAAAGGGCATTGTCTCTAGTGTCCATAGCCTCTCGACATGCTGTAGGAGGGTGGTGTCTTCTTCTGTCACTCTGGAGTGGAGGCAGTTAGTGGCTGCTGTTCGGTTAAGAGACTTAGCGAGGGGGCCTTGTAATGTCCATCCTAGGCGGGTCTCGACTGCTGCAGGACAGCCTCTGGGCCCTGTGTGGACCCGGTCTATCAGGACGATGAGGTCTGCATGGTCGGAGCCTATCAGCAGGGTCGGGGTGGCACCGTCTATGAGCGGTATAGGTAGTTGACGCAGGTGCACATATTTATCCATCAGCTTGGCGATGGGGTAGGTGTACTGCGACAGGCCTATTTCTTGGCTGGTGAAAGCGTTAGTAATCCTATACCGTCTCTCTGGCTGCCCGCTTGCTGCGATAGTGAAGGAGACATTCTCGCCCTTTATCGTCTTTAGATCTCTTCTTATTGTCCGAATCGTCATCTGGTTTTCGCTCCCCCGCAGCCCCAGCTGGGCCGCAGCGGACGCGAGGAGAAGGGTCTTCTCTGACCCGTCGTCAAGGACGGCGTAAGTGTCCATGACCTTATCTTGGTAACTCTGTGTTACGCGGACCACCTTTAAGAGCACCCGGGCGCCCCCGCTGCTGGCGGGGTCAATGTACATAACACTTGCCTTTGTGCTGCTTGAGGGTGCAGGCTTTCTTCTGTTACTGTCGTGTAGGACATCTAGGTGGGCTCCGTCACACCGACTACACCTCTTCTTTAAGCGGCAATCGGCTGCCATGTGACTGCGCGCACATCGGTAACAGCGTCGGTTGGACTTTATCCATTGACTCACCTCGTCGGCGGTCATCTTCTTGAACGTGTCACATTGTGACAACCAGTGTTCCTTTTCGCAGTACGGGCACACCATCTTCCACTTCTCTTTCATCGAGGGGGTACTGTGGTTCTTGCTGCTCGGTACTGATTCTGATTGGTGCATGACGGTCACCAATCTTCGGCCATCGTTTGCTCTCCTAGGTCCCTCTCTGGAGCTTGGTGTTCTCCGCATGAACGTATCCAACCGTAGGCTGTTGACTTCTCTCGCCAGGAAGTCGGCTAGGTCTAGGAGGGATGGCTCGGGACCGTTAGGATCACGGTGGTCTCTTTGCCGCCTGAAGCGCTCTTGTCGGGCGGGCGGAAGCTTCTCTAAAATCCTCTCGACATTAGAGTTCGCGTACAGTTCGTGCATACCCTTTTCTCTTTGCGCCCCCAGCATCCCTACCAGGGATTGTACCTTGATAGACAGGTCATCTAGTGAGCGATTGTCTGTGGCTGGGGGTAGGCGGTCAATATGCCTTATCTCTTGTATTACGTAGTCCCATATGCGTCCATATCTTTGGTCGAGTGCTGCTAGAGCCGCTGTGTATGGGGTAGTAGAGGTGGCATAGGCCAGCGCTATATTGTGCGCTCGGGGCACCTTAAGGTGCTTCAATAGGATAGCATATTTGTACGGTTCATCAGCTACATCGGACATCATTGTCTCTAAGCACATTCGTAGCTCCGTGTACTGTGCTCTGTTCTCGTGGGTGAAGTCCGGAAACGTCGGTGTGCCAATGTATGATGCCATGGATGGCTGGTACATCGGTGAGCGTTGGAAGAGAGGCCTCCTAGGCGAGTCTCCTCTTACGCCTCTTGGTGGGCTGGTACCTGCTGGGTACCATGGCCCGCGTATCCAGGTGCTGTTCCTCGGGGCTGGTCGTGCGTCAAGCTCACCCGTGAATTGAGTCGGGGGTCTGTAGCGCAGAGCCGCGGGGGTAGAGCCTGGGCTGTACTGGACCTCCTGGTCCTGTGGAGTACTGTGCTGCTGTCGGGCTTGACTCTCCTCCTCTCCCTCTTCTTCTTCCTCTGGCAGGTCCTCTAGATCCTGTAGTCGTCTATTTAGCCTCTCCGCGGTGTAGACCGTTTCTTCCTTGTAGCTGGGTCTCACTTGGACCGGTCGGGGAAGGGGTTCGGAGGGGGGTATAGGCTCTCTCTGGTGGTCGGGCTCAGGGTCGCTTGATCGGGTAGGGGAGGGTGCCCTTGACCCTTGTCTTGACGAGGCCCTGGAACCCCGTGCGGAGGGAGGGGGTGTTGCCCTGGTGATCAGCTGCTCCATTATCTGCGCTTGTAATCGGTCGCGCTCGGCTTCGCGCTTGGTGAGAGCGAGGTCACGCTCTGCTTCTCTTTGGGCACCGGCAGCGGCGCGCTGGGCTTCGGCGGCGGCGCGCTGGGCTTCGGCCCGGTCCCTTACCATATTCTCTTCCGTCTGAAGGCGTCTAATCTCTAGACGTATACGATCTTCGTCGCTCCGTTG
The DNA here is from genome assembly GCF_963971535.1 of Notolepis coatsorum. Taxonomy (NCBI): domain Eukaryota; kingdom Metazoa; phylum Chordata; class Actinopteri; order Aulopiformes; family Paralepididae; genus Notolepis; species Notolepis coatsorum. Next base: position 134,996,907 of record NC_140168.1, read on the forward strand.
CTGCGCCTGAAGGCGTTCTCTTTCCATGGAAGAATGTTCGCGCTCACTAAGCGTCTGTGCTTGGAGTCGATCGCGCTCTGTTGAGGCTGCTAGGCTGGCGAGGAATGCCTGTGCCAGCATCTTGTCCGCCTCGCTGGGGGAAGACGCTGGTTGAGGTGATCCGCTCCTGGCAGTACTCGTTGGAGATCTGTTCTCCTGTGGCGAGTCCTGGAGATCCATCTCCGGGGTGCTCTCCTCTTCTTGTAGCGGGTAGAGTTCCATCCCTGGAGGGCTGTCTTTATCCTGGAGCTCTCCGGGGACTACTTCTTCGGTCTTGGCGGGGGGTAAAGTCATGTCGGGTCCCTCCTGGTCCCTACTGTGAGCTTGGTCAGTTACGTTAGAACCCACTAGGGCCTCTATTGGCGGGGTAGCCTGGTCGATAGGGTCGGACATAATTTTACTATCTACTTTTTCCGCGTTTACCGTCTGTAGAAAGCTAGGTAGTATATTGGCAACGTAATCCTCTAAGTACTGAGGTGTCTGCCGTCTACGCTGCGGGCGATCTACTTTAGGAGAACCGTTTTGTGGAGTGTTCATCATTGGCCATGTCAATATTAATACCACTATATTAATATTACACTAGTTACTCTCCGGCTCGAAGGACCAATTGTAACTGAGGGGTACAATTCCCTGACTGTATTGATAAGTATGGTATCATTAAACCACTACCGCTTTATGTACTTTAATTACTGGCCATACAGTACATGATATATAAATATGATGAACACTTCCCACAATGAATCGGTTCCACACAAAGTGGTAATTAAGTATTTATTGCAGCAAAAGGTACATAATATACTTCTCTATTTTACTTTGGATGCGCTTATAAGGCAAAGGAATGTGCGTAGGCAAATCAATAATGAATGTCCATTCTCTGGTTACGCAGGAGGTAATTATACAACCTGAATCTTAGGGAATTATATCTATGGTACACTAGTAATATATAGCGGGAGATACTGGAAGGGTCCCCCCGGTTGTAAGCCAGCAGGGGTAGAGGATCTGTCGGTAGTAGAGAGTCTGGTCAACGATGACTAAGGAGACTCCAAGTACAGGAGACGGTGCAATAGTCTCTTGATCCACAGACGAATACAGCTGTTCTCCGTAGACTGTAGCTCCACAGTGAAGAAAGCTAGCCGGCCTCAGGCTCTCTGAGGCGCAGACTCGACGTGGCTCCTCACAGGGTAAATCCCACACGTGTAGGCGTCGGCGATTCTCCGCTCCATAAATCACAGGACCAAAACAAATATAATCCAGCCGCAAAGGGCTATGTAGTCGTCGGGTAGATTAATCCAGTGTACATGTCCACACGGTTCTCGTCTAGGTCTCCTCGGGTGAAAGCGCCATGAAAGCAGCCCAGCCTGGATAAGCACTCTAGCTGGTACGAGGAAGCGTTGGTGATGCTGGTCACTGTAGAACTTTAGCCGCACGATACACTATACTCAAATAGACTATTACTGACTTAATAGAAATATGTCGCACTCGACGGTATAGCGCCAAACTCTGACAATTCAGTTAGTAATTCGCACGCGGTCTTAATGCTCTTATTTGGGGCCAAACAGGCCATACTTCACCGCACGGAGTATCGTGGGTGAGGCTTCAACTTATTGGGTAACTCTACTTCTGTATTCACCTGCGCCACATTTATATGCACGGCGAACAATCTAGTGCCAACCTCATTTCTGTCTCGTATCCCTGGGCAAGGCCGGGCATGTACAGACATGTCTTGACGGTGGCCTTGAACCTGACTCTGGAGGCATGGCCCTGGCGCCTGTGGACCGCTGTCCAATAGGAGAATGAAATATTATGGTCTGTTCTAGGCTAAAGGGATATTCCGTGTATATGTACAAGGAATATACAAGGGATATCAAACGATATACAAATACTATGCAATATATATCAATCAATAAATATATATATTCGGTTTAATCTGATCCTTTGTAACACTATGTTTTACCTTGTTTGTAAGGATTTAAAACGTACAGATTACTTTCTGATTATTTAATCTATATTAGTTGTTTTACCGAATTTCCTAGTCATAGTATACATGAATTGGTCTAATTATGGGTCAAAAAACAATAAAAGAGAATCTATATTTCTATTTTATTGTCTTGCCGTTATTATTTATCCTATTAGTACGTTCCTATATATTTTTAACTAGTTTAACAAGAATGTAAACCCTACTTATTTTATCTAAATTAGTTTCCCAAATAGCAAAACATTGTTATTAGTCTTAGGATTATTGATATTCTATGGGCTGAATATTTCTGATAATATCCTGTATTTATTATAACTATTTGATCGTATCTAACCAGTTTAATCCAAATCTGCTTTCCAGCTCTGTCTCTGCAGACAGGCGGCCCTCCTACCGGCATTTTGCCAGCAAGAGTCACATGACACTTTCTTTGAAGTTTGCTGTGCCAAACGGTGTGTTCCTACAGGTGCGGCTCTAAGACTCATCTATATAGCATACAGGTGGGGTGGAAGGGGGTGGTTGGGTATGTGGGTGGGGGAAACTCTACATTGGAGGGGGTTGGGTGACGTCCACGGGTGAGGCGCAGGCCAGGGGTGTGCGATCCTAGAGAGCAAGGTTAGAGCAAGGCAGGTTCAGAGACAGTGGAAGCATACAGGTTAGAGTCCTAGTACCACGGTAGGTGAAGCAACACTCGGACGAGGAGTGGCAGGAGTGCAGGCCTCATATCCAGGCTCAGTGATGACATGATGAGTCTCAGGTGTGTAGGATGACTCAGGTAGACATCGTGGTGATTAGGTGTCAGGAAGCAGCCCATATAAGGGCATGGGGACCTGCTGCCAGATAGGAGAGAGAGAGGCCCTGGCTGTGGTTGTAACACTACTCTGCTTCTCAGTAGAGGTACATCAGTACTGACACCAGTACCAGATATCGGACTGATACCAGGAGGAAGTCTTCATACTCTGTATTGATTAATGTCACAGTTTTCCCAATAACTGAATTCAAGTACAATGATTTTTAATGATAATTAAATAAGTATCTATCTATCAGTAGAACAATGAAATGGTAGATTGGTGTTTGGTTTGATTAAAACTTTTAAATGTAACCGCGCACATGTAGTATCCTCAAGAATATGTGTATAATTTTTGCAATTGTACCTATTTACATGATTAGAAGAATTATGGTAAACTTAAAATTACCAGCTATACGTTAATATAATTAACCAAGTTCACATTGACTGTGAGATGGAGAATTGATTAGACAGGAAGTTAAGAGCGGAACCATGTAGTTCAGGTGATGCGCCAGGCCCCCCTAGGTGACGGTTTCCACCCCTCTCCACAATTCTGTCTGTTCTACTGTACTGGCAGATCAGAGGAACATTATCAGCGGAGAGAGAGA